>NC_061114.1:165149188-165315982 GCF_002878395.1 Capsicum annuum | reverse complement strand
ACAATAGCATATGGACAATCGTGAAACCTAATTTAACCAAAATTCTCCCAACATATACAGTACGAGTATGAGACATTGAAAATTCATCAAACTACTACTTACATACTAGGTACTTCCAAGTATAGACTAATTCACGATACCTCACAAGAGCATCAACATTTTGCGATTTACGGTCTTCATCTGGCGAACTGGTATCCGCCTGAGTTTCAACATTCCAGTCATCATCGTCGTCATCTTCACCGTTATTAGATCCGCAAACGATATCAACATCCTCTGACTCCATAAGGTATTCGTTGCTCGAATCGACATGTCTTGATGCTGAAAGAGCTTCCTCCTCGTCCTCCATTTCTCGCATGCTTAAACGCTGCTCTCTGGTTATTGAATGTTTGGATTTTGGCGGAAAAGATGCGGGCGGGAAGCGTCCCTTAGAAGGTTGTAATAGTAAAATTGATCCCCCGAACTTGGGACATCCCTTCAATTTGATCCAACAGTTTATTTTTCAACAGTTGGTTGGCTATATAAATTTTTATATTTTTAAAGCGGGTTTAATTTCTTCATATTGTAACTCTCCATTGCCTTTCTCCTGCCCAAAATTGTTACTTCTAGAAAAACAATATGCCTTCGCACCAAGCCGTCAAAATATTTGTCACAAGGTTAGTAGTAGAATTTCAATGGATATTTAGTAGCAAAAATATATTTATTTATTTATTTTAACGTGAATACCATCAATCAAATATATATATATATATATATATATATATACACGCACACTTATACATGTATTTTTTAAACAATATATTATACAATATTAATTATATCAGTAAATTTCTCATATTTACTTTTCATACAATAAAGAGAAAATGGTCGAAAGCCTCCCAACCTTTTTACCAAATTCCAACTACACGCCTATACTTTGCGGGGGTCCTATGACCCTCCTGACTATTTTAAAGTGAAATATTTACATCTCCAAAAACTGACGCCCAAACATTGTTTCAGAGAGTGAGTTGTACTCGCTGCCATGTCATGCCACGTAATTCCACGTAATATTATTTTTTTAATATAAAAATTAATTACTTTTATCTATTATATTTTTCCTTTGTATTCTTTTTAAATTTCCTTTTCAATTTCATTACTTTTTTCTATTTATTTCATGTTCTTCCACAATAATGATTCTCCTTTCTTTTGTTCTTCTTTTTTTTTCTTTTCTCTTCATTTGATTTTCTTCAATCTCAAACCTTTATTAAATCTCAAACCTTTGTTAAATAGTAAATTCAAAGTCGACTATTAAACTCAAAGTTTAGAAGAAAAAAATTGCTTCAAGAACGAAAATTTACACGGCTTCATAAATTTGCTTTAGGAACAAAATTTTTCATTTCTGTATTCGTTATATGAGTTCAATTGTAAACTCGTTGTTCAATTGGAACTCAAAAATTACTAGTTTTTTCAAGAAAAGTGATGTTGAGGAAGCACGCAAATTGTTTGATGAAATGCCCTAAAAAGAAGATAGGAACTGTATGATTTCTGGGTATGTAAGAAATGGGATGTTAGATTATGCTCAACAAATGTTTGATACAATGTCGAACAGAAATGTCGGTTTTCAGTCTTGTTCCTTTTTCTTTCCTTTTTTAAAAAAAATTCTCAACTATGAAAATTGATTTGAATTTATGATTGTGAAAAAATTTGGTGTTGATTTTGATTATGGTGATGATTTGATTGTTTCAATTTCAAGAAATGTGGATTTGAATGATGATTTATGGTTTGAGATTGAAAATGCAATCGATGTAAAGTTAAAAGATTTCAAGTTTTCACAAAATGTGTATAGAGCATTGTTGGAAGTTTATGTTTCATTTCATGAGAACGATGATTCTTGGTATGGTAATTTGGTTAATAAGTATGTAAGTTTGAATAATCTTAGTGTTCCGAGGAATGGAGCTTTTAGGGAGGTGATTGTTAGTTTGGATGAAATGTTAGTTGGTGTAGTTTGGCCGTTTACTGTAATTTATATAGGAGGAGATGATAAATTAGTTGGATTGGATGTCATTGTTGAGTTCTTGAAGATGTCATTATTTAGTTCAAGAAGAAGAAGAAGAAGAAGAAAGAAAATGAATAAAGAAGAAGAAGAAGAAAGAAAATGAATAAAGAAAAGAGTAAAAAAATATTAAAAATAAATTTTAATAAAAAATTTTGTTCTCACTCTTTTAAAGAGAGTGAAACACACTCTCTTGTCATGTCAGCGTTCAGGGGGTAATAATTTCACTTTAAAATAGTTTAGGGGGTCATAGGACTCCCGCAAAGTATAAGTGTATAGTTGAGATTTGAGGTAAAGGTTGGGGGGTCATTTAACCATTTTTCTCTACAATAAATATACATGCCATAAATATTTTTATCAGTATAAATTTCATATTCGCTTTATATTTTCTCTTTCTTTTTGCTCTTTAGAATTATTTTTTTTATTCTTAACATATGATGTGGTGAAGGTTTTGACGAAACATGGAACACAATGATGGAGTACCATAAAGGAGATTAGAAAAATTTCATAAAGAAATTTGAATTTATAGTATGTCACGAAGTTCCATCACATGTGTTATAGTTGAAAAAATTCACTTTGAACCTTAAAAATTGCTAATTTCATTGCAATGTCATTGAGGATGTTTTGTGATAATTCAGGTTTCATATTCTCTTCAAAGAATGATAAAAGCGGCAAATGAAGTAAGCACATTGACATAAAAAATAATTGTTAAAGAATATGTCCAAAAGCAAGTTGTGAATTTTAAACATGTTTGTATTCATCACAATCTGAACTTTAAATAAGTGATGACACTTATATATCTCACCCTCGTGTTAGGTAATCCAACCAAAAATAACAAAGCTAAATAAGAAGTGCAAAATGCGAAAATCAACATTTAAAACCATGACGAGTCACAAGCGATCTTTTAAAAGAAAAGCTTAAAGTAAAATGCAAAATTTAAATACAATTTTTCCTTAAAACCTGGAGTCACCATGACAAGTTTCTAAGGAGTCAGAAAACATTTTCATAAGACTTAAGAATATTTGTAAAAAAAAAAAAAAAGAATTACATTATATGAAAGGAATAAAAACAATTTTGAAGGATTGTGGGATAGTCAAGTAGATACCTCAAGATTTTGGATAATCAACTTTAGCAATGAGGAACACACGATACTAGTATGTGGCTCGGAACCTGCATAACAAAGTATAAAAAAAGACAAGGATGAATACAAAATTCATGTGTACCTAACAACATCGTCAATTGACCATAACATAAAATGATGGCGAGGATCGATCCTACACTGCTTTATCTTGTACTCAATCTCAAATTAAAAACAACTCTATAAAACCCAAACTATCAACTAAACTTAAGGAATTAAAATATGAAATTCATAGAAAATGAAGCTCAAGTCAATCTTGAAATCATCAGAAAATAATTTTATAATTTTAGCCCCAAAATTCTCATTGTTTACAATTTAAGATATTGTTTAAAGGTGAAATCATCAATAAAATATCAAAAAATGCATAAATAAATGTTAATAATCACATCCAACGAAGAAGTCATGAAAAGCCTCTTTTGAATCGCCCAAAAGTAAGTTCACAAGCTCCCAACATCGAGTTATGGTGAAAATTTAAATCTATTCAGGTATATTTACTCTCCGCAATATGGATCAGACCCTTGCGATCGCAACGCCAACCCAAATCCAGACTATTGCGATCATGATCAATCACCCATGAAAGTGAAGCAATACACGACTCACTTAAATACGATTTTCCTCTCCTTCTTCGCAATTGCAATACCGTCCATACAATCATGAAGTTCAACAATCCATTTTTGCTATCATGAACAAGCCACGACAATTCAAAAAAGGGTTAATGGTTGCACCATCAACAACAATGACAACAAAAATAATAACTTTTATATTTCAAACCGATCCTTGAAATTCATTCAAAATTTTATGTAGACAAATCAAATATGCTACTAGACTGAAAACAATATTCTGAACCTGTTGGTATCATCAAAATGTCAATCTGAAGTTGATCGACCAAACATTGATCGAAATCAACGCTTAAGTTCTAAATGTTTAAAATTGTCAATAAATGAATCAAAACTCATCCAAAAGTCTCGAAACTTGAATCAAAAGTTCAACCAAATGAAATATCACCTTTTGGACCTGATGAATCTATCAAAATGTCATTCCAATCTAATCTTCATCAAATATTGTAGACTTTGGCTAAACTTTCAATCTTCTAAATTGAAAAATTCATCTAAAATCCATCTAATCACTTGAGATTTGTGCCACCTAACTCAACAGATCACAAATATCATACTAAAACTACTAGGAGGGAAAAATAGTTTAAACATAAAAAAATCACAAAATACCCTGAGAATTTTTATAGTATTTGTTGATGATTGTTGATCCTACGATTAATAGTTTATCAATTAACATTTTCAAGGGTCTTGTAACCTAGATGGGGCTTAGAAAACTCATTTTATTCTGATTTTATTCTTTAACACTTTGTCCAACTCTAAAGATTTACCAACTAATCTTTTCAAGGATTCTGTAATTCGTATGAGGCTTAGCAACTTATTTTAATCTTAGTTTATTCTTTAACACTTTGTTTAAACAAACCATGTTTTTGTTATACATGACAATGCACAATTTTGATTTTCATTTATTATGTAGTGATCATTGAATCAATAAAGTTGGACTCTGAATGATTTACATTAAACTCTTTATGAAGTTGTTGAATACTTTGTTAGAATATAGTATACATCACATGAAGGGAAGTGTTTAGTCTAATAGCATGATCGCCATGATTCGTGAAGGAATGTATTCTGGTTAAAGTGATTGTTGCATAACAACTTAGTCGAGTGAATAAAGTCTATGAACACATTTATATTCACTCATAAAGGATTGTATGATTTTGATACGAGGGACAAGTGAGAGAATGTAGAAATTTAATGTGGTGTACTTATTTTATAATTAAATATTTATCTTTTCTCAGAAATGAAGTAATAAGTAGACAATTAACTTTCTCTCAAATTATACATATTTAGTAGTGTCCTGTATGTGAGAAAACTAAAAATTATTAGTCTCTAAGGCAATTGTATTTCATGACAAAGTTTCCAGGGTTAAAGTTTTTATTGAAGAGTCTCTGACCTAGCTATAAATATGCACATGGCTCTATCGGTTTGGTATCTCATTTCTGGAATAAGCACAGACTAAAAGATTATTAGGACATAGTTGACCAATAGATAAGTAGTTTTTGTAAAAAAAATTGGTAGGATTTACCAAGTTTTGATAATTTTTTGGACACAAAATAGAAGTTCGCAAAATCTATAAAAAAAAAAAAATTGGACCAAAATTTATTTTTTGGGTTCTTTTAAAATTTCAGAACTTATCCCAAACTTTATATTTATATAAAAAATTCATTAATATGATTCCAACTATAATTCTATCTACACAATCCCTCATTATTAAACACACTCTTAACAAAGAGATTAGAGAACTTGATTGCGCGAATATCTATTAACAAAATAATTTTTAAAAATATTAAGCGCTCAATAATCTAAAAAGCTCTTAATCTAATTTATTACGAGTCCTTAAATTTTATAATGTTTATATTTTTAAGAAAATAAGAATTTGTAAGAAAAGTTTCATATATCAAGAAGTTAATACACAATTTTTTTATTTAGTACAATTCAAATATATATATACTTAATGATTTAATTTTCTTCTTGCTTTCATTAAATGACAAACTTTTATTTGGATAATTCTTCTTCAATTCTATTATCTTTTTTTTTGTACATTTTATCCTTTCATAGTTCATATTTATTTTTTTCCTTTTTAACTTTTCATCATCATCTAAATATTTTTCTATTACTAATGTTGTCTCTATCCTTTATTATAGTATTTGTTTATATTCCTTTATTGCTTTTTTCCCCTATAAATTCTACCTTTACTCTAAAAAGTGTAAGCTTAAGAAACTTTATTTTTTATTTCTAACTCTCTGACATCTCCAAAATTACTATCATTTTGATATTTATATCATTTTATAAATAAAAAAAATGTATTTACAGAGAGAGAGAGAAGCAAATAAGTAGAAAAAGAACTTTGTGATCTCTACTACATTCAAGAATTGCGTGAAGATATTGTAGTTATTCTTATAAATGTATTCTAGTTTAATTTATGGCTTCGAGAGCCTTATTTTGGACATATGTGGATATCTTTTGATCCGTGCAATGGATGGCCGAACGGACCATGCCAGCAGCTCCAGAATATCGGTTTTAGGCTAGGTAGACCTTTGGTTTGAGTCCCAGTGCACCCAAGCTCATTTCGACCTATTGGTCAAAAAGTTGGATATATAGGTATGGGATCCACATTTGATCGAAATGACCTTAGATGAAAAATTTAACTTCGCCGGCAGATCCATAATGTCGATTTTAGGGTGTTAGCATGTTTGGTATGATTTTATGGGATTTAAATTTCATTTCGATCCTCGATTTAGAAAATTATAATTTCGGGTTTTGGTAGTCAAGTTTATGAAAACGATATTTTTTGGAAAATCTGATATCGCCAACGCAACCGGAGCATCAAATTTAGTATGATTGCACAGTTCGTTTGTATGTATTGGACTCCGAACGAATCCCGGGCACCCCGTTGAAGTCCAAATTGAGTTTTTTTTTTTTTTAAAAAAGCTTTTTTTGACAGCAGTGCAGAAAAATCTGCACTATAAATACCTTTTTATTGGACCAATTTTGTTCATTTTTCATCTTGCCTCTTGGGAATTAAACCCTAAATAGTTTGAGAGCTTAAAGGTGAAGTGTATGGGAGCTTGGAAAGCTAAATTAACACTCATTTCTTGGTTTTATTACGGATTTAAGGTAAGAATTCATCCCTTTTCTTCGTAATCTCTTGATAAATTTCTCAAAACCTCAAAAAATCTTAAGGCATGATTTTAAACCCAAATTTCACTTCTTTTCACTTGAATAATATTTTTATATTATAATTACTAGATTTTTATCAATTTAACCTTCAAAACAACTCTGATTCTTGATTTTAACCCGAATTTCAAAGATATTTACTCGGTAAAGCTCAAAAATAGTTTTTCTTCGATTTGAACTGTTTTTTACTCGGTTTAGCTTGGGTTTTCAGCTGTAGGTTCCTAAAAATATGGAAAACATGTTTTTGAAATAAAGTTCTGATTTTGCCCTTCTTTTTTGAAAATTTATTTTGGGGATCCGTTTTGACCCCTAACCAAAAGTAGTCAATATGGATGTCGTTGGTCTTGTCTTGACGCATAGATTTCATATTTGATATTTTTAGTGGAGTTTGGGATTATTCGTGAAAAGTAAGGTTGCGGGTTCAAGTGTAGCAGACCAATTTCGACTTTCGAGGTAGGTTATGACTTAACTCTTCAGACTGAGCTGGGTAGTAAATGATGATACAAAATACATATTAAGGATGAGAACTAATCATTAAAAATGGCTATTTATGTGTTGTGCCCGTGTGGGGCCCTATATGTGATGTAATTATCGAAATTAAGATATTATGTGATATGTTTGACCATGTGGGGTCCTAGGTGATATTGATAGCCTCGAATACATGTGAACAATTATATTGGGTTGTTTAATGTGGTACCATTGGTGTATTGTGATTATATTCATACTTTATTGGTATATGAGACATGTGGAAATTCATGGATAAAACGAAAATAATAAGTGGATATTGGATCATGTGGTTGTGGAAATGTATCATTGTAGTTGGTTGTGAAAATATATCATGTGATTGGTTGTGGAAATACTCATTGTGATTGGTTGTGAGCATTACATCTTCATATCATACTCATTCATAAAACTTGGTACTACGTGGCAACATCTGAGAAACACTGACAACACCTTTTTAAGAAAATATTGTAACACCTTATAAAACCTTTTCTAAGGAAAATGCCGAAAAGGAGATATGAGATATGTGGATTGTATATGGGTTGACGAACCCCCCATAGGTCCTATGTCAGGAAGCTTTAGCTCCGTAGATGTATAGGGGATTGTGCAACGATCTCAGAGGTTGTGCGATGACCTCATGCATTATCATTATCATTATATATATATTGCACTTACTTTATTTTATTTATGTTGTGTTGTATTGCCTTATTGACTTGCCATCTATGTATTTGTCTTACCATCCTTTACTTGTATTTGATGATCTTGTATCTATATGTTCTCTCTTGTTCGATTTATATGTGACATAACGTCTACTTGTGTTCAAAATCTTGGTGTGTTGTTGTAATATATGTGAGATATATTAAACTGTTAGTGCAAGCGGTGTGGGCTACCGTTGTGGGACATTTTCTGATTGCAGGTGACGTGCCCTTAGTGTATATTTTGTTTGCTTTATTTACTACATTGCCTGGTTGGCCTATGATACCTATTGAGTACAAGTAAACCTTACTCATACCTACTACGCCCTTTCGGTGCAGTTCTTAGCTTGAGTACACCTCAGCATGATTGACTCAGGTGATTGTTGGAGCTTTCAAGGTAGCGGTTGGACATTTATGCGTCCGAAGTTCACCTCTATCTTTCTATAGTTGTTATGTCTTTATTAATATTCGGAAACAGTTATTATTCCTTTATGGTTATTTTTTTGATGCATTTGACTCTTGGATTGTATTAGTAGTTCTTACACTATTAACACCTGGTTTTGGGCATGATTGGAGTTTTGGATAAGTTCTTTCCGCATTGTTATAGTTACTTATATGGTTCGCCTTCATTCTAGAAGCCTTACCGTGGGATATTTCTGTCTTTTCTTCTTTTCGTATTAGTTTGGGTGACAGACTTACTTTTCAAGGTACGCCACGACAAGTGCCATCATGACCCTCGTTTTTGGGTCATGAAAAATTGGTATCAAAGCTACCAGGTTTCATTGGTCTTAATAGTGTAAGAACGAGATGTCTAATAGAGTCTCACAGATCGGTACGTAGACGTTTGTATCTATCTTTGAGAGGCTATACGACATCTTTAGGGAATTTTTCTCATTTTATTCTTTATCATGTAAAGTTTTTTCATACCTTGTGTTCTGAGTTGTATTTCACTCTTTCTACGCGAATGGAGTTTTTTATGCCACTATTAGTTGAGAGATGCTGTGAGAAATTAGTCGATATTATATGTCGGTTATAGGCTTGTTGATACTCCTGATTTGTCATGGGATCAGTTTATTGATGCCTTTTTGGAGAGATTTTTGCCTTTCAGTTTGCGAGATCATATGTGGGATGAGTTTGAGCTTTTGGAGCAGGGCTCCATGCCAGTTGTTGAGTATAAGACATGCTTCCATGCCCTGTCCAAATATTTCTATAATAGCATTTTTATCGGGTTTGAGAAGATTCAGAAGTTTGTGAAGGGTTTGGATATCTTCCTTCAGTTGGCTATGTCTTAGATGGTTGTGTTTAGGGCTTCTTTTCAAAGTATTATAGATCACACTAAGATGATAGAGGGTATTATTAATGCATCTCAGGGATACACCAAGAGGGTGCATCATTTTGGTGAGTTCAGGAGTCTAACCTATCGAGGTAGAGAGTTTAGAGGTTCTTATTGATATCATGGTAGGCCCATGAAGGTAACTTTATAGAGTTCAGGAGGTGGATCTTCTAGTTCAGCAGTTCAGGGTGGCCGTTCAGGCTTAGTTATACTTTTTCTTGTTGAGACTGGTGGTAGAGGTTGCTATGTGTGTGATGAGATTGGCCAAGTGGCCAAGGACTGTTCTTGCCGTGTGTTTAGAGCTACTTCTATTTCAGATGTGAGAGGTAGAGGTTCTACCAAATATGCAATTGGTAGAAATGGTAGAGCCCGTGTTGGTGGTTGTGGGGCTACTTAGCTAGTTGGTAGTCGTGGATATGTTATGCTATACCAGCTAGACCTGAAGCAGAGACTTTTGATATTTTGATTACAGGTATCGTCCCCATTTGTTTCAGTCGTGGATAGTGTTATTGTATACCAACTATACCTGAGGCAGAGGTTTTTGATATTCTGATTACAGGTATAGTCCAGACCTGCATCTATATTATTTGATCCCGAATTGACTTTCTCCTATGCATCTGTGTATTTTACTTTGGGTTTTGATTCTGTTACTGATCCTCTTTCCATTTCTATTCATGTATCTACCCCAGTAGGTGATTCTTTAGTGGTGGATCGGGTGCATCGATCTTGTGTTGTGACTTTTGATGGGCGTAATACTTTAATAGACTTGCTTGTATTAGACATGGTCGATTTTGATGCTATTTTGGGTATGGATTAGTTGGCTCCTTCTCATGCCATCCTAAATAGTTATGTCAAGACTGTGACTTTAGCTTCATTGATTGTGCCAAGGATAGCTTGGAAGGGTACACTTTATTCGGGTTCTAAGAGGATTATATCTTATGTTCAGGCTCGTAATTGGTTAAGATGGGATGTTTATATTACTTGGACCATATTCGTGACACCAGTGTTACTTCACCTCCTTTTTTTGGATTCTGTCCATGTCATCCGTGAGTTTATGGATGTGTTCCCGATAGACTTGCCTAGTATGCCTTCAGATCGAGATATTGATTTTATTATTGATGTTGATTTGGGAACTGAGCCCATTTCTATTTCTCTTTATAGGATAACACCAGCAGAGTTGAATGAATTGAAGGATCAATTGCAAGAGTTGGATAAAGGATTTATTCGACCTAGTATTTCACCTTGGGGTGCACCTGTCTTGTTTGTGAAGATAAATGATGGGTCTATGTGGATGTGAATTGATTATCAACAGTTGAATAAGCTGGCGGCTAAGAATAAGTATCCTTTTCTTTGCATTGATGATTTATTTGATCAGCTTTGGGTGTTGTAGTATTTTTGAGAATTGATTTGAGGTTCGATAATCGCCAGTTGAGAATTAGAGCTTTGGATATTCTGAAAACAGCTTTCTGGACTCGATATGGTCATTATGAGTTCTTGGTCATGTCTTTTGGGTTGACCAATTCCCCTACCACATTTATGGAGTTGATGAACCGGGTGTTTTGAACGTATCTTGACTCCTTTGTTATGGTATTTATAGATGATATCTTGGTTTATTCCAAGAGTGAGGTGGAGCATGAGGAGCATTTGTGAATTGTGCTTTAGAGATTAAGAGATGAGAAGTTATGTGCTAAGTTCTCTAAGTACGAGTTTTGGTTAGAGTTATTTTCTTTCTTGGATCATGTGATGACTAAGAAAGTTATTATGGCTGATCCAGCTAAGGTTGCAGTGGTTTGTGATTGGGCTAGACCTACTTCGCCCACCAAGATTCAGAGTTTTATTGGCTTAGCCAGGTATTATTAGTGTTTTGTTGAGTGTTTTCTTTTCCATTGTAGCTCTGTCGACCAAGTTGATTCAGAAGAAGAATTCCTTTCAGTGGTATGATGTTGTGAGGCGATCTTTCAAAAGCACAAGGATTTGTTGACTTCAGCTCCTATATTGGCTTTGTCCAAGGAGGGCGTGAGCTTTATTGTCTTTTGTGACGCTTCAGGTGTTGGGTTAGGTGTTGTGTTGATACAGGAGGGTAAGGTAATTGTGTTTACGTCTCGTCAAGATTGGAACCTCATGAGAGGATTTATATTACCCATGATTAGAAGTTGTGCACAGTTGTGTTTGCCTTGAAGTTGTGGAGGCACTACTTGTATGGAGTCTATTGTGAGATCTTCTCAGATCATCGTAGCCTCAGTACTTCTTTACTAGCGAGATCTTCATATGAGACAGCGTTGTTGGCTTGAGTTGCGTAAGGATTATGACTTGAATTTTCTCTACCATCAGGGCAAGGCTAATATGGTTGCGGATGGCTTGAGCCGAAAGTCGACTAGCATGGGTAACTTGGTCCATCATTTGACTTAGGAGAGACCGTTGGCCTTAGAGGTTCATTCTTTGGCTAACCTAATTTTTAGGCTTGATATTTCAACACCGAGGTGTGTTTTGGCATTTATGGAGGCTAGATTATTTTGATAGAGTAGATTCGAGCTCATCAGTTTGGTGATGTTAGATTGAGGTTGATTTAAGATAAGGTGTTGAGTGAGGAGATTAGGAAAACCTTACTTAATTTAGATAGAGTTTTGAGGATTGGGGACTGATTTTGTATGCCGAGAATGGTGATTGGATTAGATTGATCTTGGAGGAGGCCCATTGTTCCAGATATTCTATCCATACAAGTGTGACTAAGATGTATCGTGATTTGAGATAGCACTACTAGTGGGGTGGTATGAGGTGAGATATAACAGATTTTATGGATATTACCTATGTTGACAGCAGGTGAAGGCCGAGCATATGAGACCTGGTGTATTGCTTCAGAGGTTACCCATTTTCGAGTGGAAGTGGAACGGATCACAATGGACTTTGTGATTGGTTTTCCTCATACATCTTATAGTTCTGATAGTGTTTAGGTCATCGTGGATTGATTCACCAAGTCAGCTAATTTTATTTTGGTTTAGGTCTCATTCAGTGCTGAGAGGTTAACCCCTATCGTCATTTGTGAGATTGTACATCTTCATGGTGTGCCGGTGTTCATTATTTTAGATCGAGGTTCTATGTTCACATCTCACTTTTGGAAGACTTTTCAGGATGAGTTAGGTACTTAGGTTGATCTTAGCACAACGTTTCACGCCCAAACTGATGGCTTGTCAGAGCAGACTACTCAGGTTTTAGAGGATATGCTCCGCGCGTGCGTGATGGATTTTGGTGGCCAGTAGGAGCAATATTTGGCTTTAGCAGAGTTTGCATATAATAATAACTACCATTCCAGTATTGATATGGCTCCTTTTGACGCGTTGTATGGTAGGCGTTGTCGCTCTCCAGTAGGTTGGTTCGATGTTTCAAAGGTAAGACCTCGAGGTACAAACTTGCTTCGTGAGTCTTTAGATAGGGTCCGGATCATTCAGGAAAGACTTAAAGCGACTCAAAGTAGGCAGAAGTGGTATGCTGATCGTAGACTTCGTGCCTAGAAATTTGGTGTTGGTGATCCTGTTTTTCTTTGAGTTTCACCCATGAAGGTTGTGATGAGGTTTGGGAAGAGGGGCAAGCTTAGTCCCAGGTATATTAGTCCATTTGAGATACTTCAGATTGTTGGTGATATGGCTTGTGAGTTGGCTTTGCCCCCCGATCTATCAGCTGTTCATCCACTTTTTCATGTTTTTATGCTTCATCGCTATATTCCATAAGAGTCCCATGTCATTTATTGGGAGTCAGTTCAGTTAGATGAGTGGTTGTCCTTTGTTGAGGAGTCGGTTTCCATTTTGGCTAAGGATATTAGGCAGTTGTGCTCTAAAGTGATCCTTATGGTTCAGGTCCAGTGGCAATATTGACCTGTAGATGAGGATACTCGGGAGGTTGAGTCTGAGATGAGTAGTTCCTATCCCCGGTTTTCATTGATTCAGGTATTTCCTTGCCTTAGTTCGAGAACGAACTTGATTTTAGTGGTGGATGAAGTAACGACCAAAAAATTTGATGAAATATGTGAAATTTGTGATTGTGTGATTTGACTGTTTTACCCCTCCCCGTAGTTGTATTATGATATTTCTGGTGGTGTGGGAGTGAGTGACATGATTTTCGATGCATTTTGGTATAATTTATGCAATATTATGATTTTTGATGGCTTCGGGAGCCTTATTTTGGACTTATATAGATATCTTTTGATCCGTACGACGGATGACAGAACGGACTATGTCAGCAGCTCCGGAATATCGATTTTAGGCTAGGTAGATCTTTGGTTCAGGTCCCAGTGCACCCGAGCTCATTTCGACCTATTGATCAAAAAGTTGGAAAATTGGAAATATAGGTGTGGGACCCATATTTGATCGAAATGACCTTGGATGGAGAATTCGACTTCGCCAGCAGATCCAGAATGTCGATTTTAGGGTGTTAGCATGTTTGGTATGATTTTATGGGTTTTAAATTTCATTTCGATCCTTGATTTGGAAAATTATAATTTCGGGTTTTGGTGGTCATCTTTATGAAAACGACATTTTTTTGGAAAATATGATATCGCCAACGCGTTTGTAGCATTGAATTTAGTATGATTGCATAGTTCGTTTGTATGTATTGGACTCTGAATGAATCTCAGGCACCCCATAAAAGTCCGAATTGAGTTTTAAAAAAAACAGTTTTTTTTTACGGCAGTGCAGAAAAATCTGCGCTACAAATACCTTTTTTTGGACCTATTTTGCTCATTTTTCATCTTGCCTCTTAGGAGTTAAACCTTAAATAGTTTGGGAGCTTAAAGGTAATGTGTGGGAGCTTGTAAAGCTAAATTAACACTCATTTGTTGGTTTTATTATGGATTTAAGGTAAGAATTCATCCCTTTTCTTAGTAATCTCTTGATAAATTTCTCAAAACCCCAAAAAATCTTAAGGCATGATTTTAAACCCAAATTTCACTTCTTTTCACTTGAATAATATTTTTATATTATAATTACTAGTTTTTTTTTATCAATTTAACCTTCAAAATAACTCTCATTCTTGATTTTAACCCGAATTTCAAAGATTTTTACTCGGTAAAGCTCAAAAATAGTTTTTCTTCGATTTGAACTCCATTTTTGACTCGATTTAACTTAGGTTTCCAGCTGTAGGTTCCTAAAAATATGGAGAACATATTTTTGAAATAAAGTTCCGATTTTGCCCTTCTTTTTTGAAAATCCATTTTGAGGGTCCAGTTTGATCCCGAACCAATAGTAGTCAATATGACTGTCGTTGATTTTGTCTTGACGCGTAGATTTCATATTTGATATATTTAGTGGAGTTCTGGACTGTTCGTGAAAAGTAAAGTCGCGGGTTCAAGTGTAGTAGATCGATTTTTACTTTCGAGGTAGGTTGTGGCTTAACTCTTCCGACTGGGCGAGGTAGTAAATGATGGTACAAAATGCATGTTAAGGGTGGAAACTAATCATGAAAAATGGCTATTTATGTGTTATGCCCGTGTGGGGCCCTATATATGATGTAATTATCAAAATTGAGATATTATGTGATATGTTTGACCGTGTGTGGTCCTAGGTGATATTGATAGCCTTGAATACATGTGAATAATTGTATTGGGTTGTTTAATTTGGTATCACTGGTGTATTGTGATTATATTCATACTTTATTGGCATATGAGACATCTGAAAATTCATGGATGAAACAAAAATAATAAGTGGATATTGGCTCATATGGTTGTGGGAATGTATCATTGTGGTTGGTTGTGGAAATATATCATGTGATTGGTTGTGGAAATACTCATTGTGATTGGTTGTGAGCATTACATCTTCATATCATACTTATTCATGAAACATTGGTACCACTGTGGCAACATCTGAGAAACACTGACAACACATTTTAAAGAAAATATTGTAACACCTTATAAAACCCTTTCCGAGGGATATGCCGGAAAGGAGATATGAGATATGTGGATTCTATATGGGTTGACGAACCCCTCATGGGTCCTACGTCGGAAAGCTTTAGCTCCATAGGTGTATACCAGGATTGTGCAACGATTTCGAAGGTTGTACGACGACCTTGTGCATCATCATCATCATATAAATTGCACTTACTTTATTGTGTTTATGTTGTGTTGTATTGCCTTATTGACTTGTCATCTATGTATTTGTCTTACCTTCCTTTACTTGTATTTGATGATCTTGTATCTATATGTTCTCTCTTGTTCTATTTATATGTGACATAATGTATACTTGTGTTCAATATCTTGGTGTGTTATTGTAATATATGTGAGATATATTAACTGTTAGTGCAAGCAGTGTGGGCTACCACTGTGGGACATTTTCTTATTGTAGGTGACGTGCCCTTAGTGCATATTTTGTATGCTTTATTTACTACATTGCTTGGTCGGCCTATGATATCTACTGAGTACAAGTGGACCGTACCCATGCCTACTGCGCCCTTTTGGTGTAGGTCTTAGCTCGAGTACGCCTCAGCATGATTGACTCAGGTGATTGTTGGAGCTTCCAAGGTAGCGGTCGGACATTCATGTGTCCGAAGTTTAACTCTATCTTTCTATAGTTGTTATGTCTTTATTAGTATTTGGAGACAGTTATTTTTTGATGAATTTGACTCTTGGATTGTATTAGTAGTTTTTACACTAGTGACACCTGGTTTTGGACATGATTGGCGTTTTGGATAAGTTCTTTCCGCATTGTTATGATTACTTATATGGTTTGCCTTTATTCTAGAAGTCTTATCGTGGGATATTTCTGTCTTTTCTTCTTTTCGTATCAGTTTGGGTGATAGGCTTACTTGTTAAGGTACGCCGCGATATGTGTTATCATGACCCTTATTTTTGGGTCGTGACATAAGCACCAACAAAATTACAATAGCTATTGCTTAAACGTTTTGACAAAAAAAAAGATATTGCTTAAATGAAAACAAAACCTTCAACAATCAAAAAATTATGAACGTTCAAATTATAGAAGTTACATATAAAGAACATATCTATCCACACTTACACACACCTTTTTGGGACGTTAACCATAAGAAAATAGACGAAAAAATAAATACAAAATTAATGTATAATTTTGTAAGCTTTGTTCGATAGCTTCTCTGACAAACGATCAACCTCCAAAAGCCTTCTTCATAAGCTTGAATTTGATAAATAATAATAGGGAAAAGGGTCAAATATGCCCCTAAACTTTGTGAAAATGTTCAAATATACCCTCCGTTAAAAGTTTAGCTCATCAATGCCCTTGCCATCCAAGTTTTGGTCCATATATACCCCTGTTGTTAAGTTTTGGATCATATATACCCTTGTTGCTAAGTTTTGGGCCATATATACCCCTGTCACCGTTAATTGCTATGCTGGAATTTTTCAACCCACTTTTTCTTTTCTTTTTCTTACAAAATTATATTTGCCACATCATTTTTTTATTGCAACATCACATATAATTAAATTGACCCCTTCTTCTACACATTAAATGCCCGTTAAATGCTCTCATATACCTCACAATCTCTTTGGGTTTTCTCTAATTTCTCAAAACCTTTTATTGTATTTTCAGATTCTTGCATAACTGTTTCTCTCATACATACATACATACATACATATATACGTACAAAAGATATCCTCTTAATTAACAACTTGTTTTTTTTTCTCTATTTGGGCTGCCTCTTTTACACTTCTATATCCCAATTTCTTACTTTGGTTTTCCTTATTCTTCTTAGTCTTGATGTTGGAATTGATGGTAGTGTGAAAGATGAAGTCGGTTGATATGATACTAAAATAATTTACAGTTGGTAGGTACTTTAATTCTTGATTTTTATATCAATTGTGCATTAAATTTTTATGGGGTGTTCTTGACTTTTTTCATTTTTTGCCTGATTATTCTTGGGATTATGCAAGCATCGAAAAACACAACAAAGAAATTTTGAGAAATTAGAGAAAATTCAAGGAAATTATGAGTTAGATGAGAGCATTTGACGGATGGCTAATGTGTAGAAGTAGGGGTGAATTTAATTATATGTGATATGACAATTAAAAAGTGATGTGGAAATATAATTTCTTAAGAAAAAGAAATAGGGGGTTGAAAAATTTTAGCAAAGCAATTAACGGCAACAGGGGTATATATGACCTAAAACTTGACAATAGGGGTATATATGACCAAAAACTTGACAACAGGGGTATATATGGCCTAAGACTTGGACGACAAGGGTATTGGTGTGCTAAACTTTTACCAGAGGTTATATCTGAATATTTTCACAAAGTTTAGGAGCATATTTGACCCTTTTTCCATAATAATATAAAGAATTCTATTTCAATTATGAAACAAAAAGGATACTCTTGAATATGGGTCTCATAAAATAAAAAAATGTGACTTTATATAGATGAGAATGGAGGAATATCATAAGGTATCTTAAATTTTATAATTAAATAATTGAATATTATGAATATGAAAACTTAAAAGTCATGAAGTTAATGATATTATTGAGAGTAGAAATTCAATAGTTAATGAGTTATGGAGGTGAAAATTAGAAAATAAATAAAAAAGACAAAAATAACTATTGAAGAGAATATTATGGTAATTATATGAAGCACCCCGAACTTTGGCCCTTGCAATTTTTTTTCTGAGCCTTGATCGTATGGAGTGGATACGATTTGAAGTACTTGGTCATATGTTGGTTCGTGTCACATTGACAAAGTTCTGTTCTTGGTACGAAAGGCCTTATACTAGTCGTATGTTAGGGTACGAGAAGTATAATGCCAAACTGTATGATGTGCAATGCATAACCTAGATGATTCTGGTCAGGGTACAATTTAAGGGTGCTTGTCGTATGATATGGGTATGACATAGGCTAAGTAGTCGTATGTTTGATAGAATGTGGTGTCCAACTTTTGGGCCAAGGTACGAGTGGAGGGTACCACTCGTGTGATGTGGGTATAATTTAAGGGTTCCAACTGTACCCTCCTGTGCACTTTTTTCAATTTTTAAGCTGAAGGTATTTTAGACATTTTCCACCCCATGCCTTATAACACTATTTGGTCCCTAATTCCTCACTTGGAAGGATCAAAATCCTCTTTAAACTCTCTCTTGAAGATTGGGTTGGGGTTTCTACAAGGTGTTCATCTAGAGGCTCAAGAGTTAAGTTCTTTTCGTGAATCTTCATGAATAAGGCATGTGACTCTTCCTTCATTGTTAGTTCTCAAATATCATGTGTTTTAGACATTGTTCTCGAATCATAAATGATGGTTTTGAAATTCATGGTTGAGGGTTTGAATGCATATTGTTGAGTATTATTCTCTCATGTCTTAACTTGTGTTTATGCATGATTTACTTATGGTTTTGCACATGTGGGTGCTTGAAAATTGGAACTTAAACTAAGGGGTCATGATTAACTCTAACTTAATGGTTTTTGACTTGAATAATGATTTGATAATGGTATGCCCCAACCTATTTGTGAAAATATTTATGAGAAGAATCTTGTCACATGATGAATTGTGTTTTGAACTAATGCTTGGTATAAGAATTCTAATGAAGGATGAATGAATTTGTGAAGGTCTTGATGACCATGAATTGAATTGAATTGAATTGTGGTTTGAACTAAGGTTTTAGCCTAATGATGTAAATGGTTGGTAAGCGGTTTCATGAAGACCTTGTGGATTGTGAATAGCCTTGAATTGTAACCTTGGTGGATTAATTGGCTAAATGGGTTCGAGTCCCTAAATTGCTAAATTGAATTGATAACTTTGTATAGACAATGAGTTCGAGCCCCAAAGTCGAATGATGATGGTTATGACATGTTGTACGCTTGCAAGTGGGGTTGGTATGACGATACCAACGGGACGCCTTTGGTAAGTAATTAAACTAATGGTTGTATGCATGTGTAAAAACTATTTTAAATAGACTTTAAAGTGAGATGTGAAGCCGGGCCGTGAAGGTGAAGTCCGAAGGACTAACATCAAAAACCGCGCTAGCCGATGTAGGTGTCTATATGACTGAGAGGTTTGAGTCCCCCAAATGGATATATAAATAGGAGGTCCGAGTCCCCCATATTGTATACATTGGTGCTACGTCACCTTGATAATGTCGGGAGGTTCGAGTACCCCATAATGACATATATGGATATAGATATTCTCTGGTTCGTGCGGCTACACGCACTAGGGCCCTTCCAGCTAGGTGAGAACTGTGTCCATATAGCCCGTGGGTGCCTTATGATATGACGGTTATGCTACACAACCCAGGTTAATGTTTTCGAAGTTCATGCTAAGCCTTGTTCCTTTTTTCAGCACTATATATATATATACATATATATATATGTAAGCATATATGTGATTGCATATGAGGTTTTAGCTTGGTTTTACTTAATGGCATTATATTATCCTTATCCCTGAGTTACATGCTAGCGTTCTAACCATTAATAGTCTCCGGACGATGTATCCCCATGATGCAGGTCCCAGAGTTCTTCTTTTTCTGCACAGTGATCAGGTGTTCGAGTGGCTCATAAGTCGACACTGAAGTGGTGAGTTTCTATAGTTTGGAAGGCATTCATTTTATGGTATTTGTCGGGCCCCATTTTTCTGGCGAAAAATAGGATTCGATGTGACCACTCTTTTTGAAACTGTTTAAAGGAAGAGTGTAAAGAGTCGCCACCTAACAAATTAAGGTGCATTAGGGCACCGATCTAGGTTAACTATGAACCAATTTTGTTATTTTGTCTTAGTTCACCAGAAATTCGGGTAAGGGTTAAAATTACCTCGAAAGGAAGGTGTTAGGCACCTTTCAAGGTCCACAAAGGTGGTTCCTAGCTGAATTTGCATTTTATGTGGGGATTCTATGTGATTAAATAAGGGTCCCTTATTTCTAACTTAATTGTTAACTAAGTGATAAAGTAACTAATAAACAAACACATGTTATTTTATCATTTCTAATTATTAATTATCTAAGTGATAAAAGTCAGTAAAACATATAAATAAGACAAGCGAGGAGAGAGAGGAGAGAAGTAGGATGCGGAAGTGTTTTCAGTAATGAGGATTAAGGTTGCCCCTTTTTTTGTGTGTGTATAAAAAGGAAAGTGAGAATGAGCGGATCTCATCTGTTGGATCATTTTTTATCAACGACTGAGATTAAAATTATTTTTAAAAAAAGATAAAAGAAATAAAATTAATATCAATTTGGTTAAAATTGACATTAATTAAGCACAAGATGGCTAGAAATTAAATACATAGGAGAAAATTGAAATTGACTGCTATTTTAATAAATGTAACAACAACAACAACAACAACAACAACAACAACAACAATAATAATAATAGCAAGTATAATAATAAGGACTAGACATTGTATTTGTAAATTATGAGTGTTCATATTTACGTGAAAATAATTTAATAAATATTAATAAAATTATGTAAAATGTCGTATTTGAATTAATAAATTATAAAAATGATACTAAAAGGTAATAAAATATTTTGTACATTTTTAAATCATGAATCTGGCTTGTCGAAAATTATTTGATACCAAAATAATGCGTAAAAAATATTAATATTAAAAGTTAAATAATTTTAACAAAAATAGCAGCCTAAGAGAGCATCGGGGGGGGGGGGGTCAAAATTGGGTGTCAGCAGTTGCCCCTTCGTTGCTTGAAAATGATGAAAGATTTGTTGAGCAACGAAAGTTGACATAGTAGACAATTTTGTCCGACCAAGAGAATGGTTTGTTGGAATGAGAACACGGGGAGGGAGGGTTAAAAATAATGCAGCCGAGGCTTTGGTCTTAAGTCGCCTTCATATCTTTGGTTATACGAGAATCAGGCCATGTGTAGTTCTAGATTTTGGAACAAAAAATATTCCTAAAGAATGTTAAAGGCTGGGGCGTCAACAATGGTATCGTGGGTTGGTGTGATTCAAGTGAAAAGAATTTGAAACAACAACGGGCTGAGAGGTATGAGAAAAAAAGTAGGATTTGAATAATGATAGCTCGAATGGACAAGATCGGAGAGTTTTTAAAAGGTCGAATGTGAATACGATTCAGGGCATGAAAAATGTTAGGTTTCAAGAACCCAATATTGTTCAATTAAGGTTCTACAGGAACCCAATATTGTCTATTAAGGTTCTACAAGAACCCAATATTATTGATTAAGGTTCTACAGGAATCAGATATTATTGATTAAGGTTCTACTGGGACCCGATATTGTTGATTAAGGTTCTACAGAAACCTGATATTATTGATTAAGGTTCTAAAGGAACCCAATATTGTTGATTAAGGTTCTACAAAAAACCAACATTGTCAATTAAGGATCTATAAAAACCCAACATTATTGATTAATGTTCTATAAGAACCCAATATTATTCATTAAGGTTCTACAGGAACCCAATATTATTTATTAAGGTTCTACAGGAACCCAAGATTATTTAATAAGGTTCTACAGGAACTCAATATTATTCAAATAAGGTCCTACGGGAACCCATGTTGTCAATATCACTAGTTTAAGGTTCTACAAGAACCTAACATTGTCTATTAAGATTCCACAAAAACCTATTAATGTCTATTAAGGTTCAACAAAAACCCATTATTGTCTATTAAGGTTCTACAGAAACCCATTATTGTTCATTAAGGCTCTACAGAAACCCATTACTTGTCTATTAAGCTTCTACAGAAACCCATTATTGTTCATTAAGGCTCTATCTACAAAACCTATTAATGTCTATTAAGATTCTACAGAAACCCATTATTTGTCTATTACGGTTCTACAAGAATCCATTATTGTTGATTAAGGTTCTACAGGAACCCAATATTATTAATTAAGGTTCTACAGAAACCCGATATTGTTGAGTAATATAGTGTCAAAGTTAAAAGATCAAACAACTTAGCTCATTTCCCTTATTAGGGATATAATCCTGGCTCATTTGATGATATCATAACATTGTTGTTGTATTTAGTACCTATTGTCTGCTCTCAAAGAAAAATTGTCAATCAAAAAGAAAATATTGGTTCATACTTTGCTCGATTTGACTCCTTAATTGTTGTTTCTGCTTTATGGACTGTTGGGACTTGTGCACCATCTTTGTGAATTTTTTTAGGAATTCTCAAAAATTTCTGCCCCAGTTTAGAATGAAAGACACCTTTCGCATGTCATCGTGAATTGCTATATTGTTTACTTGTGAAAATTTTTGAGTTTTTCTTGAAATCTTAAAAATTTTGCCCCAGTTTTTGTCTTTAGAGTCATATATTCCGGTACCACTCAAAGAAAATATTAGTCCAAGAGAAATAGTTGTCCTACATTTGAATATCGTGACCTCAATTATAATCTGCCTTTATATGCTCAAGAGTTTGGCCTATTAGCTAGACACTTTAGATGTGTAAGAATTTGAAAGAGGGGGAAAAGAAAATATTTTATTAGATTAAGATCAAACCCAAAGTGGGCTGCCTATATATCCAAATGAAAGATAGGTCGAACATAGTTCATGAGAACAAAGGAAGGTAAACACAAAAATTTTGTTAGCCATAAGACGGGTAAAATGAGAATGGTGAAAAATAAGAAATGTTTGAACGTCAATTCATTGATGTGCTTTACGTTTCGTTCATGAAAGTCTTAAAAATACTTTTGTCGGATCACCTTGAACAAAGATTTCACCCGTAGTAACAAGATCATTACTTATTGATTCTCGTTGCACTTTTATCCTTTTCTTTTCAATTAGATTCTAAATCTTGTACCTTAGCACCGAGCATTCCTCAATATCATGACCTTGAATATTCGAATGATAAGCACAATTTTTAGATAGATCAAAATAAGAGGATGGATGTGCAGAGGTCCATCCTACTCTCGGTTTCACAATACCTTGGGCTCTTAATCTTTCAAATATGTTCGCCAAGGGATCAATCAAGGGAGTAAAATCTTGAGAACTCATTCTCTTCGATTAATGGAAAGCATTGTGTACTAGATACGACCCTTGTTGAAAGTTAGGTTATGTTCGAGAAGTCTCATTTTGGGAACCTTACTGGATAGAGTAGGGATGGATATGACAAGCCTTGCTTTGAAAATCTTGTGAGTCATAAGGTTCAATATATACCCCACAAGAATCAAAAACAGCATGAATGCCTTCATTGTTCTGATAGCCTTATGCCTGAGGTATGGAGGGAGATGAATCCTCTTCTCCTTCCTCGGATATACTCTTTGGTGTTTGAAAAGTGGAAACCTTTGCAGAAACATCAATAATTCTCCTCTCTCAAATTTTGTATTCTAATTTCTTTCCAATCGAAATTAGACTCTCGAAATTGTGATTGATTAGGAAGAACGTTTTTTGGACCAACTAGTGATTTAAGAAAAATTTGGACCAACCCTTCTTCAGGTACAGAAGGACATATCTTAAAAGCTTCTAACCGCCACCATATTGCATACTTCTCGAAAAATTCATGGTCTATTATTTTTACCTCAAGAAAATCCCACATTGTTGGACCGGTATTGATATTAAACTTATATTGCCTTACAAAGTCTTTAGCCAATTCTTCCCAATTACGCTATTTGTCAAAATCTTGCTGGGAAAACTAGGTGAGAACAATTCTTGATAGGCTTTGAACAAATAATCTCATCAGAAGATCCTTATTATGTGCTATGCCAATTAGTCTTCCATAGTAGTCCTTTAGATGTGTGATGGGATCTCCACACCCATCAAACATGTTAAACTTTGGAACTTTGTATCCTGGAGGTAAACCAACTTTTGGGTGTAGACACAGTTTCTCATACCTCAAGTTGTAAATATCCCTAGAACGCAGTTCCTCATTCAACTTTTTCTCATGAAGCCTTTGATAACATGCATATAAATTAATTCTCTCATGGACAGAAGAAAATTATTGAGAGGGTGTGTGTGTAAGGCGAGGATAAGGAGGCACGTTGTTTTATCTTGGGCGAGGAAAAAAGGGGCTGGAATCCTTTTGGATATTGAGCATATTTGTCATATTGCAGATTTAATTGAGATCGATGTTCAAATGCTAGACAACCTTTAAATAAAATAAAGAAGTCAAACAAAAATTTCCACATTACATATAGGTTCACAACATAATAAATATAAAATAAAAGGCATTATAGGATGAAGACTAAGACTTAATAAGTGATCTAGGCGTAAGGATTTGAGCTTCTAACACACGAAACATGATAGCAATAGAACATGATGTTAAAATTGAATTTGTCATTGTAAAGAAGATGGGAAGATAGGGAATGAATAAGGCCGACTTTTTATTGAACATCAAATTTGTTGATTCATACATCACATTGTTGATTCATCCAACTCCGTGGAGAAAAAAATAACAAAATTGGGATTTTTTTTTTTATTATGATGAGACCGAACTCATTAAATGAGCGCCTACATATCCCTCAAATAGGGGAATCAGGTTGACCGTAGTTCACATTACATAAGCAAGGAAAACATAAAAGGAAACTGCAAATTGTAAAACTTGAAGGAATTTCAAATGTTTGAGAGTTTGGAGCGAAGAATCTAACATGATATCCTCTTCACCATTGTCAACAAGTGCAAATCAAGCTTAGAAAATCAATCCTCATTAGAATTTAACCCCATTACGTTTATCACCTTGGTATCAATCAACTTCTGAATCATTTTCTTTAAGGCAAAACACGCCTAAGTAAGATGGTCTTTCATCCCAGAATGATAGATGCAAATTTGATCAGGACGATACCGTCGAGACCTTGGATCACAAGTAGGGGTGTACATAGGTCGGATTGGTTTGATTTTTATTAAAAAAAAAAACCAATCATGTCGGTTTATTAAAACTATAAACCAAATCAAACTAACATAAAATTGTTCTTTTCGATTTAGGTTTTAGTCGGTTTTTTTTGGGTTTTTCGGAGTTTTTTTCGATTTTTTTAATAATATTTAGTTTTTACAGTTATATTATGATCGAAGACTAGATCAAATATGTTTTCACTCGTGTGCTAATGAAAAACCATAATTATGAAAAAATGAGGAGCGGAAAACTCTCTTGAAACTAAAAAGTGAGATGACGAGTAAAAAGTTTAGGTTTTAACTTTATATTGGGTTTTGGATCATTTAATTAACAATTAATGGACAAATATTACAACTTAAAGGCCCAAATTTAAATATATATCTACATCTACTTTCAAATTATTGAAAATTACTAAAACTAGTTGAAAAAGTATTAAAAAGTAGATTATAATTAATATTTTATGTATAAAAAAGTTCAAATATTATATCTATATCTATACTATATTAAAAGTTTGAAGGGCCTTAAAAATGACGTTTGAACCTTTTTCCCTCCATCAGAAGTCTCTGTAATAGATAAAAACGTCTTTTTACTATTTTCCTCAATTTATTATTTAATTAAATTAAAGACTCCTAAAATATATGAAAAGAATTTAATAACTCGTAAAATATATAGAAAGAATCCTAATAAAGTAAAAACTTCTAGTACTTCATAATTTAAAATTATAAAGAAGAATAAGTAGAATATTATGAATAAAATTGTAGGACAAGCCAAAGTTATAAAAGGAAGAAATCGTTGTGCACGTAAAAAAAAAGAGGCGGAAAAATTTATATTTAATTATATGATTTATAAAAGGAAAACTTTATAAATAGAATAAATTTAATTTATTGTTCCTACGCATGAGTTTTAGGATTTAATAACATATATTTGTTGATTTTGATTATTTAATCTAGGTAATATTTAGTACTTCTAAAAATAGAATTTTGCCTTATATAAAAAATATTCTTTATAATTCTATTTAAGTAATATTTTGGATCAAAATTTATACGAAATAAATTCTTATATTGTACTTTTGCTTTTTATTTTAGTTTTGATTCACGTGTTTTCTTACTATCATTATCATCATCCCTTTTGCCTTTATTTATTTCTTTTAAATCATACCTTTAAAGATTATATATGAAGAATAATAATCAACAATTGACATTGATTCTCTCTTTTGATAATTTCTTATGTTTCTCTTTTAGTTGAAAGTTTCTGATCGAAAAATTGGATAAGTATGTTGCTGCTGAATGAAGTTGTCAAAAATCAAAGGTTTATTGCTCGTTTTTTCTTTTACTTTCTTTGCGTAATCGTGACATAATTTTGATTATCGTAAAATAAAAAGGGCTCCAATCCCATTTTTCTTTTAAAAAAAAAACATATCAAGGTCACGAATTAGGATAGGAGGTTAAAATTTTTATTTTTATTTATGAGTCATGTTTTTTATAATATCTTAACTTTTATGTACAATTCAACCACTATAGAAATCCATATTATTTTTAAGTGAGACATATTAATTTTTATTTATGTTGAAGAAAATCGTAATACTAATTTATGAGAATAAAATAAAAAAATACGGCTATGGAATTTCAAAGAACAAAATAAAATCGATGCAAAAAAGTTGTTTGTAGTATAGTCATTTTCACCAATATCACATTATGCATAGTACCCTCCTCTATCGAAGGTTGGGTTTGATTGAGTTGGTTTTAGTTTATATGTGAATGTCTTGGTTGCTTGTAATCACATGTGAATATTTAATTTTCATAATCTAAATTTAAAGATTTGATCATATGGATCCATATACAAATGTAGATGTAGGAATTCGACTAAATATAATTCAAATATCTACTTAAAAAATCTGACTATATAGATTTGAGATATGAACACAAAAATTCGACAGATATTTATGTAAGGAGGAGGATCCGAACGCTTATATATAAAAGGCCGTTATTCAACATTCTTCATCACAATTTTTTAAGGTATTATTCTCTCAATTATTTTTGCCTTCGACACTATTGCATTTTTTTCTCTAGGAATATTTCTTTTATCATCTTTTGTGCATGCAATTGACAAGGTTTTACTTTTACTATTGTGTCCAATTTTAGTCTTTTTTGGCATAAGATTTGTAAGCAAGCAATGTTATTATAATTAGATATCTTTTTAAAAATTTATAATCCACTCTATTTGAGTAAATTACTATTTAACTTTTTATAATAAAGTTATATATAAATATCTATATAAGCTTTCGCAATAGACAAAATCGTCTAATTTTAAATAATCAAAGGTTACACGTGCGAGACACGTGCAGTTAAACTAATATATATATATATATATATATTATGTCGGTTTGATTCGGGTTTGGTTTGACTTTTTTTTTGTTAACACCAAACCAAACCAAGAATGGTTGTTTTTTGTCTAACGCCAAACCAAACCAATCAAACCAAACTATAAGTCAATTTTTTTCTCGATTTGGTTTGGTTCGTTGGTTCAGTTTGACTTGACGGTTTGGCCTGTACACCTCTAATCACAAGGTACGACAGAAATGGGCATGATGTAGCTCGCCTTCTTGAGTCGTTCATACAACTTTTCTATGGGTTGACCTAAAGGAGTGTACTATTTTGGTGAATTTTTCTGAAGCTTATGTTGAGGTTTTGTAGATTGATCAGATTGTTGATTTTTGGGTAGGTTTTAGAAAGATATTTAAAAGTACTTTGATGTTGGAGCAACAAATGAAGGTGGGTACTAAACAGTTTGTGGATGAGATTTCATAAAGGATTGGGGATAATAGGCTTGGACGTAATTGGGTGTTGGAATAATTTCTGGAGATGGGTACCACATCAGTTGAGGTTGGGGTATGCTTACTTCAGGATTGGAAGTTTTGATGTGTCATCGACGATCGTCTTTCCCCTATCCAAATTAGTCTCGACTGTCAGCTTCCTCTTTAGCTTATTGTCGAACCGCCTAAGAAAGTCAGTTGTCAAATGGTCCCAAGAGATCCACTTGCTAGTATCATTTTCGGCGTACCACATCAATGCTGGACCCTTAAGTGAACCAACAGATAGTTTCGTCTTAAGGCGATCACTTTGACCTATAACTGATAGTTTACCGAGGTACTCCTTCAAATGGGCATGACAGTTTCAAACCCATCATATAATGAAAAGTTCAAGACCTCAATTTTATCCTTGTCTTCTTCCTTAGCTTTAGGAGACTTATTCATCTCAGGCTGTTGAGATGACCCTGCCTTATGGTTAGGAATTTGTCCTTTCATTTCCTTCTTCTTGCCCATGTTGTCAACCCATTGAGTGCTTTCAATAGTGCAACTGAATACCGACTTGAAGACAGTTACACCCCACAATCAGGAGTGGGTGGGTCATTAATATAGTAGACAACATAGTGTAGGTGGGACCAATGAAGTCAGTTTCAGATAATGGCGCTGGAAAATCTGGTAGCATCTCAACTTAACCTCGAAGATCGGTCATTATTTTCCTAATTCTCTCTATTCTTCTTTCTATTCTTATGACGCTCGAAATAACTCTGTTTTGATGCGGACCCACGCCCTTGTGCTCAGCTTCACTATTGACAAGATTAATAAACATCGCTTAACTGGCTATTTCTGATGTTCAACTTTAGTCATCCTTAGAGGAAATGACCTACGATTAGAAACAAAGAGTACGTATGAGAGTCTAGAATTAATATTTTACTCATTTGAAAATAATAAGTTATGCTCATTCGGAGTGAATAGGAGTTATGAGAGCTTTATGTAACTTAGAGATTGTGAAAGTTAGAGTACAACATGAGTATGACAACATCAAAAGGACCATGGCGAGAAAAAAGTATGTAAACGTTGGAAGCATTAGGAAGAGGATATCCTAAAATGATAAGTTGTACTGAAAGATTACGGATGAGACTAAAACCCTTTATCAAAGCAAGAGTTGGACCTAGGGGGAGTTAAAATACTAACGGACGAGTCAGGAGGATAAATTGAAGGAAAGTTTTGAATAGGCTCTAAGAATGTATTGTAGGGTCCTAACATGACAAGAATTTTAAGAGTAACGAGTTCTAAAGCGAGGAACACTAAAAGTAAGGAGTGATTAAGACAAGAATGGAAATAATGAGATAAGTAAAAGATACATAGAGATGCAACACATAACAAATAATTATGCGTCATTTTGGGATCGTAAACCCCTTTGAACTTTGAATGAGACTAACATTCAACGCATAGGTGCGAAGGCATCCTATGTTAAATGAGACGCATATTCCTTAATAAAAAAAATATGTAGCCACGATCTAAAAGACAAGAGTGGGTTTATTACATGGTTCCCTCGAGTGGACAACTTGAGAGTGGGAAAGCTTGTGACATTCGACACACCACTGATTTACCAATCCATAAGGCACTTCCTGAAGGGTGTTTTAGAAAAGAACGTCTGTGCAACCACACAACCGTTCGTTAAAAAAATAAAGGATATTCCAAGTGGAGGAAAGTATGAGCGGAATGCCAGTTATATAAAGTAGTAACACATGACACAAAGCAAAAATACAATAACATGTTAAAAATATAAAAGAAAATTAAACATCAAAACACTTAGCAAACACGGAAAGGGGGAAATGGAATAGGCATGGCGGACACATAAAAAGGGTAAAGGAGGAGGAAAAAGCATGCAAGTATAAATCATCATTAAAATAAACAATAAAAGGGGAAGGAGAAGGCTTAACATATGAAAAAATAAATCAAGATGTCAAAACAAGCAATAATCATGAAAAATCACAATCAAAATAACATTCAGACAAATAATAGAATCCCACATAAAATACAAATTCGTAATGGTTAGAATCTAAAGTACCCAGCAGAGTAGTCATTCTGTCATGCCCCATTTTTCTCGCGAAAAACAGGATTCGACGTGACCACTCTTTTTGGAACTGTTTAAAGAAAGAGTGTGAAGAGTCGCCACCTAACAAATTAAGGTGAGTTAGGGCACTGGTCTAGGATAACTATGAATCTATTTTATTATTTTGTCTTAGTTCACCAGAAATTTGGATAAGGGTTCAAATTACCTCAAAAAGAAGGTGTTAGGCACCTTTCGAGGTCCACAAAGGTGGTTTCCGGCCGAATTCGTATATTACCTGGGGATTTTATGTGATCAAATAAGGGTCTCTTATTTCTAACTTAATGATTAACTAAGTAATAAAGTAATTAATAAACAAACACATGTTATTTTGTCATTTCTAATTATTAATTATCTAAGTGATAAAAGTCAGTAAAATATGTAAATAAAATAAGCGAGAAGAGAGAAGAGAGAAGGAGGCGGCGGAAGTGTTTTCAGTAATGAGGATTAGGGTTGCCCCCTTTTTTGTGTGTGTATAAAAAGAAAAGTAAGAATGAGCGGATCTCAGACGTTGGATCATTTTTTATTAACGACTGAGATTAAAATTATTTTTAAAAGGTAAAAAAATGAAATTAATATCAATTTGGTTAAAATTTACATTAATTGAGCCTAAGATGGCTAGAAATTAAATACATAGGAGAAAATTAAATTGACTGCTACTTTAATAAATGTAATAATAACAATAACAACAACAACAACAACAACAACAACAACAACAATAATAATAATATAATAATAATAATAATCATAATAATATCAAGTATAATAATAAGGACTACACATTGTATTTTTAAATTGTGAGTGTACATATTTACGTGAAAATAATTTAATAAATATTAATAAAATTATGTAAAATATCGTATTTGAATTAATAAATTATAAAAATAATACTAAAAAGTAATAAAATAATTTATACATTTTTAAATCATAAATATGGCTTGTCAAAAATTATTTGTTACCAAAATAATACGCAAAAAAATATTAATATTAAAAGTTAAATAATTTTGACAAAAATAGCAGCCTAAGAGAGCATTGGGGGGTCAAAATTGGGTGTCAACAGTCTTTCACTCTTTGTCATAGACTTTGTTAGACTTGGATTTTAGCTATTGTCGGAGGCATGTCCCGACATCTTGTTGACTTTGGATTATAGAGGTTTATGTATTACTATGAACTTGGGTGTAGTGGTTTAGTGTGTGGTGGTGATGAATGGTTTAGACATTTTATGAGTTGTTTTTAGTCTTATATTGCTCTATCTTATTATATGAATGGAATTCATCCGTCAGTTGTGATTGGTATATTGGTTAGGTTAGGTAAGGGGTGAACTCCGATCCACTCGTCAAGGCCAGGCCCTGGTTCGAGTCGGGACATTATATCCTCTAGATAATTTTTTTCTCTTTTTTTAAGAAACACACATTTAATATTATTGAAATTTATTTTCCATTAGAAAATAGGAGTGGAGTATTAATTTGTATTGATTTTTGAGTTTTTATAAATAATTTTCAATTTTTTCTTGTATATTTAACATGATTAAGAGAGTTTAAGGAGTGATTCTTTTTTTTTTTACATGACACACAAATGAGAAAAGTTTAATTGCATTGATGATGAAAGTAATTTAATATGACTATCTTTAATGTTGTGTATAATGTTACGGTGAATTTTTAATCTTTTAAAACTAAAAAATTGCAAAAGAAAATACAAAAAAAGATAAATAGCATTTGAGGCTAATAAGACATGTCACATAGGATGGATTAAGAGTCTCCTTTATATATATTTATTATATAAAAGAGGCGTAACTAAGACGATCAAGGGAAAATTTGCCAATCAACAAAAAATCCATCTTAAACTTATTGTACATCATGCAAAGAGTGGGGAATTTAAAAAAAAAAAATCCATGTTTCAGAAAATTCTAATGACTATGCTTTAAAAATTGAAAAATTTACATATATACACAAGGTAACTTTACCTTATTACATAAAATCTCATATTGGAAAAGTAATTACATAAATTCCAAACTAATTACTGAAATCCCCTATTTTTTACTTTCTCTCTCATCCCCCTCATACATACAAAAATAACATTTTTTGCTCCATATTTTGTGCACCATTTTTTGCTCTATATTTGTGTTCCTTTATTTAAACCTAGAATCAAGCTAATCTGATCTGGGGAGTTTCAAATCAAGTCATCTTTTGCTCTTTTTTTCCAGCTTTTCCAGATTAATTTTTTTTTTCAATTTTTTCTGTAATCCAATTGCATACAACAAAGACATCAAAATAAGTCGATATCGCTAAATCGGCTTGCTCTTCCACTAATTTAGTGAGGGAATAAGACGACGAAGAAGAAGTTGATGTTGATGCTGGGTGTTTTGTTGTGGCGGCAAATTTGGATTGAGAGAGGAGGTGAGCACCTTGTACGAAGTGCTTCTTGGATTGGATGTTGGAGCGATTGCTGAAACGGAGATTGGAGAGGTATTTTTGAGGGATATTGTACATGAAAAGGAACATGAATATTGAATACCATTTAATTTGTGAATGTATACAGATTGTATAATGTCACATTATACATTCCGATCTTATATACATTATGATATTGGGCATACCTTTTACTTTGTGAATGTCTGCATATTGATTACCATTTACTTTGTGAATGTATGATGATTGTATAATGTCACGTTATACATTCTGATTATTTATACATTATGTTATTGTGCATATGTTTTACTTTGTGTATGTCTGTAGATTGTATGATGTCCATTATACATTCTGATTATTTATACATTATGATATTATGCATACCTTTGACTTGGTGAATGTATGACGTTTGTATAATGTCACATTATACATTCTGATTATTTATACATTATGATATTGTGCATATCTTTTATTTTGTGAATATATGATGATTGTATAATGTCTGCATATTGAATACCTTATACTTTTTGAATGTCTGCTATTTGTATAAGGTAAAATTATACGTTATGACAAGTTTATAGGTCAGACATGTTGAAAGATAATTCTTAATATGTATTGTATGATATTATACATTTATTCATACTATTATTTAAATGTATAATATGTCCACATACATGTGCAAATATTGTATAATGTCGTCATTTTTATACGTATCAGTTTACTGCAATCTTTTTTCTATATGAATTTGAGTTTGTTTATTTTTAAGGGCATGAAATACCGTATTGACAAAGTATCGGCTCAAATCAAAACTCACTTGATGTTGAATACATTCAAAACATGCCACAACAAGCGTCTGATAGTTTGTAAGTAATTTTTTTTTACATGTATAACGATGTTATAATTATTGAACGGATTGTTACTTCATCATTTTTTTTTCCAAATCAGGGGCGACGGTGTCTTTGTTGCTGCCTATGCATTAATATTAAGTGAAGGGCAGCAAGTGCATTCATGTGGTTTTGTGCTGGAAGTCAACGTGCACGTTATGCTTCATTATTATGGCATTATGGAGTGACAAAGGACAACGAAGGATCCACAAGTGATACTGACGATCCACCTTGGCCAAGGAATAGTTTTCTCCAAATAATTGATGAAAGTGCAATTGTTACTTTAGAGTAGCACTTTTTTATAATAGTCCGAATTGAAACATTTAATTTTTATTTTTGTAGTTGATGTTAAACAGTTACAATGATTCTTGTTGGATGTTAATTTACATTGTAAATGTCTTCAGTTTGTATAATATCAGTTTGCTGCAGTATGTTTTGCCATCTCCGATATTGATATGGGAATGTTCATATTGATTTTAAGCGAATTAAAGAATGGAGTATAATAAAAAAAAATTATGTAAACCTTCACTCCATTATCATTCCTTATGATAATTGGAGAAGAATTACCATCAACGATGTATTTAATTTTAATTTTTTTCGAACATCGTCAATATTCAATTCCATTGCTATCGTCGCAACCAATTTCAGAAAGTTAATACTTTTAGAAACAATAATGACATCACTTTTGTATGATTTATAATGAATTTTCAACTCCCAAATACCAGAATGATACAACAATATGGGGATGTTCATCTTTTTTTTTTTCCCAGAAATCAAGAACGAAGCCAACTATTTTTTTTTTCTCAAAAACGTATTTCAACAGTGATGAAAGAAAGAAGAAGCCGACTTTTCCCCCCTCAAAAACGTATTCCAACAATGATGAATATTAACAGTAATGTTTAGGAGTTATTTTTGAAATTAATTTTTAGTTCCTATATTAACTCATACGCTACTTAATTAGGTATTTAATGTCGTAATTTAAGGAATAAGAATATATTTTCTGATTTCTCTTTCCTTAATTGTAGGAAAAACAGTTTTATCATACATCAGGCGAATGTATAATAAAGCTACCAATGTATGAGTGTATTTAGTAAAATCGGGAGAGAGAAACCTAAAGGGATTTTATGTAAATACTTTCATATTATATGGGATTTCTGTTGTTTACACTTAAAATATTTTTAAAAATTAAGTAACAGTTTAAAGAAGTTGGGCCCATTATTTTTCTTCAAAAGGTTATGGAGAAGTTCTTTTCTTAAAATTTTCTTTATGTAATAGCTTCAGAATTCATGATCATACACTTTCTTTTATTTTTTATTATTTATTTAAATAATAATATACTTGAATCAAATGAATAGAATAATTTTAAATTTAAAGAGAAATTATATTTGAAGTTTGTACCATTTAAATATTTTTTAAATTTTAATATTAGACAAACTTTCTCTCCTCTTATCCAAAACCACGGAATAAACCTTGTGAAGTTTTTTCATGTATTTTGAATTTGATGTCTAATCAAAGTTATATAATTTGAATGACTAGTTACTACTGTTGTTATTATTTATTTCTTCCATTAATGAATCTTTGCAACTGATATGCCATTAATATGACAAATTATAACAGCTAATCCTCGTATAACTAGTACTTTTATTAAAATATATTGTGTTATGATTTTTGAATAATGCATTATATGGTTCATTATAAAAATGATCATTTGTGTCAAACTTATGAGTATCTTTAATAGTTTTTGGACTGTTTCATATTTTTTCATTTATTATTTTTTTTTAGAAAAGAGTGAAATATGTTTTTCCAAAACCATAGCCAAACACATATTGAAGCTTCAAACCAAACTTCACCCTAATCTAATTTTTCAAAAATATTTAAGAATCTATGATCAAAGACTAGCTTAGGGTCTTCCTTATCACATTCTTGTTACACAAGAAGTTCGGACAAGACAAAAACATTTTTTATTACACTTGAACAATTATATTTGAAGATATGCCCCTATTTAATTTTTTGTTATATTTTGACGTTTTGATGTCGGTGAAAATCAACACATGTGTAATTTAATTGTATAAAGTTTTACCATGACAAAAGGAAAGTAGAAATTTCAATGTGTTAGATTTAAAAATTTTATTAAAAGAATAAAGCAAGCAAAGAATGAAAAAAAAGAGTGTGATTTAAAATACAATTAAAACAAGCAAATAATGAAAGAATAATAAATAGTACTTAAATTACTTTACTAGGCGTTGTCCTCTCAGCATGCCGATCAAGCCCATTTTTTATATATTATTATTATTTTTTAAAAAATTTGTTTGCCTTATTTTTTTTTTTATATATTATGTATTTAAAAATTAAATAAAAGTTATTATAAATTACAGTAATTAACGGATTAAGATATTTGAAGGATATAAAAAAATTGTTCACTCTTAAAATTCTATCAGCCACATAACTTAGGCCAGAAGAAGTAACATATATTATTTAAAATAACGTAAAAATTATCATAAATCACAATAATTAATAACTTAAAATATTATCGACATATAATCAGATAAGTGGCTTGGGGAGCAGCTAGAGGTTGTCCTCCCAGATTGCAGACCAAACCCACTTTTCTATATATATTATTATTTTTCTCTTTTTTAGTTTATTTATCTTACTTTTATCTGTTATGTATTTAAAAATTACATAAAAGTTACTATATATTACAATAATTAACGGTTTAAGATATTTGAAGGACATTAAAAAGTTTGTTCACTCTCAAAATTCTATCAACCACATAACTTGGGACAGAGAAAGTAACATATATTATTTAAAAACAACATAGAAAAATAATAAATCACAATAATTAACAACTTAAAATATGATTAACATATAAAATATTTGATTCTCCATATACTATCACAATCACATAAATTAGGATAGGAATAACACATATTATCTGAAAATTATGTAAAAATACTATAAATTACAATAATTAACAACTTAAAATATTTAAAGACCATACAAACATCTACAAATCATAGTGACACATAAATTCAAACAACGAAATTAACATGTATTATCTTAAAATTATATAAAAGGTATTGTAATCATTAAAAACTTAAAATATTTAGAGATCGTACAAAAAATTTAATTAACTCCCCAAAATTTATTTATATCATATAAATTAAAATAAAAAAATAATATAAGCAAACACAGACTCTTATGTCTAGTTAAAACTAGATAGTGATGGCCGTGCTAAGCACGCGCCCAACACTCCATGCTCTGTTTAAAAATAAAAATAAAAATAATAATATTCAGATTATTTTTCCATACAAATCACAAGAAGACATAATGCTGTTATTCTCTTCACAAAAATATTTAAAAAATTACACAAGGATGATACCACTCCAACGACCAATCCAGACCCTCTGTTAGTTCGTCTCCTCACCATTTTTTTGGTTGCTGAAGTGTAGACTCGAGGCTCTAACTTGATTAGACATCCTCACCATTTTTTTGGTTCGATTTATGTTTACTCATTTGTTAACTCAAAGACTTTTTCAATTGCCAATGAATTTTAACCCCCATCATTAGCTAGAGTACACACAATAACCACCACACTCTAGTATCTCAATTCTCTGGTTAAGACATGTCAAAATAATTTGTTTTCAATTTTCATGATGGAATTATTTGTTGAAGACAACTGAATATGTCAAATTAGAATGAATAGACATAAATATATCTAATAAGTTGAGTTATTCAAAAATTTGTTATCAGTCAAAATTTATTCAAAGTTTAAAATCATATACAAAAAAACTTTTCAGTGATGATTAAACCAAGAGTTCTGATAAGGAATTCAAAAGATAATAAATTTAAAAAATATTTATTAAAAAGAGCATCGATATATATTATATCTCTATTTATATCTATAATCTATATTTATCTATAATCTATAATATATTAAAAGTGTGAATGGCCTTAGAAAGATCGTTTGAACTTTTTGCCCTTCATTAAAAGTCTTTGTTTTAAACAAAATCGTCCTTTTACTATTTTTTTAATATTTATTAAAGTCATCAGAATTAATGACAACTCATATTTTTTTCATTAATTTAAGAATTTTAAATCAACTAAATTTGATTTTAAGAAATTTAAAAAGTCTATAAATCTACATCTACAATATATTAAATCCATTAACCACTTGAAACTTCTAATGGTAAAATATATATATGTGCTTACAATAAAATATATGTTTTGGACTTTTTGCACTTCATTAAAAACCTTTGCAATAGATAAAATCGTCTAATTTTAAATAATCAAAAGTTACACGTGCGGCTAAACTAGTTATATTAAAAGTGTGAAGGGCCTTAAAAATATTGTTTGATTTTTTTGTCTTCCATTAAAATTTTTTGTTTTAGATAAAATCGTCTAATCACCTTTTTCCTTAATTTTTATTTAATTATTTTTATAATATGGACTCTTAAAAGTATATGGTAAGAAAAAAAAGGTAAACAATCGTTAATTATATGGATAAGTTGAAAATATATTGTCAAAAGGTATTATACTCCTAATATACATGGAAAATAAAATTTTAAAAAGTCTAAAATCAATTAAACTTGATTATAGAAAGTTCTTATTTGAATCATATTCGAAGTCCACTCCTGCAATCTAGGCTTTTATTAGTAATCACGTTTTTTTCTTATTTGCATTAAATAAATGGCCTAATTAAAATACTTAATTTTTTTCTAATTATATAAATTTGTCAATTATTTTTAACTATGCCTATCTCTCTCTTTAGTGTAAACGAATTGTAAATTTTCTATTTTGATGTGATGTGGACATATGGTAGAATACTTATTTGTTTCAACTATTGTGTGGGCAAATATAATTGTTTTTCAATAATTTTTTTATATGTATCTCAAATAAATATGACTTTGATAAATTTTTGTTAGGTTATTCTTTAGTTTGATTAATTATTATATATTAGATGTGCTAGTAGAACTTTTCTTGAATGTCAGTGTATGCTCTCAATCGATCCCACTTATGTTTTATCTTGAATTTATAAATTAATTTTGTTTGATTTCAATATGTATGGCATACACCAAAAAGGTTACACTTAAAATTTTAAAGATATGACTCGACAAAGAAAGTTGCACTCCGAATGCCCCCAACAAACTTTTTCTTTTTCTTATTGTAGTGAGCAAGTCAATGAATCCTGCTCTCAACAAGAATCAACAATAAACTTAGAATCCTTGCCTTTTCAGTTTCTATCAAGATGATTTCGACTTGCAACTATTTTTTTGAATAAGGCGATAGAGACCCTAGAGAATCAAAGAAGCAAGTCCATGAGCCTTCAAAATTCTGAGAATCATTCTACCGAATATATTTTTTACCTGAGTAGTGCAATGGGAATCATAACGAATAACACTAATTTACGAAGGTGCTAAACCTTTTTTTTTTTTGGCAAACTTGCTGATGTTATCTTCGACAACTACAACAACTAAATATCAAGTGTATTATCATAAAGTGAGGTTTGAGGAGGGTAAAGTGTACACCACTACCTTGAATAAAGTAGAGAGACTATTTTCGATAGATCCCTGGCTCAGAAAATATTTTCAGCCAACTTAGTGGAGTACTCTTGTATAGGATGGTGGCTGGTTGTGTGTTTATCATGAGTAGGGGAGAGGGAAGGGGGTTGTTCTATGAATGCAGATTAGTCATGTGGTAATTTTAGTGTTTTGGAGATAATCAAAAGTTAATTTATTGAAGTTCTGGCCAACTACATCATATTTTATGTTGGGAAGGGGGAAGGGGTTGTTCTGTGAATACAACCCCCTATTATGTGTGATGTAAAATATGTGTTGTAAGTTTGGTAGTGATTAGTCAAATTAGTGTTATCGGTGACGGCTTGGGTGTGTTTAAATTTCATTTCACATTGAGAGTAAAGACGGAAAAGGGAAAATAAGGAGGGAGGATATTATATGGTAGGAAATCGATCGTTCACCAACAAGTAATAATTGATATAATCAATCGAATGACTGTTTAATGAAATTTGTGGTTATGTTAAATCTAACCATATTGGTTTCTTGTTTTTCTCCTTTTCTCAAATTGAGAAAAAAAATCAATTTTTGAAAGTTTGAAATTATGAATAAATGGTATTCATTTGTTTTTTTTTTCTCAGCACCATTCGAATAACGTAGATTTAAAATTCTGTTTTGTTTATTAGTTGATTTATTATTTTTTTTGAAAATATATTGCAACAATCAGTGTCAAGCATAAAATAAATTTTTATACTAAATACTTTGAAATAAACATGCAACATATGTTTTCATAGATTATATATAATATTACCTTATATTAAATTGCATAATATATATATATATTTTTTTTTAGAAAAAGGATGCAATTTCGTGTACACCATATATTCCCCCCACCCCCACCCCCCATCCCCACCAAAAGCTCCACCTTACTGGTGGATTAGGCTTCGCCCAACTTAGAACATATATATATATCCAAAATCAAGACGAAATGTCTGGAAGAGGAAAGATGTGGACATCAATCTTACCACAATTCATGCAAAACACACATGTTTTAAATATATTTTATAATAGTATGTTCTATTTTCTCTACTTTTACTAGCTGTATGAAAACACATGTACACGTAGATTAATGCTTGTATTTTATTTAAAGATTAAAATAGGGAAGATATAGTACTAATTGATATCAAATTAAATAATCACTCCACTAGTATCTAATTACTTTGCATCATTCTTTCAAATTTCTTATTATATCATTGTTTAGTGTTTTTTACCTAATTATTTGAATATTGCAAAACAAATTATCAGTTTTAGTACTTTACTATGACAATATGATTATTTTTACTAACTTGCACAAACTATCATAATAAGATAATAAAAAGAGAAAGAAATGCTAAAGTCCAAAGAATAGAAGAATTTCTAGAAAGATAGTTAATGTAACCTGTTTCATGTTTCTTCGTTGAGTAGAAAATATATATACATATATTGCATCATTCTTTCAGATTTCTTATTATATCATTATTTAGTGTTTCTTACCTAATTATTTGAATATTGCAAAACAAATTATCAGCTTTAGTGCTTTACTATGACAATATGATTATTTTTACTAACTTGCACAAGTTATCATAGTAGGATAATAAAAAACGGAAGAAATGCTAAAGTTTAAATAATAAAAGAACTTCTAGCAAAATAGTTACCCAATGTAACCTGTTTCGTGTTTCTTCTTTGAGTAGAAAATATATACATATTATAGAAATCAGGAAGAGCCTAAACATACCCATGAGTCCACCTATTACACACCGTTTGGATGGTGATTTTATATGTTATGGTACGAAACGGTTATTAAGAGAACCATGTATGTTTTGATTATTTCTTAAAATTGTATAGTATGATATGGTTTAATTTAATGGTTTGATAATCATGAAAACCCCCACTTTATGTAACCACCGATTTGGTGATATTACATGATTTGTTTTTTTTGTTTGAATTATACCTTTACTTAATATTATATAATTCTATTTTACCCTTTACCTTATATTATTTAACTCCACCTCTTACCCCTACTCCCACCCTACCAGCCTTAGCCCTCCCCTCCAAAAAAAATATTATTTTCTGAATTTCTGTTTTAGAAAGTTTTAATTTTTTTTACTATCCCACCCCTATCCCAATCCACCTCCTACCAAATCCCCACCCTAATTTTTTTTTCTGAAAAAACTCAAAACTTTTTCCTACCCCAACCTCACCCACCCTTACCCCTACCCCTACCCCACTACCGACCAACAGCAATTTTTTTATTTTTTTAAAAAGTTTCAAAAAGTTTTTTTTACTCCACCCCACCTCCTATCAGTGGGTCCCCCTTCTTTCCAATGCACCCACAATTTATTTTATAATTTTATTTTAAAAAAAAATAATTTTTTTGCTTAACCCACCCCTTACCCTGACCCCCCTACCCCACTCCAAAAATATTTTTCTTAAAAAAAAATCATAATCCTCCCTCCTTTATCCTATTCATTTTCATTATTTTGTATTACATATATACAAATACTTTTGAATATTTTTTATTTGTGTGACGAACACAAGAAAATAAGAAACAATTTATTTTCCTAGAAACTCTTTTTTGGGGTTTCATACGAACGTACCTGTAACATACAATATGCATTCAAACTTTGTACTTGCAGGGGCGGACCTACACATAAATTTTGGGTGCTCCAATACCCACTAAACTCGACGCGGAATAGGTATAATTACATAAAAAAACATACGAAAATAGGTATAAATTATATAAAAGCATCTACTAAACAAGAAGTTGGTTAGGTGCACTGACATTTAGGTTGATTTGAAGCATCTCCATGGGTATGTGTGCTCGGGTTCAAACCTGGTTGAGGTGATTTTTTATTTTTTTTGTAGTAAGCACCCACACTCCTTAAATCATGGGTCCGCCACGGTGTACTTGTCGTTGGTGGTCATATCACAAAACACCAAAAGTAAATGAAATTTGTTACTATAAAAAATGAATCCGAGTACATTTAGTTAATCTACTTTTTTATTGTTTTTATTAGAGTTTACATGAATTTAACTATATATATATTTACATGACATAATTGTGATAAATTAGCAGGAAGAAATTATTTTATTAATAATTATTCATAAATTTAACATTTATAAATTAAGGACATTTTAGTAAACTTACCAGTTACGATATAGTATCATACCATCAAACCAAACAATAAAACTGTTATTAAACAACAATGAACAATACAGTTCATCCAAAGATTGCATTGTATTATACTATACAATATGACACCATATCATACAGTACCGTATTATGAAACCATGACAAACCACCATCCAAACAAAGTGTTAGCCTCCCAAATGCACGAACGTCTATCTTTAGGATCTACATATAGCTTTATTCCTAATGACTTTCTATTTAATCTCAAATAATAATTTTACTAGTGACGCATTGTCTATTAATTGTCACCTTATAATTAACTTAAATGAACAAAAAGCTCATTCATTTTCTGGTTCATCCTCAAATAAATTTAACCCGCCCCAAATTTTAAGGGAAAGAAAAAGTTTTTTTTTTGAAGAATTGAGGTATTTGATCATTAAGTAAAATTGTTTTGAAATAGAAGTAGGAACAATTTTTCTGCGATTTGAAGAAGCTAACTAGCCGTTTGGCCATGATTTTTTTTTTTTAAAATTATTTCTCTTTAATGAGAAAAGTGAAAACAGTATGCGTTTGGCCATGAGAATTCCAAATACAATTTGAAATTGTATTTGGAAAAGTGAAAACAAGTAAAATTTATTTTCACTTTTTTGTGCTCCTATTTCTCTCACAAAATTTCAAAAGCAACTCTAATTTATATTTATGACCAAACACAACTCCAATTCCAACTTCAACTCTGAAAAATTATGATTTCTATGGACAAAAGAGGCCTAATTTTTTGCTATTTAAAGATAACAGAAGTAGAAGTATAAAGTTATTTTTCTTAAGCTAAAAGTATACCTATCATTTCTACAAATTTGCTAATTACTAATATATCCTCATTAGTTAATTAATAACATAGTTCTATATATTAATTAAAATACCTTTAATTAATAAAAAGCTTGAAGGTATAATAGTCTTCTTAGGTAGAATTAGTTTGTTCATGAAAGTTGTTTATAATGCTTTCATTTGTTGAACCTTGGCAATATCTTTACCAACCTTTTTCATTTAATTACAATCATGACCTTAAAAACAAGACCTTCCCTTTCTACTTAATTACAATAATGCTTGGAGTGCTATTGAATATGATTGGGCCATACTTATTAAAATGTATAATTAAATAGGGTAAATAAGTTTTTTACTATATTTTGCATTTAAAGTTTTTGAAGTTAAAAAGAATTTTTGATTTCTTTTTCTTATAATAGTGGAAAGTAGCTTTTAATATTTTAAAACATGATTTGTATTAATAATTGTAATTAAATTTTAAAACTAAATAAAGGCTATATATTTCTTTTTATTTAGATTTTATACTACAAATAAAATTTATTTATACTTATTTATTTTAGCAAATTAAGAAATATTATTTTTCTTCTAATATTATATCAAATTTAGATTTTTAAAAACTAATTAATTATTATAAGTAATTTACATATTAAAAAATAATATTTAATAAAAAATATAAAATAAATTTTTATGAAATGTCTGCTTCACCTGATTCAACCATAATTTTAATATATCACCTCTAATTAATTATTATAAGTCAGCTAAGTATTAAGAAAATAATAATATTTAATAAAAAAGGTAAAATAGATATAAAATATTAAATTAACTATTGATATTTTAAATTAACTTGACAACTTATATGAGGCTCACTTAAATTTTTCCATAAGTATTTTCTATAGTAATTTTTCTATATCAATTCTAATTGGTTATTATAAGTCATTTAAGACATGTTTGTTTCGCTACTTCAATCGTGATTTTACAATAGCGAAAATAACTAAATGCCCCCAACCTTTACCCCAAATCCCGACTACACACTTATACTTTGCAGGGGTCATGAACTATTTAAAAGTGAAATTATTACACCTCCGAAAGCTAACATGGCAAGAGAGTGTGTTTCACTCTCTTTTAAGAGAGTGACCACGAAAATATATATTAAAAATTTATTTTTAATATTTTCTTTACATTATATATAATTTTAATTATTATTTTACTTTATTCATTTTCTTTCTTCTTCTTCTTCTTCTTCTTCTTCTTCTTCTTCTTCTTCTTCTTCTTCTTCTTCTTCTTCTTCTTCAAGAACTCAACAATGGCATCCAATCCAAGATTAATTTATTATCTTCCTCATCTCCTCCGATATAAATCACAGTAAACGACCAAACTACACTAACTACCATTTCATCCAAACTGACAATCACCTCCCTAAACACTCTATTCCTTGAAACACTAAGATTATTTAAACTTACATACTCATTAATCGAATTACCATACCAAGACTCATCATTCTCATGAAATGAAATATAAACTTCCAACAATGCTCCATACACATTTTGTGGAATCTTGAAATCTTTTAACTTTATAACGGTTGAATTTTCAATCTCAAACCATAAACTATCATTCAAATCCACATTTCTTGAAATTGAAACAACCAAATCAGCACCATAATCAAAATCAACACCAAATTTTTTCGCAATCATAAATTCAACATCAATTTTCATAGTTAATAAATAAAAAAAAGAAAAAAAAAAGAAACAAGATTGAAAAACGACATTTCTGCTCGATATTGTATCAAACATTTGTTGAGCATAATCTAACATCTCATTTCTTATATACCCAGAAATCATACAATTCCTACATTCTTTTGGGGCATTTCATCGAACAATTTGCGTGCTTCCTCAACATCACCTTTCTTGAAAAAATTAGTAATTCTTGAGTTCCAATTGAACAACGAATTTGCAATTGAGCTCACATAACAAATACAAAAATGAGAATTTTCGTTCCTGGAGCAAATGTGTGAAGCCCACTTGAGTTGTTTATACATTATACTTAACAAAGGTTCATTTTTTTCTAAACTTTAGGTTTAATAGTCAACTTTAAATTTAATATTTAACAAGGGATCTCACAAGGGTTTGAGATTGAAGAAATTCAGATGAAGAGAAAGGAAAAAAAAGAACAAAAGAATGGAGAAAAAATCATTGTGGAAGAACATGAATAAATTTAAATGGAAAAAAGTAATGAAATGGAAAAGAAATGGAAAAAAGTGATAAAAACACGTGTAAAAATGTTGTCGGCACGTGCATTACACCACATCCCAAATGACTGGCTGTCAGTTTTCGAGGGAGGAGGGTGGGGGTGGGGGTAATAATTCTACTTTAAAATAGTTCAGGGAGGTTATATGATTCCCGCAAAGTATAAGTGTGTAGTTGAGATTTGGACTAAAGATTGGGGGGGGGGGTATTTTGGCCATTTTCTCTTTTACAATATCACCTCTGATTAATTATTATGGTTATTTAAGTATTAAAAATTTAATAATATTTCATAAACAAAGATCAAATAGACAAAAAATGATACGTCCACATAAAAATTTACGTGACTATCGAAATTATATCAATGTACATATATTGGGATGGAACAAAGAAAGACGTAAAATAACATATATTATTTAAAAATGAGATAAAAATTATTATAAATCACAATAATTAAAAATTTAATATATATATATATATATATATATATATATATATATATATATATATATTTAAAATTTGTTAGAATCTTAGAAAGATAAGATTCTAAAATTTCATGATTATCTTATAGTTTACATATTTTTAATTTGTAAAAAATATATATTTGAAATTAATGATACCAATTAGGTGCTTTATATAATAAAAATAAATGAAATAAAAAAGAATATTTCAAATTAATGATATCAATTTTAAAATATTAGTATCAACTTATTTTAACCTTTTTCATTTGCTTTTCCCTTTTTGTTCTCTTTTATTAAAAAATAAATTAATTTGTTTTAAATATTATTTTTATTATTATTACATCATATCCTACGTACTGCTAATTCTTCTACTATTTTTTTTTGGTAAACTTCTACTAATTATTATTACTTATTCTACTACATAACCCACGTACTACTACTACTGACTATTATTATTATTTAAATAATAATTTTCTCTTTGATTAATATGTAAACAAATTATATTTTAATATATTTTATGTAATAGATCTGAACTATTCAGCATAGATATGACTTTTCTACTAATGGGAATGGGAGATGTGAGTACTAAGTGTACTTGACTTGAAGAGGTAGATATACCTCAAAATCTTGACTTATTAAACAAGTGGACTATTTCAAAGATTGATATTAAAACCATTTATGATTATGGTTGATTTGTTAAAGTTCTTTCTAAACAGATAATAAAGACGACTGAACAATCTTTGATATTAAATTCGTCAGAACAGATGATTCGTTTATTAAATAAATTTGATATTGATTTATATAAAAATCATTATAACTTTATGCATATTGAAATGGTTCAAATTGCTTTTAAACCATTAACTCTTAAAGGGTTACCAGAGACATTTTTAGCAGCTCTTAGGGATGCTAGAAATCTGAATTTCAGACAGTCTTTAATGGGTTCGATTGAATCCACTGTGGCCCATGGTCTAATTTATTTCAATACTCAGCCAAATTTACAAATATCTTTGACTGATGCGAATATACTTGATGCTTTGACATTAAATGTGAAAACACATGGTTATAATTATGCGCCTGGATCTGAACTTATTTGTCTATCATACAAAATTTATTACATATCATTAAATACTTTAAATCCTCGATGGAAGTTACACGATACATCGGATCAAACTATATTAGTTGAGACTAATTTTGCAAGGTCAAAGGTCTCCACAAGGAGACCTATTAAATGAGATGAGATTGATTTTCCTACTACTTGGACCTTAAATTTGGTTATATCTCCGAATCAAGTGACTGATGATTTAACTAATAGTGGTAGGATTTGTATTTAATTCGATGAAAGATCTACTGTTTATAACAGACATTCATTTTCCATGTCTAAATTATTGCCTGCCATGCATCATATTTTGCCTTTAGAACCATCGTATGGTCTAGCTAGAAGTCGTGCAGCTTCTTTGCACACAATTGCCTCAGCGTCTACAAGATTTGTAGAGAAAGCTAAAGTCAATCCTCGAACAAATATTGTTCAAGATAATGACAATATCTCTGATAGAGACATTCCTACTACTTCTAAAATAAACTTTGATCCGAATGATATTTAATGATTCCATAACAAATTAATTTTAGTCTTGGATCCTAGGCAATAAAATATATTAAGAAAGAATTTTTTGATAAGAAATGGAAACAGTTTAGAACTTGGTTTTTTGAGACTTATAGTCCAGATGAGATGAATAATACTTCTCAAGAATTCTATGAAACGTGTGCATTGCATAATCAAATTATGTATTTTGTGCCTTGGTTTATAACCACATACTTGCTATTGTATGTTAAGGTTCTTGAAAGATCCTATCAAGATGATAGTGGTAACATTGTTAAAACTATTTACGCTCCCCAAGCTCCTTTTATATTACCAAATAATACTGGTATTACATTTTCTGCATTTTAAAAATTCATTAATAATGAAGTTGATAAGGTAATTGTTGCAAAAATTAATAATTTGATTTCTCAAAATAATTATTTGAGCTTATATGTGAAAGTCATAGGAGAACATATTTCTTCTCTTGATAAAAAGCTCGATGAGTTAACTGATTTGATAAAGAAACTGAGTATTAGTCCAAACTCAACTGATATTGTTTCTTCTTCAGAAACTAAGACAAAAGATTTAACGGCTAGAACTAGTATTCAAAGGCCCCATGATATTGAAGGATTTCAACTTAAATTGCCTTTGCATGATTTAGAACAAATTCTTGATTAAAAGCTTTTTGATTTAGATATTAGACCTATTGATTTGTCTAATGCCTTTGCTGATAGCCTAGAATCCACTCCTGATTTAAAAAATCAAACCAAATTATAGCTTAATAATCTTAGAGGAATGATTAAAAAGCAGTCGGATAAAAATTCTAGATATGTCGATTTACCCTGCATGCAAACTTTACTATCCGCGACCCACTCCTCAAGATGTTCTGATAGAAGAAAGGGATTGGAATTAGACTAATACGTCTTATAGCGGAGATGATATTTATGAATAAAATCTTGATGAATTAACTGAGAGGAAATTAACAATCCTCGTACACCACATTATGATGTATTCAACGGTGTGCAAAGCCACTGGTAATACCAACAACAAGACAGATAAAGTTATCTATAAAATGATAGTTGTTGGTTTTACTGGCCAACTCCGTGGCTGGTGGGATAATTTTTTGACTTATGAATAAAGAGAGTCAATCTTTAATGTTGTAGCTACTGCTCCAGGGGCTGATAACCTAGAAAGATCCCTAGTTGCAAATAGGGAAGATGTTGTTTATACACTCGTTCTTACAATTTTAGAATATTTTAATGGTAGATTCACCAATTAGTACGAAAATATTCGTACTATCTTAAATGGGCTTAGATGTAAGACCCTAGGAGAATGTAGGTGGTATAAGGATACCTTTTTAAGTCGGGTCATGGAATTACCTGAAAACAGATATGCACATTGGAAGCCCAAGTTTATATACGGACTTCCTCCATTATTTGCTGAAAGAGTTAGAAAACCTTTTAGAGGCTCATTTGATGAAATTCCTTGGGAAAAGTATACCTATGGTCATTTGATAGCAACTTGTACACAAGAAGGGTTAAACTTATGTAATGAGTTAAAATTGGCTAGACAACTTAAGCTTGATAAGCTTAGAGAAAAATCTTAGATAAGAGATTTCTATACCCAGTTTGGTATACCTGAACCAACTCCCACTTTTAGGAAGAAAGGACATAGATATTCCAATGGTGAGCAGCCTTATTAAAAAAAGAGATCTAGATATAGGCTCAAGGAAGAATGTGAAACTAGAAAAGCCTATCGGGAATCTACTAGATTTGTCAAAAATAGGTCTAAGCGAGATCTTGCTAAGATTAAGTGTTACAGATGTGGTAACTTTGGACATATTGCTCCAAACTATAAGCTTTAAAAGCTTAAATCTTTAGGTTTTGCTGATGATGTGCATAATCAAGTTTATGGTTTGTTATACACCTCAGGTCCAAAATCTAATTATAATGCTGAGTTTGAATAAGAAAATGATATTGAGTTGCTTGATTTATCTGATAGTGACAATGCTAATGCTTGTTCTGATTGCCAAGGTGATACCTGCACTTGGATGACGCATTTTATAATTTGCAATCCTAGTTTGAAGATTTAAATATTCAAACCATTACTTCTGATAATGCCAATATAGAACTGCTTTTATGTTTCTTTTGAACAATATGAATGGAATGTCACGCCATTTGGTTTGAAAAATGCCCCATCAAAATTTCAGGAAATAATGAATGATATATTTTATCCTTATATGGATTTCATCATCGTTTATATTGATGACATTATTGTGTTTTCTAAAATATTTTAATTGCATATCAAGCATCTTGATATTTTTAAGAAAATTGTGATACAGAATGGTTTGGTGATATCTAAGCCAAAAATGAATTTATTTCAGACAGATGTTAGATTCTTAGGACATAATATCTGTCAAGGAAAGATTACTCCCATTCAGAGATCCATTAATTTTGCTTCTACATTTCCTGATGTTATAACTGACAGGACTCAATTGCAAAGATTTTTGGGAAGCTTGAATTATATTTTTCCTTTTTATGAGAATTTATCTCGTGATTTAGCCCCGTTATACGATAGGCTAAAAAAAGGATTATAAAGGTTCTTGGACAGATAATTAAACCAATCTTGTTAAACGTATTAAACAGAGTGTTAAATCTTTACCTTGATTAACTTTAGCCAATCCTGCTTGGCATAAAATTATTGATACAAATGCGTCTAATATTGGTTATGGTGGAATACTGAAACAAGTTAATCCCCATAATAAAATTGAATACTTGATAAGATTTCATTTAGGTAATGGACTGATAGTCAGATAAAATATGTTACAGTAGCTCATGAAATGCTAACCATTGTTAAATGTATTCTGAAATTTCAGGATGATCTTTATAATAAAAAGTTTTTAATAAAAACTGATGCTCAATCTGTGAAGTATATGTTTGATAAAGATTTTAAACATGATGCTTCAAAGTTAATATTTGGCAAACCCAATTAGCCTCTTTTGATTTTGAGATTCAGTATAAAAAGGGAATTGATAACTCCCTCCCTGATTTCTTATCTAAGGAATATCTCAGTTAAAATAAATTTTTATACATCGAAAGAAAAAATTTTTGATTACCATTTTAAAGGTAATTTCGTTATACAAAGACATTCAAAATCTCATAATTGATAAAGTCATCCATGATATGATTGAAGAAGAATTTTCTGTCTTTAATATGAAGAAATTAGAAATATTGACTGGTGTAATTTGAAAATATCTAATTGATTTTGCTATTTACAGTATGGCTACTGACCCTCCATGGCAGATGGCTAGAGGAAAAGGATAGGGCATATCAAGAGGAAGATCAGCCTCCTATGAAAGGGGAAGATCATCCCCAAACAGAGCATATTCGCAGGGATCGTCATACTGATCGTCATCTAATTCCCCAGTTACACAAATGGGAAACAAAAGTTTGATAAACTCCAAGATATCGCAGAAAGGCGAATCCTCATCATCTGGTTCTATCCATCTGGATGATATTTTGGAAGATAGTTCATTATACGGACAATTGCAAGCTTATTTAGCAGTTCAAAAGTAAAGTGATACATTTTCTTCAATTACAAAAGATAATGATGATACCAAGCCTTATGAAAGGCTAGAAAACAAACAAATGATATTTCTTATTGAGAACTCTGAGATTCACAAACGAAATGAACCGTGAAAGATACTCCACAAATATTTGATAAATAATTTATTTTTTGTGTGAGTCATTCAAAACCCGCACTTATTATGAAACCATTCTTAGTATCACAGGGAGTGCAGAATGCGAATATTTCTCTGGTTATAATTGTGAAGAGAACGTTTATAACTTCTCTAAAATTGTTATTAAACTGATTATATATGTAGAAGATTGGAAAATGACCACTATGACAGAAAACAGATATTGCTCAAAGGATCCAAAATAAATTTCACTTTTTGGGACTATATTCAGACCTTTGGTAAAGTCTTTTATTTTAATAATGATAGACATAAGCATACTTGGTTTATAAAGGTATGCACAAAGACCTTCGCAGAATCAATACCAAATTGATTTTTAAATTGATGGTCCTATCGTGGTCCAACTATTTAGATATTGCTAGATCCATTTTTATAGTTATACAAAGAATTGATCAAAGTCTCTCCTCAGTTAAATGAATTATATCATGCTGATCATATCTACAATCTGGATAAAATTGATCAAATGTATTTCTTCCTTGAGTTCTTTATTCCTTGGATTCATAAATGAGCTCCGAAATTCGGATTCACAGGAGAACAAATGTCATGTTTATACCAGGTATTTTATAATAATTTTTGGGACAAATTAATGAGAAAGTATCCCAAAACAAAAATATTGCATGGACAGAAACTCTTGGACTCTATTCAAAATAAGGTTAAAGAATACTAAGTAGCCGCTTGACAAAATATTATTGAGGAAAATTTGCTAAAACACATTGCAAGGAGAACCGTTGTACATGATGGTGACAAAATTAAAATGATAGAAAACTATTTGAAAGAATTCCGAAGAAATTTGATGAAATCAGTTAATAGTCGTGACAAAGCAGACACTTCAATGAAGAGTATAACCAACGATGATATCGCCGAAGAAGATGTTGAAGACTCACAACCTATCACTTCAGATAAACCTCTGTCAGAAGATGCCATTGTAAGAACGGAGAAATTTCTTACAAAATTAAAAGGAAAGAATAAAGTATGATATACTATTCCAAATGCCTGCATAGTAAATTCACTATGCATGGAACCCGGACGTGGGATCCTTAGTACTGTTGGCAGATTCCTACACAGTAGATCCACTGTGCATGGGACTCGAATATGGGACTCATTTTACTATTCTTATATTCTTTTTCTTTTCTATAAATAGGTGCTTTCATTTGTTAAGGAAGACAGAAGGTTTTATTTTTTTCTAAAGCTCTCTCTAGTTCTTCATCTCTCTTGTATAATATTTTCAAGTTTGGAATAAAAGTCTGTCATTAATTACTATTCAGGCCTTGCATCCAGCCAATTAAGGTATTATTTATTTATTTTTTATATTTATTTTTAATACTCTCTTTCCCTCTCTAGTCGTGACTATGTCCGACTAAGTAATTTCATATCTTTGCTGAAGATCTAACTTTTATTGTATAATAGCCATGAAAAGTCCACTCTATCAAAACATAGAGAAATTTCTCTATAGTTTTTTGACTTGGTTCTGAAATAGCGGTACAGTCAAAGTTGGTATTTCTTTTATTGGGTTTGTCTTAGTGACTACGTCTAGCAATCCGTGAATCTTTAGGGCCGTTAAAGTTGAAGAAAAGGGCGTCCTTTTTTACGGTTAGAACTGCTAGACACATGGGCTCAACTCAAGCAGGTATTAACTTCTGACAAGCCATTTGTTCGGGTAAAAATCTCCCATATAGTCCAAAAGCTATATGAAATTCTTATATATTTCGGTTGATTTTCCAATTTGTTTTTTTGATATTAACTTTTAGGTTTGGATGGCCGCGCGGATTACCGCTAGACCCTCAGATCCTGTAATCAACTGTTGAGATTTTATGTGTGCCACATAAATTGGAACGGAGAATTCTATTTGTATCACATAAATGAATACTTCTTCCATTTAAAAAAGAATACCCCAATTTGACTTGACACAAAGTTTAAGTAAATAGAAAAGACTTTTAAATCTTGTGGTTTTAAATTAAAGATATGTCAAATGTACCAAAATGCCCTTCAATCTTGTGGTCTTAAACATGTCCCGTGAAAAATTAAAATTTAAAAGTTGCTAAAAAAGTAAAGGGATCATTCTTTTTGAAATGGACTAAAAATAAAAGTAGATCATTTTTTTTAAAACAAAGGAAGTATTAAAAAATACTAACATATATTGAACCCGTGCTAACACAGGCCATCAACATTCATTTTCTTGAGAAGAAGAAAATCCAAAAAAAGAAAAGCCTAAAATACAAGGGGTCGTGCAGAAGAGGAGGAAAGAGGAATGCGAAAGAAATTGATGGAACAAGGAGATGTCGGTGACTACTGTTTCACCTTGTTTTCAAATCCTGCGGTGGCTCATCGCCTCCCCGATAACTTCTCTTCCTTCTGTTGGGGAGCAACAATAATAATAGTTGAATATTAAATAAATATTACTGCAATATTTTTTAAGAGAAATATTAATTTTACTTGAGTCGTGCTAGGCACTGTCCTAAGAAATTATTTTAGCAGTGTGAAATGTTTCCCTAGGATTAAACATGCACTTCCCTAGTTAATTAGAGGATATAGGAATCAACAAAATTATTAATACAATTCCCAACAAGTTAAACTATAGGTTTACATAAATTATAACTAAATTATTAAAGAGAAAAATTATAGAGGAAATTTAGAATGTTAAGGATTTCTGTAAGGATTGAAGGAGTATTTATAGGTAAGACTTAGCTTCTCAAGTACACCCCTTGATAGCTTTCAAAGTAAGCTTTTCTAAGTATATCTCTTGATGGCTTCTAGAGTAAGCCTTCTCAAGTATATCTCCTAATGGCTTTCAGAGTAAGCTTTCTCAAGTATATCTCTTGATAGCTTCTAGAGTAAGCTTTCTCAAGTTCATCTTTTGATGGCTTCTAAAATATATTTAAGGATATGAATTTTTTCAATACACTTCAAATGTAAATTATTTTGAAATAACTAAATAATTTTCCTACAATCCCCACATTATTTCAAAATAATTTATTGAAAAAGAATTTTAACTTGCTGGATTTGCATGGACAAAATGCAATAGGTTTGGTGTCTTCTAGACTATGAACCAAACTTAGACCAATAAAATTTAACTTACAGAATTATCGGTGAAATATAATATTTCTATGAACTGAATAATTCTTTTTGTAAGTCAGAGATTTTATTAATCATATTTTGACCGTAACTTTATTATTCAATGCGGTTTTGTGCTAATAGGCCATGCGCGTGCTAGGTATTCATGAGAGCTCTAGAGACTAAGGCCAAAAGTCTCATAGAAACGGCCTCATTCCACTTCTCATATAGGTGAATTCATCAAGTGTACAGTGCTTTAAATACACCATCCATAAGGATTATGAATTCATTAAGAGTTAATAACTCATCCCTCCATTTTAGTAGCAGTTCAAGCACTCTCAATAAGTGCGCAAAGTCAATATCGACTTGTTATTACCCATATGAACTTACTTTATGGGATCTCCAATCACATAGGTTGGGTTACCATCTTTATTGACAATCAAATTAGCCTCAACCCCATCTCTTTTGATGTTTGAAGAATTAATTTTCTTCCCATGGGTTTAGTCAGTGAATCGGCCGAATTCAATTCTGACTTCACGTAATTAATGAAAATTATTCCATCTTTCAGCAATTGCTTAATAACATCATGCCTCAATTTCATATGTCTGCTTTTACAACTGTAAGATTTATTCTTTGCAATAGCAATTACGGCTTGACAATCACAGTATATATACAAAAGAGGCATCAGATCATCGTTGTTTAAAGGGATATTAGACAATAGATCATCCTTTTTTTTAAAAGGCTATGAGGCAACAGATCATCCCTTTTAAAAGGGATATTCGCTAAGAAATTTCTTAGCTATTCAGCCTCAGTACCAGCTAACTCCAGAGCCACAAACTCTGATTCCATAGTTGATCTTGCAATGATCCTCCGCTTAGCTGATCTCCATGATACCGCACCACCACATCATGCACCACCACCAAGGGTGAACATATAACCACTAGTGGATTTTGTCTCATCTGAATCTGAGATCCAATTTGCATCACAATACCCTTCTAAAGTTGAAGGAAATCCACTATACGAGATACCAAAATTCATAGTTCCTCTCAATTATTTTATTAGTCGCATTAATGCAGACCAATGCTCATTATTGGGATTAGGAGTATATTTACTCAGTCTATACACAGTATAGGCTATATCAGGCCTATTAAAATTCATTAAATGCATCAAACTCCCAATGATCTGTGCATACTTAGACTGAGCATTTGGGTCACCATTATTCTTTTTTAATTTAGAATTAGCATCATAAGGAGTGGCTACAAGAGTTATCTCCCAACATTTAAATTTCTTAAGAAGTCTTTCCACATAATGTTCTTGTGACAACATTATACCATCTCCACTCCTTATAACTTTAATTCCTAGTATCATATTCACTTCACCCAGATCTTTCATATTAAAGTTAGTAGACAAAAATAATTTAGTACGTACCATATTATTTAAACATGTACCAAATATAAGCATGTCATCAAAATATAAATAAATTATCACATAATCATTGTCTACTACTTTTGTATAAACACATTTATCCACCTCAATAGAAGAAAAGTTGTCTTTTATTAGGACTTGATCAAATTTCTCATGCCACTGTTGAGGAGCTTGTTTAAGGCCATAAAGAGCTTTAATTAATTTACAAACTTTATTTTCTTGTCCAGAAATTACACATCCTTCAGGTTGAACCATATAAATTTATTCTAAATCACCATTTAAGAAAGTTGTTTTTACATCCATTTGATGGATAAACAACTTATGAATTGATGCTAAAGCAATTAATATTCGAATAAAAGCAATTATTATTACTGGTGCAAATGTATCAAAGTAATCAATATTTTTCTTTTGAGAAAATCCTTTAGTTACTAACCGAGCTTTATATTTATCTAAAGATCCATCCGAATTAAGTTTCCTTTTGAAAATCCTTTTACAACCAATCGATTTTGCACCAGGAGGTAAATCAGTTAAGACCCATGTGTTATTTTTCATGATTGAATCAAGTACAATTCTTATTGCCTCTTTCCAAAATTTAGCATCACAAGAAGATATAGCTTCAAAAATAATTTGATGGTTCATTATCAACAAGAAAAGTTTGAAAATCATTTTCATAAGGAAAATATTTTTTTCTAGGCCTTTTACTCCTTATCAGTTCCTCAATATTAGAGGTAGATTCATTTTCTCTTTGAACTGGAGTATAAGAGATTTTATCACATAGTGAAAAAATATGTTCAAAGAACTCAACATTCTTTGTCTCGATTATAGTATTACTATCAAGTACATCACATTTCAAGGCAAGAAATCTGTATGCATCACTATGTTCAACATATCTAATAAGCATGCAATCAGCAGTTTTAGAACCTATTTTCCTCTTTTTAGGTTCAGGAAGAAGAACTTTCGTAAGGCAACCCCATACTTTTAAATATTTCAAATTAGGCTTATAACCTTTCCATAATTCATAAGGGGTTTTGCCAGTTCTTTTATGAGGAATTCTATTTTGTAAATGACATGCAGATAAAATAGCTTTACCCTACAAATTATCAGGTGCACAAAAGCTAATTAGAATAGAATTCATCATTTCTTTCAGTGTCCTATTTTTCCTTTCAGCTACACCATTAGACTCAGCAGAATAAGACGGAGTAACTTCATGAATAATCCCTTCTTTTTCACAAAAAGCATTCAAAGATATATATTCTCCACCTCTATCAGATCTAATTCTCTTTATTTTTATACTAAGTTGATTTTCAACTTCAGATTTATAAGACACAAAAACATCAAATGCATCATCTTTATTTCTAAGTAAATACAACTTAGTAAATCTAGAGAAATCATCAATAAAGGTCACATAATATTTTTCGCCACCTCTAGTCATAGTTTGTTTTAAATCACCCAAATCAGTGTGGATCAAAGATAATAGTTCATTTTCTCTATCAACTGAAAGATATGACTTTTTAGTAATTTTAGCTTCAGCACATATTTCACATTTATCGATATTACTTGAATCTACACCAGATATTAAACCAAGTGATTGCATAGACTTTATATATTTAATATTAACATGTCCTAATCTAGCATGCCATAAAGAAATAGACTCAATCATATAAGCAGAAGCTGATACATTATTATTGATAATATTAAGTGCATAAAGTTCATGATTACAGTAGCCTTTTCCCACAAATACATTATTTTTTGTCAACATAATCTTATTAGATTCAACAGACACTTTCATTCTAGCTTTATCCAGCAAAGCCACAGAAATCAGGTTTACTCGCATTGTAGGAACATGTAGCACATCCATTAGGGCTAAAGTTTTTCCCGAAGTGAGTTTTAGGATTACTTTACCTTTGCCCAACACTTTAGCAGTTTTTGAGTCTCCAAGGTAGACTACTTCACTGTTATCTCCTATTGATGTATAGGAGGCACTTCTCGATTTGTACAAATGTGTCAAGTAGCTCCAAAGTCTACCGCCCATTCTTTTATATGTGCCACCATATTTACTTCAGAAATAACAGCTGCAATTATTTCATCTCCTTCAGCTAAATTAGCTTTGGAAGGATTTCTCATTTCTTTGTTATTTCTCATTCTGTACCTACATTGAGCGGCATAATGACCTGGTTTTTCACAAGTAAAACAAGTGCCTTTTCTTTTCTTAAAACTGGGATTATTAGTCTTGTAACCTTGAGACTTATTACCATACCTTTTGTTGTTGTTGTGTTGACCTTGTACTAAATTTGCGTTGAGCGCAGCCTGTTTAGCTTTGAATGACTCCTTTCTATTGGTATCTTCAATTAAAATATGAGTTATTAGTTTCTCAATAGTAAAATTTGTCTGCTTATGTTTCAAGTTATTTTTATAGTCATTCCATGATTCGGGCAATTTTTCAATCAACACCCCAGCAACAAATTTTTCTGGTAAAGTGATGTCCTCAGCCTTCAAATCTTCTAACAGTTTTTGATATTCATTTATTTGAATTTTTATTTCTTTCACATCACTCATTTGCCTATTGTAAAATTTTCCAGCCACAAACTTTTTTTTGGTTACATCTTCAGCTGTAAACTTCTTGATTAAAGCTTCCCAGATAACTTTTGCTTCTTTGCAACTGCAATACACATCAAATAATTCAGTAGAAATTATTTGTAAAATAGTATGGCGACATACCTTATTGGCGTATTGCCATGACTCTAAAATTTTTTCATCAATGTCTGCACCAGGTTGTGTTTGTGCCAAAGAATATGCAATACCATGAACATCAAGTAGTCAAAAAATTCGTTCTTGCCACCTTTTAAAGTTTTCATTAGCAAATATTTCAATATTTGAAACATCAGGAAACGGCTTTGCATATGGTATAACAACCAGAACAGGAACATTAAGAGTTGCTGCGGTAGCAGAAGTACCAGGAGTAGAATTACTTGCCATAGTTTCTTAGATTGTTGGGGAACAACAATAATAATAGTTGAATATTAAATAAATATTACTGCAATATTTTTTACGAGAAATATTAATTTTACTTGAGTCGTGCTAGGCACTATCCTAAGAAACTATTTCAGCAGTGTGAAATATTTTCCTAGGATTAAACAGGCACTTCCCTAATTAATTAGAGGATATAGAAATCAACAAAATTATTAATACAAATCCCAGCAAGTTAAATTATAGGTTTACTAAAATTATAACTAAATTATTAAAGAGAAAAATTATAGAGGAAATTTAAAATGTTAAGGATTTCTGTAAGGATTGAAGAAGTATTTATAGGTAAGACTTAGCTTCTCAAGTACACCCCTTGATAGCTTTCAAAGTAAGCTTTTCTAAGTATATCTCTTGATGGCTTCTAGAGTAAGCCTTCTCAAGTATATATCCTGATGACTTTCAGAGTAAGCTTTCTCAAGTATATCTCTTGATAGCTTCTAGAGTAAGCTTTCTCAAGTTCATCTTTTGATGGCTTCTAAAATACATTTAAAGATATGGCCTTTTTAAATACACTTCAAATGTAAATTATTTTGAAATAACTAAATAATTTTCCTACACCTTCTCCTTCAGTAGTATCCTTGTTTTCACTACGGCTAACCAAATCATCCTCTTTACCTAAACTCCCTCCTCTCTCCGTTGTTGTTATTCCACTACAAATATGGCTGCTGATCCTGTTGCTGATGCTAATATGGATGCTGTCCAACGCCGTCTCATGTTTGAGGACGATTCTGTTCTATCTTTATTTTGTTTGTAGCTTTGGATATACTACTTGTTTTATCACTATCATTTCTAAATTCCTCTTTTTAACTGAAAGTTAAGGTAAGTTTTACATTTGCTAGATAGGTGTGATGTTGCAAATGAATTTCAATTTTTTGGCTTAAATTTCTGTGATTGTGCGAATCTCCTGATATTCTTATTACTGTATCTTAGGGTTAGTTTGGGTGGAGAGTAAGTTATTTCAGGAATAAATATTTTAAGATTAGTTATTTTAGAATTGCTATTCTATTCTCAGTATGGGGTAAAAATGACATTACACTTAGTTAACGGAAATTAGTTATCTATTATCCCTAGTACCAAGCGACCCTGTGTTACTTTGGGATATGCAATTCTAGTTGTAGATAATGTTGAGATAGTTTATAAATTACATGCTTTCAAGAACTTTTACTACAACGAGTTACCTTATCAAGAAAAAAAAGAACTTCTATTACCACATCTTTCGAGAAGTTTTTAAGAATTTATCCTTCATCTGTCTCTGGATTTATGTAGTGTTGCAACTATTATCCAGTCCCTTTCCCAAGTTTAACATCTTTCTCACGTTTTGTCTCTTTCAGATGTATTCTAGTGGATAAGAATGACCGTGTTGTTGGTCATGCTACCAAGTATAATTGTAAGTGTGCTGCCTCTTTCAGCATATCTTCTAGCGTGTGTTTGGTATGGAGGAATAGATTATCGAAAAATGTTTTCTTATTTTCTCATGTATGGTTGGACAAAGTTTTTGGAAACATTTCTCAAGGAAAACACATTCCTTAAAATGAAAATAGCTTTGTTAAAGGAAGTAGAGAAAAACAAATTCTATAATTGATGTTTTATGTTTATTGTATCCTATCGCCTACCTGACGCCTCCAACCTTTATCCCTTGACTATCCCACCCTCTCTACCCCGAGGCCCCATACCCCACCCCCACCTCCTCTCATTTCTCTCTCTCTCTCTCTATATATATAGAGAGAGAGATTCCATATAAATGCTCTTGAGATATTTGGCTTTCTTAATGGAAGTAGAGAAAAACAAATTCTATAATTGACATTCTATGTTTATTGTATCCCACCGCCCACCTGAAGCCTCCAACCTATATCCCTTGACTATCCCACCCCCGCTACCCCATATATATATATATATATATATGTTGATTCCAAATAAATGCTCTTGAGGTATTTTTCCCCCTTATTTAACAAACACTAGAAAATAAGTAAGAAACCAACTTGTTTTCCAATAAAACATTTTTCATGAAAAATACTTTCCTTCATACCAACATACTCCTAGTGTATTTGCCTGGCTATAGTACATTTTGAGGCTTCGATGTTTTTGTGGTTTGATTAATGAAATATTATCTTAACTCAATATATCAAGGGCTTCAGATGGTGAAGATTCTAGAATTGTATTAGAGAATATATATATATATATATATATATATATATATATATATATATATTCTTTATTACCTAGTGTGATGTTGTTATTCTCGTTCTTCTCTAGGTGATAGTTCCTTTATGCTCAACTAGCTTCATTCTCCTTCCCAAAATAAATAGCAAATAGTACTACTCTTTGTTACCTAGTGTGAGGTTGTTATTCTGGTTCTTCTCTAGGTGATAGCACCTTTATGATTAACTAGATTCATTCTCCTTCCCACAATAAATAGCAAATACTACTCTTTGTTACCTAGTGTGAGGTTGTTATTCTTGTTCTTCTCTAGGTGATAGCACCTTTACGATCAACCATCTTTATTCTCCTTTTCAATAATAAATAGCAAATACTACAATGTGTGTTTCAAATTGCTTATTCTGGAAATACATTTTTTTGATCACGAAAAGTGTATTTAATTGGAATTATTCCTAGTCCTCAAGGTAAATAATTGTGGAAATACATTTTATGTTGATTTGGTATTCTGTTGGTATATTGGGAGACCTTCTCTTGATTTTTGTTTGTGGACAATGTTTTTCTCCATTAATTGTCTTGGTGAATATTATCTGGAAACTTTGCTTTTTCCCGATACAACATCTAATATTGTGATCTCAAGTGAGCACCACCACTTATTATAATTACGATGAGCTTGCTCCGATTCAATAAATTCAATTTAGAATTACTCATGTTATAGTTTTGTAAGAACTTCGAATATTGTGATCTCAAGTGAGCACATCACTCTCATTGTAATAACGGTGAGCTTTCTCCGATTCAATATAATTATTAATTTTGAATTACTCCTGTTATAGTTTTGTAAGATCTATCTTCCTAAGTCACATTTTTTTTCACTTTCCGCCACTGCCATTCGAAAGAAAAAAAGAAGGAAGAATAGATTTGCTGTTCTTGCTTTACCCCACCAAGAGCAGTGGCTCCCATCTCCCTACAAGATGACAAAATCCTTTATACTTTTCCACTGGGGGTTAGCTATTTCAAGCTATTTTGTGAAGTAAGTAATGCATCTTCTTTAAAAGCATCTCCATAGTTCAGTAGCCTGTTCTCCAAATTAGCCAGGTTGAGAAAAGTCTTTTGATTACTTTGAGGAAAGTAAGTTCTAATGGGGTGCGACATGCTAAAATGTTTTATCGCTGTTACCATATCTACCCATATTCATGTTTTTTTACGTGTTAAAAAATTGATTACACCCTTTCAAAGGCTGTTTAAAACCTTACGCCTTTAGGTTATTCATATTTGTTGTTCTGGAGTACTATCCACCAAGAACCTTATGGGCTGTTGTAGTTACTAATTAGTCACCTATAGAATTATAATATATTTGCTTTTTCTCCAAAGTCCATTCATTATTGTCCTTCAAGAAAAAGGGTAGAGCTAGGTATGCATGTTATGTCCCGTCGAACATATTTTTGTTAATAACGCTTCTGCATCTTGGTAATTTACTTATAAAAATTAAATGAAAATATCCAATTGGTATATAAGCCATGTGGAATGTTTTGTCAATTGGGGAAGGTTTTTGGTGACAAGACCTGGAGATATCAAAAGTGAGAATACTGACATGAGTAATAAAAAATTCTATGAAAAACACGATTGCCTGCCAGTGGAGAACAACAATCATGGATAAAAAGAGATGAATTAAAGCAATCTTAGCCACTGGAGAGAATGTTTGACCATAGTCAAGATGAAAAATTTATGTATAACCCTTGGCCACTAGCTAAGCCTTTAGGCGATCAATCTATCCATTGGGGCCAACCTTTACTGTATATATCCAATGATAACCAACTGTAGACTTACTTGGAGGTACAGGAATAAGATCTCAAGTACCACTAGAGTGTAAGACAAACATCTCTGCAATCATAACTTGTTGCCAGCGTGGATGAGAAAGAGCTTATCCTGTAGTCGTAGGAATAGACAAATGATATCAATGATACAACAGTAGAATGAATCGGTGAAACAATGATAGCTTAGATAGGATGTGGGTTAAAAATAGAGCGATTACCTTTTCGAGTAGAGATAGAAATACAAAGTGTAGACAAGTCCTTAACAGACAAAGATTTTGATGATGGGCGTGAATAATCTGGATGTGAACGACGATGATGAGTGAAAAATGGTGGAGGTGTAACGGTGGAAGATAGACTATGACATAATTCCCAAAAGATAGAATTGGTTAAACGTCGGAAATGCATAACTATCCAGCAGGAGAGGATGTAAAGTTGGGTTGACCTTCAGAGGAAGTAACATCAAAGAACATAAGGTATCACTGGAGGTAAAGACGAGAAGCATCGATATCCCTTATGTACCCTCGAATGATCGAGAAAGACATATTTAAAAGCACGAGGAACCAATTTATCATTTATTGGAGTGGGGTTATGGTCAAAGCATGTGTTTCCAAAGACACATGGTCGAAAAGAATATAGAGTTGACTTAGGAAACAAAACAGAGTGTGGAGCCTGATTTTGAATAGCATAGAAAGGCATACGTTTAATCGGATAACAAGAGGTGAGCATTGGATCTCCCTAAAAATGCAAAGGAACATTTGCTTGTATGAGAAGGGTGCGTGTTGCCCTAACAATATGCCTATTTTTTTCTCCACTACCCCATTTTGTTATGCAGTATAAGTACAAGATGTGTGGAAGTGTTTGGGATGAACCAATTTTCCTATATTATGAAAACATTTTCTTCTAGGCATGAATCCCAATGTGATTTTAGATCAGACTTTGACTCAAAACCCTACCAACACCTCTTCTGATCATTGGTTTCCTTCTTTTCTCTTCTTTGTCTTTTAATAATTATTCCTCCATAACCGCCACCAACCTCCGACGACCCTGTCCTAGAAAACCCATCTCGAACAAGTACCACGTGCTCACACGCACCACCAGAACTTCTCAGGCACTGACACCATGCATACGTGTCGGCGTGTGACACCTCCTCAGACAGATTTTAAAATTTTTTTATTCAATAGCTTAAGATTTCTGGAAAATTCCGACCTTTTTTTCTCTCCTTTCTTTACCACACTCATCTCTCTAGTTTCTCTCTCCTTTTCTGGTTATCTTTGAGGGTTTGATGGACGAAATAATCTATTTTGCTGTAGGCTTTAAATCTTATGACATCTTAGGACTTTCAGGAACAATAGGGGAATGGTACGAATGGACTGAAAAAAGTAGAAACCATATCAAAAGAACTTAGTTTACCAAGAGGATAATGCTATGGATTAAAAACTAGAAGAAGCTTCTTTATTCAAGGGGAACATGGTGAAAAGGTGGAAGAAAAAAGAGAGTTTCTCGAAAACATTTTGCTCAAAAAATTTTAACAAGTTTGGAAGGTACATTACCATCATCAACTTGGAAGGCAGAAGGAGATCAGTGGTGATAATCTCGAAACTAACTTTCAACTCAGGCTGGAACTTTATTACAGACAAGGTGGAAGGTTCATTAACAACCATAGGAGTGATTTACTCCCAATGGAACATATATTATCAGACATCAACATTCCATACGCTTCAGCTCTTAGAAGCAGTAAATGGTCTAATAGGGACGAAATTTGAAATACCCTGGGTTGGGGACCCTTAGAAATTTTTTTGTATTTTTGGATTTTGGACATCATACAACTTGTGGGTACCAGTTATATGATGGGGTACGGTTAATATGGTCTTGGTCGTATGCTAACTAGTGATGGTTGGTGGGTTGGATTGGTTTCTGGAATGGGTACGAATCGGTGGGTATGAGTCGTATGGTCGGTGATGGGTTGTATGGTTTGGGTTTTTCCTTTACTTAATCTGAGACTTAGTAACTTAGATCTTAGATCTAAGTACAAGTGGTTTACCATGAGCCGTAAGATAGGGTACGAGTCGTACCATTGACTCGTATTGTAGACAATGTTCAAACTTTCTTTGATTCTATTTAGTCAGGGATACGGTTTAGGAGTACTGATCATATAATTGGGTACGAATTGAGTTGGTTAAGTCATATGATGGATAATATTGGGTCCAAGGGGGAGGCCTAGGGTACGTATGGTGGGTACCACTCATATTGAAGGGTACGACTGGTATGGGTAGTCATACCATCTGACGAGAATTTTAAGCAGTTTAAGTTGGGGCTAGCCTGTACATTTATGCACTTAACCTCTTAAGGACCCACGACTTATATCACTATTGGAACATTATTTACCTTATTATGCTAAACTAAAATATTTAGAAACTCTCTCTAATTCTCTCCAAGTCTCTTGGGTAAAGGAAAACTAGGGATTCATCTAGAGGATCAATTTGGGACTTGTAAGAGTAATTTCTCTCCATCATCTTCATAATATAAGGAATGTACTTCCCCTGCCGCCCCCATTGTTTGTTCGACCTATTGGCATGTTTTATACAATGTTTCCATGGCATGATTATTATATGGTTTTGGGGTTTTCAAGTATATGCTGGGGTTTTTGGTTATAAATGCTTGGTTATGGTTTCCCATGTATTTATTATGTAATTAGATGTTTTAATGGTGGTTTGGAAAATTGGTAGCATAGGAACGGTTAATTGGTAATTGGAATTAGTTTTGGAAATGCTATGCCCCCAACATGTTTGATAAAATGCCTATGATAATGCTTTTACTATATTATTGTACTTTTAATGGAACTATTGCATGGTATGATTTGGTAATGGAACCCTAAATGGTATAAATGGTTTGGAATAGTTAAATAGTAAGGTTTGGTGGTCATGGTTATGGTTAACTAAACTTCCTTGTGGGATACAAGGGAATCCCCCAAGTAAACATGGTATTGAACATCTTGTGGGGGTACATGGGATTTCCCTAAGCAGACTTAATAGTGGAACATTTGTGGGGCACACGGGATTCCCCTAAGTTAACTTGATAATGTAATTTATGGGTACATGGGAATCCCTTTACATAAAAAGGTTGGCTAAGAACATTGCTTGCAAGCTATAGTTGGTATGCCGATACCACTACTCATAGCCTTAGTTAATAATAATGGAATAATGGTTTGGTAGGATGTTAATTATTTTAATTGGTCAATAATGGTGAGGTGTGATAGCTAACCGTAAAGGTGCGAGTCCTATGGACAGACACTGGAAACTCATGTTCACTGATATGAGGGTTTGTCATAGCGACCATATATGATACTATGAGGTACATAGGAATCCTCTAAGTACATATGTATCATGGAGAGTGAAGGGTACTCGGTAATCCCTTAATTTTATGGTATCTACGGTTCGTACGACTACACGCATTAGGGCCTATTCAGGGGGTTACACTAGACCATATAGTCCGTGGGTGGTTCTAGGATGGTTAAACTGCACATACCCAGGTTAATAGGTTAATAGTTTAAAGGCATGCTAAACCCGACTCCTTTTTTCGGCATGGTTATATATATATTTATGGTTTGTATGGATGTGATTGATTTACTTAGTTTTACTGGACGACATTATTTTATCCTTATCTTGAGTTCATGGTAGCATTCATCCGCTAACCCGTCTTTGGGTAGCTGTATCCCCACGTGATGCATGAACCAACTATTCTACTCCTCTTGCTTAGTGATTGGATTCGGGATCACCTATTGGATTGAAGTGGTGAGCTTCCATATTTCGAAAGGATCCATTTCATATCATGGATGTCTTTACATACTTTGGTTATTTTATGGATATTGGTTTTGGCTATGGTTGGGGGCATATCCCAACCAGATATTATTTTTCTTTGGTTAGAGGCTTTGTGTGACTACTATGGGTTGGAATGGACGAGATTGATACTGGTGACTGCCTTAGTTTTGGCATTTGGCATTGGTATTGGGGATGATACTATTGGACTGGATTAATGATTGTTCCATCCTCTTATGTTATGTTGTGGATTATTAATTGGTCATTGTTTCGGCTTTGGTATGGTTATTGGTTAGGTTTTAGACGGTTGGACTCATTTGGGCCGATCACGGTCATAGATCTATCCTAGAGTTTGTATTTGTGCAAACATACTATCTTGTTATATGTTCGAAATTTATCCGACTTAGGGTGTGGGTTTGAATGTTTCACTTTCTTGGTATTCTATTTTCAAGTTTGGAGTCTTAAGTCTTGGAATCTTCTCTACTCCTGGTTTGTTTTCTTTTCAGATCATGCCTCAATATCTAAGGAGTAAGGTAACTCTTCTGTTCCAACTGGGGACAATGTTGATGGGATACGTACTACTCATGGGATCCATACTCGGTCTAGGGGTCCAGTCCCTAATATTTCTGGAGTTCCACCGATTGCTACTAGTACTTCTCAAGGTGAGGTAACTAATGTAGAATTTCATCAATCGATTCATGTTATTACTCAGTTGGTTGCTGCTCAGGCTAAGTGGGATGTATATGGCATTTCATCTACTGAGGCCACAAGGGTATGAATCCTCCTACTTTGACTGGTGTGAAGGTGGAGGAGGATCCTCAGGGTTTCTTGGATGAAATAGAGAAAATCTACAGGGTGATGCAGGCCACGAATGTGGAAGGGGTGAATTTCGCTGCTTGTCAGCTTAAAGATATGGCGTACCAATGGTACGAGAAGTGGGACAGGATGATAGGTGATGTTGAGAAGTCAACTTTGTGGGAGACTTTCTCTAATACTTTTCTGGATTGCTTCTTTCCTCAGGAGTTGAGGGAAGCGAAGGCGGAGGAATTTGTCAATCTGAGACAAGGGAAAATATCGATTAAGGAATTTGCCTTGAAATTTCATCAACTGTCAAGGTATGCTTCAGAATTAGTGTGGCTAGGATGAGAAAGCTCACTTCTACACTATCTCAGGATTCGATACTTAAAAGCAAGACTGCATTGCTTATAAAGGATATGGATATTTCTAGGTTGGTAGTTCATATACAACAGGTGAAAGAGGCAAAGAGGAAACATGCTGAGTTTGGGAAAAGGCAGGGTAAAAAGTTCAGATCCTCTAAATAAGGTGGTAGGCAATAATAAGGTGGTCGGGATGGTGGTAAGTGGCCAAAGAAGAAGTAGAAGAGTTCTGGTTCCTTTTCTATAGCTAGTGAACCTAACCCAAGTAGTCAGGTGATAGGCGTTAGCAGACTGGCAATAATTTTTGAGCACAAGGCGCCCAATCTCAGGTGAGTAGGACTCAGTCGACCTCATCGTGCCCTCCTTGTCGGTTCAATGGTAGGTTGCATAGGGGTTTCTGTGATGAGGGGAGGGACAGGGGTTTCAAATATAGTCAGCCATGCCATATGCTCAAAAACTGTTTGGTTGGTAAGGGTGCTTCAGGAGCGAGTAAGGCTCTCTTATGTGACCCTATTTGTGGCTTTGTATTTTGATTTTGATCCTGAGGTTATTTTAGATTCTTTTTCTACTTCTACCCCGTAGGTGGTTCTGTGATTGCTAAAAGGGTCTATAGGGGGTGTGTGGTATCTGTTAGTAGTAGGTAAGCTTTGGTAGATTTGTTTGAACTTGATATGATGGATTTTGATGTTATATTCTGGGATGGATTGGTTACACTCGTGTTACACGTCTTTAGATTGTCGAACCCGTAAGGTTGTCTTTAGGTTTCCTGGTGAACTAGTTATTAAGTGGGAGGGTGGTTCCCTAGCTCCTAGGGGGAGGTTTAATTCTTATCTTAGAGCTCAGAGATTAATCTCTAAAGGGTGTCTATCATCTGGTCTGGGTTAAAAATACTTACTCGAAAGTTTTTTTTTACATTCGGTTCCAGTGGTAAATAAGTTTCCTGAGGTCTTTTTGGATGATCTTCCTAGTGTTCCCCCAGATAGAGAGATTGAGTTTGGTATTGATTTGGTTTCGAACACTCGCCCAATATCTACTCCTCCTTATATAGAATGCTATGGCTGAGTTCAAAGAATTTAAGGAGTAACTTAAGGAGTTTTTGGATAAGGGTTTCATCCGTCCCCGTCGGGTGTATTAGTGTTATTCATGTGAAAGAAGGATGGTTCCCTTCAGATATGCATTGACTATCGTCAATTGAACAAGGTAACAGTTAAGAACATGTATCCTCTCCCAAGGATAGATGACTTATTTAATGAATTGCAAGGTGTCAAATTCTTTTCTAAGATAGATCTTCAGTCTGGGTATCATCAACTTAAGATTAGGGAAGTGGATATCCCTAAGATGGTTTTTTGTACTTGGTATGGGCACTTTGAGTTTCTAATTATGTCATTCGGTTTGACTAATGTCCGACGGCATTTATGGATTTGATGAACAGGGTTTTGAGGCAGTTTTGTAAATCTTTTTGTCATTGTGTTCATTGATGACATCCTGGTGTATTTTAAAAGTGAGGTGGATCATACTAATCATCTCTGTGTAGTATTGCAGACCTTGAAGGAGCAAAAGTTGTATGCTAAATTCTTCAAGTGTGAGTTTTGGTTGAAATCTGTAACTTTTCTTGGTCATATTATTTCTAGTGAGGGGATCATGGTGGATCCATAAAAGGTGGCTGTGGTTAAGGTGGCCTAGACCCACAACTCCAACCAATATTCGGAGCTTCTTAGGTTTGGTTGGGTATTATAGGCAGTTCGTGGAAAGTTTCTGGACGATAGCTGGTCCATTGACTAAGTTGACTCAGAAGAAGGTAAAGTTTTCTTGGTCGGATGCTTGTGAGGGGAGTTTCGAGAAGCTGAAAGATAAGCTAACTTCGGCTCAATTTTGACATTGCCTGAAGGTAATGAGGGGCTTGTGGTTTATCATGATGCATTTCGAGTGGGTCTTGGTTGTGTTTTTATGCAGCATAGGAAGGTGATTGCCTATGCTTCCAGGTAGTTAGAGGTGCATGAGAGGAATTATCCTACTCATGATTTGGAGCTTTTAGTGGTTGTTTTTGCTTTGAAAATTTGGCGGCATTATTTGTATGGAGTGGACGTGGTATCTTTTCTGATCATAAAAGTCTACAGTATGTGTTCACTCAGAAGGAGCTAAATCTCAGGTAGAGGAGATGGTTGGATCTTCTCAAGGACTATGATATGAGTCTTCACTACCATCCAAGCTAACATGGTTGCTGATGCTCTTAGCAGGTTGTTCAAGGGGAGTTTAGCTCATGTGGATAAGGAGAAGCAGGAATTGGTGAAGGATCATCGCTTAGCTAATCTTGGAGTTTGTCTCTTGGACTCCAATGATGGTGGTGTGATGGCACAAGAAGTGGTTTGGTCGTCTCTTGGTGCAGAGATCAAGGAAAAGCAAATGCTGGATCCTCTCTTGATGAAAATCAAGAGTGATGTAGGTGAGCAAAAGATGATGGTATTCGAGATCAGTGGTGATGGTACCTTATAGTACGAAAAGAGGTTATGTGTTCTTGACGTCGATGGTTTACGATAAAGTATTTTGGCTGAGATAAATGAATTGCGCTGTGTTATTCATCTGGGTTCGAAAAAAATGTATCATGATCTCAAGGAGATGTATAAGTGGAGTGGTATGTAAAATGAATGTGGCTGATTTTGTGGTCAAGTGCATGGTGTCAACAAGTTAAAGTTGAGCACATGAGGCCTAGGGGCTTGTACTAGAAATTGAATTAAGGGAATGAAAATGGGAGGTAATCAATATAGATTTCGTTACCAGTCTTCCTCGTTCTTAGAAGCAATTTGATTTAGTTTGGGTCATCGTGAATAGGATAACAAAGTTCGCTCACTTCTTGCCAGTTAGGGTTAATTTTTTGGCTGAGGACTATGCGCGGTTGTATCTTCAAGAGATTGTGAAGCTGCATGGGGTACTTATTTCGATTATCTCTGATTGTGGTATGCAATTTTCATCTCACTTCTGGCGGTCTTTTTAGAAGGGATTGGGGACCAAAATTAGTCTGAGTACTACTTTTTATCCGCAGACAGATGGGCAAGCAGAGAGGACTATTCAAAATATTAGATATTGGAAGACATGCTTCGTGCGTGTGTGATTGATTATGGTGGAAATTGGGTTGAGCATTTACCTTTGGTAGAGTTTGTTTACAACAATAGCTATCATTCTAGCGTTGGGATGGCCCCTTTTGAGGCATTATATGATAGGAGGTGTAGATCTTCTATTGTCTGGTTTGATCTTGGTGAGACGGATATGTTCGGTCCGAATTTCATTTATCAGGACGTGGAAAAGGTAAAGGTGATTTGGGATAGGCTTAAGGCTTCCCAAAGTCGCTAAAAGTCCTATGCGGATGTAAGACGTAGAGACTTGGAGTTTGAGGTTGGGGATAAGGTGTTACTAAGGGTATCTCCCATGAAAAGAGTGATTTGGTTTGATAAAAAGGGGAAGCTCAGTTTCTGGTATATTGGTGCTTATGCGGTTTTGAGGAAGGTTGATAATGTGGTGTATGAATTGGTGTTGCCTTCTAGTTTGAGCTCCATTCATCCGGTATTTCATGTCTTTATGTTGAGAAAGTGTCTCGGTGATCCTTTTTCAGTGGTTCGTTTGGAAGGATTGGGTATCTCGATTCTCTATCTTATGAAGAGGTCCCAGTTAATATATTGGGTCGGCAGGTTCGTCAGCTACAGACTAAGAATGTTGCCTCGGTTAAGGTTCTATGGCGGAACTACAAGGTGGAAGAGGCTACATGAGTAGCGAAAGTAGACATGAAGTCCAAATATTCGTATTTGTTTTCTACTTCGAATATTCGTGCGGAAGATAGATGTTCTTGATCACATCTTTATTTTCTAACTTGGTTAAAGGTTGAATTGATATTTGATAATACAAATGAATCGTGCTTGTGTTCACCTACCTTATTCGTCATTCGGGGACAAATGATCCTAGTAGGGGAGATTGAAACACCCTGGGTTTGGGACCGTTAAAAAATTTCCTGGATTCTGGACATCATTTGACTTGTGGGTACCAGTCGTATGATGGGGTATGATTGGTATGCTCTTGGTCGTATGCCAACCAGTGATGGTTGGTGGCTTGGATTGGTTTTTAGAATGGGTACACATGGTGGGTACGAGTTGTATGTTGGTGAAGGGTCATATGATTTGGGCTTTTCCTTCACTTATTCTGAGACTTAGTAGCTTAACTTAGATCTGAGTACGAGTGGCTCACCATGAGCCATCAGATAGGGTACGAGTCATACCACTGACTCGTATGATAGACAGTGTTCAAAGTTCCTTTGATTCTATTCTGTCGGGGATATAGTTTAGGAGTACTAATCATATGGTTGGATATGACTTGGGTTGGGTAGGTCGTATGGTGGATAGTGTTGGGTCTAGGGGGAAGCCTAGGGTACGAATGGTAGGTACCACTCGTATTGAAGGGTACGAATGGTATGGGTAGTCGCACCACTCGCATTGGAGGGTACGACTGGTATGGGTAGTCGCACCATCTGACAGGAATTTTAAGCAGTTTAAGTTGTAGGCAACTTAGACATTTCCCCTCTTAACCTCTTAAGGACTCACGACTTATATCACTATTGGGACATCATTTAATCTATTATTCTAATAAAAAACACTTAGAAACTCTCTCTAATTCTTTCTAAGGCCTTGGGTAAAGAAAGGCTAGGATCAATTTAGGACTTCTACGAGTGATTTCTCTCCATCATCTTCGTAATCTAAGGAATGTACTCCCCCCTTATTGTTAGTTCCAACTAAAAGCATGTTTTATACAATGTTTCATGGCATGATTATAGTATGGTTTTGGGGTTTCAAATATATGTTGGGGTTTTTGGTTATAAATGCTTGGTTACGATTTTCCCATATTTTTATTATGTAATTACATGTTTTAATGGTGGTTTGGACAATTGGTTGCATGGGAATGGTTAATTGGTAATTGGAATTGGTTTTGGAAACACTATGCCCCAACATGTTTGATAAAATGCCTATGATAATGCTTTTACTATATTATTGAACTTTTAATGGAACTATTGCATGGTATGATTGGGTAATGTAACCTTAAATGGTATAAATGATTTAAACGGTTTGGAATGGTTAAATGGTAAGGTTTGGTGGTCATGATTATGGTTAACTAAACTTTCTTGTAGGGTACAAGACAATTCCCCAAGTAAACATGGTAATGAACATCTTGTGGGGGTACATGGGATTTCCCCAAGCATACTTAATAATGGAACACTTGTGAGGTCATGGTTATGGTTAACTAAACTTTATTGTGGGGTACAAGAAAATCCCCCAAGTAAACATGGTAATGAACATCTTGTGGGGGTACATGGGACTTCCCCAAGCAGACTTAATAATGAAACACTTGTGGGGTACACGGGATTCCCCCAAGTCAACTTGATAATGTAATCTATGGGTACATAGGAATTCCTATACATAAAAAGGTTGGCTAAGGACATTGCTTGCAAGCTATAGTTAGTATGCCGATACCACTACTCATAGCCTTGGTTAATAATAATGGAATAATGGCTTGGTTGGATGTTAATTAATTTAATTAGGCAATATGGCGGGGTAAGATAGCTAACCGTGAAGGTGCGAGTCCCATGGATGGACACTGTAAACTCATGTTTACCGACATAAGAGTTGGTCATAGCCATCATATATAATACTATGAGTTACATGGGGATCTTCTAAGTACACTGTGCATATGTATCATAGAGAGCGAAAGGTACTCGGGCATCCCCTACTCTTATGGTATCTCCAATTCGTGCGGTTACATGCATCGAGGCCCGTTCAGGGGGTTACACTAGATCATATAGCCCATGGGTAGTTCTAGGATGGTTAAGCTACACATACCCAGTTTAATAGGTTAATGGTTTTGAAGGCATGCTAAACTCGGCTCCCTTTCCTGGCATGGTTATGTATATAAATATATATATATATGTATGGTTTGTTTGCATATAGTTGGTTTACTTGGTTTTATTGGATGACATTATTTTATCCTTATCCTGAGTTCATGCTTGCATTGAACCACCAACCCATCTTCGGGCGGCTGTATCCCACGCGATATAGGAATCATCCATTCTACTCCTCCTTTTTAGTGATCGGATTCGGGATCATCTATTGGATTGAAGTGCTAAGCTTCCATATTCTGGAAGGCTCCATTTCGTATCATGGATGTCTTTACATACTTTGGTTATTTTATGGATATTGGTTTTGGCTATGGTTGGGGGCATGTCCCAATCGAATATTATTTTTCTTTTGGTTAGAGGCTTTATATGACCACTATGGGTTAAAATGGGCGGGATCAGTACTGGTGTCGCCTTAGTATTGACATTGGTATTGGGGTTGATACCGTTGGACTGATTTATGATTGTTTCATCCTCTTATGTTATGTTATGTTATGAAATCATAATTGGTTATTGTTTAGGTTTTGGTATGGTTATTGGCTGGGTTTAGGATGGTTGGACTCATTTGGGTCGGTCACGGTCATATATCTATCCCAGAGTCTAGATTTGTGCAAATACTCTATCTTGTTATATGTTCAAAATTAATCCGACTCCGGGTATGCATTTGGATGGTTGGGTTGGGTATCGGGGGTAGTCCCTGGTCTTGGTTGGACTGGGGATGCTTATTACGACAAGTCCTCGGGTCGGGCCATGTCAAAATTACAGATAGCACAATAAAAAATAATGGGAATGTACTATCTATTAATGACACTTTCAACAACCAGAACGACGTCTTAAATAGGAGTTTGGTAGGGAATTTTAAGGTTGCCGAGTCACCAACTCTTTCAAAAATCGAAAGATGGGCTTCTACAATTTGGAAGCAAAATTTTGGTCTGAACATCTATGACATGGGTAATAACTTGTTCCTTTTTGAATTTGCTTGCAAAGTCTAATGAATGGTGAATGGTTATGGAAGCGTGCTTGGATTAATTTCTAATGGTGGAGTTCAACCGTTGGTGCAGTGGATGGAAAATCAAGACCCAAATCAATATTGGCTAGATTGGTGGTCTTGCCTTACATCTGTGGTCGCAAAAAACTTTCAAAGCCATTGTAGATTTCTGTGGCATCTGGGTAGAAACAGCGAAGGAAACGCAGCTTCAGAACCACCTTAAATGGGCAAGAATCAAAATCTGAGGAAATGGTAGCAATATTTCGAATGAGGTGACCATAGAAAATTTAGGAATTCGGTACACGATTCAAGTTTGCACTGAAGCTCTAGTGAGTTTCCAAGTTGAAGAGAAAGAAGAAGACGAGGAAACATAAAATCCTCTTATACAAAGTGTATGGAGGCATAATATGAAGGGAAAAGGGATGTCCTTAACAACTTGAACTATGTGGCCCATTCATGTACAAAGGACAAGTCAACCAGTTTTAAAACCTAGAGGTGGCTTGGACCGAAACATTATGGAGCAAGCAGAAAATCCGAAACTCCAGTCTGAACCATCTTCTAAGGATCAGAATATTTCCTTTAAAGAGCTCTAAGAAATAAAAAATTAGGCCTCTAAGTTTTTGGAAGCCTTCAAGGGCGGGGAGTCCTCAATAGAGGATCGTGAAGGCATACACATCATTGAACATGACTCAAATTATAGATAATTGCACAAGCAAACAGAAGAAGACACTCAGATTTCTTATCATAATGCAAAAGCTCCAATTGCGGAAAGAAAGGTAGATAATGAGACCAACGATGTATGAGGAAGAAGCTTAGATAATTTTCAGGGAAAGGGTTATGGTTTACAGCTTTTAAAGATACACGATACGGAACCAGTTGTCCTACAATCACAGGAGTTCCATGAAGCAGAAGTGGAGGCATCAAATTGGGTTAATAACAATATCCTTGAGCTAGGTAATATGTATGGGGCTGTATTTAAAGGATGTGAGAAGGAAGCTCTAGCGTTACTTATAAAGCTTGCTAGAAGAAACATGTCTTTGGAGAAACAAAGAGAAGGTAACAAGATTAGAACACCAAAGAGTAGGAAAATGAGTTGAAGAACCTTGAATCAGATCTAAATAAAAAGGTGGAAGGAGTCATAAGTACGCAAAGACCTCTCAGTTTAACTTATCAATAAAATTCAAACTTTTATCCTTTAGTGTGAGAGGGCTTAACCCGACTTCTAAATGAATGACTAGTAAGAGTCTTAGTAGCCGTTTGTCCATGAAAATTACTTTTCCGGAGTTGGAGTTGGAGTTGGAGTTGAAGATGAAGTTGGAGTTGTGTTTGACCATGTCTTTTTGAATTTTTTTTTGGACTTTTGAAAAATCTTTTTTAAATATGATTTTATGCCCTCAACTTTTAAAAATTATCAAAATCACTCAACTACTAATTTACCTACTAACATACAATCAAATGTTGAGAAAATAATTTATCTCTTCAATTGATAAAATAATTAACAACAAACTAATTATTATGATTGTTATTCTTCTAAAATTTGAATAAAAATATCACAAGCACGAGTTAAATAAGTTTATCTAATCATAATCGATTGAATAGAGAAAATATATTTTGATAGATATGATTGATGGATATAAATATATTTTATATATTCTTAAATTTGTTGATGAAAATTCTTAATTACTTTTAATTGAATTAATTATTTTATTGAATTTGGTCTTTTTTTTTTTTTTAAAATATGGATGAATTATTTCTGAATAGATTAGTGCTATTTTTTTTGCTTTTTCTTTATCGATGATATTGATTTTCCTTGAATATTATTGTATTGTAAATATGGATCGTTACGTTATGTTTGATATGAGACTTTACTGACCACTTTTTAATAATTTATTAAAATCATAATATCCATTATATGACATATACAGAAAATTAGAATGGCAAGAAAAAAATATTAAATTTCTCACTTTTAAATAACATAATGTACTAGGCCTTATATTTCTATAATATAGTTCATTCAAAACAAAGTTTATATAGTTTCGCCATAGATTTCCATTTATTATTTTTTACTTCACGTTAGTAAATTTTGGTAAAAAGAAGAAAAAGAGATTAGAATATCTGTAACAATTAAAAATGATGTTGTACCATAGAAAACAAATAATAATTTTTTCCTTGGTGGTTGGTTGTAGTTATAAGAGGGGTTCGTGTAAAAATTTAAAGATTGGAGTTATATGTAATAATAATGAAAATTGGAAATGGAAGTGGAAAAATGTGAAAAGAACAAAAAGTTGTTTTCACTTTTTGGAATTTAAATACGGAATAAATTTTTGAATTTTCATGGCCAAACACCACAATTTTCGAAAAAGTGAAAAAAGTGAAATTTTTTTTTTGGAAAAAAGGAATTTTTTTATGGCCAAACAGCCTCTTAATGCAAAAGTGGAAAGCAGTCGTCTATTGTTTCCAAGAAACAAAGCTAGAAAAAGGTGTGGAAGTTTTTGCTAAACAATTGTGGTCGTGCAGGTGGATGAAGTGTGGCTTTTTAGAAGCCGAAAGAAGCTGTGGGGCAATTTTGATATTGTGGGATAGTAGAGTATGGAAGGGGATCTTTCTTGAGAAAGGTCAATACTCTCTAACTTATAGATTTGTAGCAGTTTAGAAATCTTTCAGTTGGTGTCTCACCGGTGTGTATGCTTTTCATACCAGAATTGATAAGAATGAGTGCTGGGAAGAAATTGTTGTAATGAGAAGCTTGTGTGATGGTCTATGGGTCAGTTGTGGGGATTTTAACACAATCAGATACATGATTGAGAGAAGGGGGTGCAACAGAATCACTAATATTATGTTCGAGTTTCGTGAACGGATAGAGGAGATGGAATTGCATGATCCACCACTAAAATGGGGGAGATTTACATGGTTTAGGGAGATTAATAATCAAAGTGTAGCTAGATTGGATAGATTTCTGTACTCAGTAGAATGGAATGAAATCTTTAAAGATATAAGACAGAGAATTTTGCCTAGAGTATTATTTGATCACGCACCAATCATCTTTGAGTGTGGCAATTGGGATCATAAGAGGTTATATTTTAAATTTAAAAATTGGTAGTTGGAAGTACAAGGTTTCATGGATATGATATAAAGCTGGTGGAAGAATTTGTAGTTGAAGGTTGCCCTGACTATAGGCTCAGTGTTAAACTTCAGTTACTTAAGAAAAAGCTCAAAGTCTGGAGCAGAGAAAAGTTTAGCGAGAATGTTAATAGTAAGAGTAATTTGCTAAATGAATTAATGAAATTAGCTCATGTGCTTGAGTCCAAAGAATTGACGGTGGAGGAGATGATGATAAAGGCCATAGTTGTAATAGAACTGAAGGATTTAGCCAAGAATGAGAAGGCAAGTTGTAGGCAAAAATCTAGAGTTCTTTGGCTTCAATAGGGGGATAAAAATACTAGTTTTTTTTCACAAGATGGCAACAACTCATAAGAGATATAATACTATAAATAGGCTGGTGGTATAGGAAGAAATTGTAGAACCAGAAGATATCAAAATGGCTATGGTAGATTTTTACAAACGTCTTCACTCAGAATCTGAAGCATGAAGACCTAAATTCGAATACATGAATTGTCCGAAGATCACAAATGAAGAACACAATTGGATGCAAAGACCTTTCACAAAAACTAATGTTTACCAGGTTTTTCTCAACGTGCCGTAGATAAGGCCCTTGACTCAAATGGTTTCACAATGACTTTTTACAAGTCTTTCTAGGAAGTTTTGAAAGAAGACTTGATGAGCTCCATCAATAATTTTCATCAAAATGAAGTTTTTGAGAAATCTTTTAACACTATATTTATAACATTAATCTCTAAGAAGCACGGTACAGAAAAATTTAAAGATCCCAATAAGATTAATTGGGGGTGTTTGTAAAATTATCTCTTAAGTTGATCATAAAAATATTAAAGACTGTTATGGATAAGTTGGTAGATGAACATCAAATGGCATTCTTGAAGGAGAGACAAATGTTAGATACTGCTCTTCTGGGTAATGAATTGGTGGACTCAAAAATGAAACAAAAGACTCCTAAAATTTTGTGTAAAATTGACATATAAAAGGCATATGACCATGTCAATTGGGATTTTCTTTTGAAAATATTGAAAGATATGGGGTTTGGTGATAAGTGAATCAAATGGATTGGTTTTTGTATCTCGTGTCTAGTTCTTCCTTTTTAATTAGTGGCACTTCTGAAGGTTTCTTCCATTATCAAATGGGCTCAAGACAGAGTGATCCAATGTCACCATTCGTGTTTGTCTTAGCAATGGAATGGCTAAATCATATGATTAGAAAGGCTAATGCTAATGACTGGATAAAAGGTTTTGGGTCACATAGTAATAGAAGCAACATGTAGATCACTCACTTATTGTACGCCGATGACTCCTTATTTTTTGTGAGGCAGAAGTGAACCAAATTAGACATCTGAGGGCCATCCTATCTATCTTTGAGGCTGTATCGGGATTACATGTGAATTAGAGCAAAAGCTTTATTTTTTCAGTTAATCATTCTGATGAAGTAGGTCTACTTGCTGCAAATCTGGGATGCCAAGTGGGAACTCTGGCCACAAAGTATCTTGGAATGCCTCATGGTGCAAAGAACAAAGCTTAATATATTTGGAACGAAGTGTTGGAAAGATGTCATAGAAGTTTGGAAGACAATATTTGTCCCTTGGCGACAGGTTGACATTGATAAACTCTATTTTGGATGCCCTTCCCAATTATATGATGGCTTGCTTTCCTATTTCTAAGGGGTAGTGAAGAAGTGAAAGGTACATATGGATGCAGTCTGTGGAAGACCATAAGAAATATGTTGTCTAATTTCTAGACCAATATTAAAATTAAGGTGGGTGGTGGGTTTAAAGCTTTCTTTTGGGATGATTGGTGAATTGATCATAACAACTTGAAACCCCCATATTTATATATTTTGAGTTTTCAAAAGCAAGCAACTGTAAGACAAATTTGGATAGAGAATGGATGAGAGTTGAACATCAGAAGGGCTTTGAATGATTGGGAAGTGGATAGAGCTATTAAATTGTTGCATTATTTGAACTCTTTTGAACGCATTATTAATGTTTCGGATAAACCAGTGTGGACCTTTTTTAGTAAAGGTGCCTTCTCAGTTAAATTAGTCTATTGGAAAATGAACAAGAGAAATTGCGTGTCAGTGGTATGGCCCTAGAAATTTATTTGGCAAATTAAAATTCCTACCAAAATATCATGCTTTGTGTATTGGTAGTTAGAAGAGCTTATTTATCACAGGAGAGACTACAAAAGAAAGGCCTTCAGATTTGCTCAAAATGTCTATTGTGTAGGCAGGAAGTTGAAAACAATGAGCATCTCTTCCTGCATTGTGAGATAACTGTAAATTTGTGGCAAATGTTCTTTGATATTTTGGGGGTGATTGGTAATGTCAAGAACAACTCTGGAACTTTTGAAGAATTGGAAGAGTATTGGAAGAAGAGAGGCAGAGAAAGACCGATGGCAGAGCATTGTATTTGGTGGACATGGACAATATGGACAGAGAGGAACCTTAGACATTTTGAGTACAAAAGTGGTCCCATCCACAAAATTAAGATGAATTATCCCAATCCTTTTTATTTTTGGTGTAAACAGGATGTAATAGGGGAGATAGTATCTTTTGTAGATTTCTTTGACAATTTGTAAGTTAGTAGTTGTACATAGGATCCCCCATTATCCTATTTTGTGAGTGAAACCTTTTGTCTTATCACTTGGTTATGGTGCTAAGTTTTTTTTTTTTTTGGATATAGAAATACAAGTTACCCTCTTAAAAAAAAGAGGACAACTTGTGTGATGAAGAATGCCATGGGAAGACATAAATTTTTGAAATTGTGTTGATAATATGCACGTGTATTATTACTACGAAAAGTGCGAATAGAAACACCAAACTGATTTTGTATTTCAGCACAAAAATTTTGAAATATGAAAAATAATTTAGAACGATCTTTCATTAAGAAAATCCAAGTACACCGTGAGTAGTCATCTATGAAAGCAACAAAATACTTAAAACCCAATGTAAAACTAACTCTGCAAGGACCTTAAATATCAGAATGAACTAAATGAAAAAGAGAGGTCGATTGTTAGGATTGTGTGGAAAAGTAGCTCGGGTGTGCTTCCCTAATTGACACGACTCACAATCTAACTTAGACAATTTAGACAAGTTAGGTACCATCTTATGAAGTTAGGATAAGCTAGGATATCCCAATCGTATGTGGATTAAATTTGAAGAGTTGGAGACCGAACAAACTGTAGTGGACTTGTGGCAATTAAGGTTATAAAGCCTTCAAACTCACTTTCTTCGCCAATCATCCTTCCCATAGAGGTACTACATAATAAAGAAGTCACTAAAGAGTGAGCCACAATAATTCAAAGACTTAGCCAAAGGGCTGATTGACAGAAGGCTAAAAGGACTAGGGACAAAAAAATATTATTTAGAGTCAATGGAAGTAAGGGATTGGATTGACCAACTCCGATTGTCCTTGTCTAAAAATTATTAGCTAACTTAACAACGGGAAGGGATCGAGAGTAAATAATATTAGTTAATAAAGATTTATTACGAGTAATATGGTCAGAAGCGCTCGAGTCTATGATCCAAGGACAAGTGTGGTAGACTGTGAGATACAAGCAATAGAATTACCAATCTGAGCAACAAAAGCTATTGATGGAGATGTCTGCTTACTCGCTTGCTCGCTTGACACTGAAAAAATTCAAAGTTGATTGGTTGGATTACCGATGGGTTCAATCTGAGCAACATGAGAATTCTTTGGTCTATCATGGAGAGAGTAACAGACATCACAGGTATGACCCATTTTGTTACAATAGCTACACCTTGGTCGAGGTTTCCCCGAGCAACTTCCATGTTGATTTTCATTTTGAGATGCTAGAACGGAAGACTCTGCGGATATCATGGGGTGACTAGACAATATATGTGGTGCAAATAATCACAAAAATCGAGTAAGTAGGTGGTACATAGCAGGAATAATTTGGCTCGCCAAAAAATTGATCTCGCACCGAGTCAAGATCAGATGGAAGTCCAAAAAGTGTAACAAGTAAAAACATTTTTCCGTGTTGCTCCAATTGTTTTTCAACACTTGGGAGCAGCGGGCATCAGCTCAGCTCAGTGAACTCTTCCACGACCGCCTGAAACTATCTAAGATACGTAGATATTCAAGTCCTGCTTTTTAAGATTAGTCAAACTAGAAATAACATTATAAAAATGAGAGATGTCATTTGTGTATAGCCCATGAGCCTTTTCCCAAACCAAGAAGCAAGTTTGGAATAGTTGGAATGACGACATCAACTCCTAATCACTAGATATCCATAATGAACTACACAATTGAGCATTAATCTTGTCCCATTTACCCTTATTTTTTTCATCAATATCCGTAGCATGTTTATCCAAGTGGTCCTGAACCCCTTGTCCCTTGTACCATAGCTGAATAGAGTAACACCAAGATAAGTAGTTCATACTACCTATCAAGGGTTCAGTGGTGATGGTGGGGTTTGGGTGGCTGAAAACCACAGGTTTATTGAAAATATATGAACTGAGGGTCATAATGTAGATCGTAGATGTTAACCGATTCTAGAAAAACTGCAAATGCAGAAATCTGAAGCAAAAAGTTGACTGAAATCTGAATCTGCAAAAAAAAACTGCAATCACTGTAATCCGAAATAAAAATTTGACTGAAATCTAATTCTGGAAAAAAATTTGCAATCGTAGGAATCTTGAAGCAAACAATTGGCTGGAATCTAGGAAAAAATGAACTGGACAGTTCTTTTTATAGAAATCTTAAAAAAATTAGATCTGTCTATTGTAATTTGATAGCTCCGATTGGTGCATGAGATGGCTAGTGATGGCGGAGGTTTTTTCTTGTGCCGGTGGTCCGAGTCTTGTGGTGGTCTTGGTTTGATCACAACACCTCCAAAAATAGAGATCTGGACAACCAAGAAAAATTGTTGGAAAAAAATGAGTTTGAAATTTCTCTTTCTTCTAGTGTTGCTAGCCTTGATACCATGTGAAATAGAAGAGAAATAAGAGAGAGCTCATCTTGATTATTCCCTCAAGCTATTGGAGTTTAAATAGCTAAGTTACATGTCCTAAAAGGAAAGGAAGCTACCTAATCAATACAAATCAATATCTAATTTAATACCTAATTATAGTAGGAGAAAACCAAGCTACCTTCTATATTTTTACTTATGCTATAGAATATTCGTAGGATTCTAACAAAATATTAGTAGGATTCTAATTAGTGTCATTCAAAATTACTTTGTTCTTTAATGCTGGAGGGATTTGGCGTTGGCGAAGTTGTTGTAGTGGCTTCAGTTTTTTGTTGAGCTGGAATTGACAAAAACAGTGAGTTTAGGTATTTATCTTTCTTAATTTCAAGCATATTCCATATAGTTATGGTTTTGTTCATGTGTGCTGGAGGAAATGGAAACTTCGAAAATGCTTTTCGCTATATGTATTTTAGTATCTAGAAAAGATGTGATGGAGGAGTACGCAAATTCAATTTAGTTTCATAGAAACCCTTTGTGACTTGGAAATGAAAGGGGAAAAATGATGTGTGAGCAAATTAAGAGTTGAGTAAACCAGTATTTTGCACTTCTTGGTTTATTTTAGTGTAAACATAAAAAGTGCTTTTAAGGCAAAACTGTCAATTTTCTGTTGAATGCCCCTCAATATTGAGAGTCTTGTCATTAAATAGAAAATATTCAATGATTACATCCCTAAAGATCCGTTTTCCTATCCCTAAAGATCAGTTTTTCTACCCCTCTAAATCCACTATTCTATCCTACCAAATCTGCTCTTACTAAAGTCACTATTATTCTCTTTAACTACTAAATCAAATCTATGTAATTACACCAACATACAACAATATATGATTACATTAATATACAATATTTACATCATGCTAACATCCCCCCTCAAATTGATGCTGGTAGATCAAGAAGTATCAAGTTTCCGATGAGAAATTGATGTCGTTATTGTGCCATTGATTTTGTAAATGCATCAGCTATTTGAAGATCACTGGACACGTGCAGAAGAGTAATGACACATATATCTACAGCTTCTCATATATAATGACAGTCTACTTTGATGTGTTTGGTCCGCTCATGATAAACTGAATTAGTAGCAATCTGAATAGCACTTGTATTGTCAGCATGGAGAGGAGTAAGATTAGATTGAGGAAATCCAATCTCAGCAAGTAGTCCACAAAGCCAAACAATCTCAGAGCAAGTAGTAAACATTGCTCGATATTGAGCCTTTATTGAAGATTTTGACACGCGATCTTGCTTCTTACTCTTTCAAGATATCAAAGACTCTCCAAGAAACATGCACCAACCAGTAACCAAACGATGAGTGTCTGAACATCCCGCCCAATCAGAATCACTAAAAGCATTAAAACGAATAAGCGAACCACTAGAAAAGAATAATCCACGATTAAATGTTCCTCAGAGGTATCTAATGATGCGACAGACAACCACCAAATGAAGATGACGGGGAGCTTGCATAAATGACTAACTTATTGAACTGCAAAAGAGATATCAGGCCTGGTAATAGTAAGGTAATTTAAGATCCCAACTAATTACCAAAATATAGTTGGATCAGGAAGAAGATCGCCTTCCTCCCGGCGATACTTTACATTCAATTCTAATGAAAACCCACAGAGGAGGAATCATGAAGACCTGCCAAAGAAATCAAATCTTGGGTATATTTGTGTTGATTTAGAAACACACCGGGTAAATCATGATGAACTTTCAAAGCCAAGAAATATGTAAGAGTACCAAGATCTATCATATGAAAAGAATCCTTAAGTTGCTGTTGCAGGCTAGTGATTAGTGAAGAATCAGTTCCTGTAATAATAATGTCATTGACATATACCAAAAGAAGAACACAACCTGTGGATGTTTTCCGAAGAAACAAAGACAAGTCATAGTTTCTCTACTCAAAAGAGAATTGTAGCAAAGTAGACCGAAATTTGTCAAACCAAGCTCTGGGAGCTTGTTTTAATCCATATAGAGACTACTTCAACTTGCATACATCTGATGTAGGTAATGAGAACAAAACTGGTGGAGGTCTCATATAAATATCCTCTTTGAGATCACCATGAATAAAAGCATTCTTGATATTCATTTGATGAAGCGTCCAGTTTTGTGAAGCAGCATGGCAATAATAATTCGCACCGTCGTCATTTTTGCGACTGGTGCAAAAGTCTCTTCATAGTTCACACCATACTCCTGCTTGCTACCAAAAATAACCAATCGAGCTTTGCACCGATCAAGAGTTCCATCAGAATGAATTTTAATTGAATAAACCCATTTACATCCAATTGGATGGACATTTAAAGGACATGAAATAATATCCCATGTGTCATTTTCTTTAAGAGCCATAAGTTTTTTCTCCATTGCCTTCTGCCAACATTCATGGTTGGAAGCTTGTGAGTAACAAGTTGGAACAAAAATGGTAGATAAAGTAGATGAAAATCCATACCAATTAGGAGGATAAGATACTCTCGTAGATCACCGAGTGGGCTCAATAGGAGCAGGCCTTGAAGAATTCTCAGATTCTAGTTGTGTAGCAGTTTCAGTTGGCGGATCAATATTAGGAGGGGGTAAAGTTGGCCGCCGACATTCCTATACAAATCCAGGTTTGAACCTCTTAGAAGAGATGAAAAATCCTCAAAAGTAGGAAGAAGAAGAGAAGTAGGAGATGACTCAACATGAGTAGGAAAAAAATACTGATTCTCAAAGAAAATAGCATTTCTAGAAACATGAAATTTATTAGAACATGGATCATAACAGAGAAAACCTTTCTGTGAAGTACTATAACCCATAAAAACACATTTAGTAGACTGAGCAGAAAGTTTATTACGCTGAGAAGGAGAAAGATGCACAAAACAAATACAACCAAATGTATGAAAATTATCATAGCTTGGATTTTTGTGATAAAGACGAAAATATGGAGATTCATGATTTAAGACTTTAGATGGTAGTCTATTAATTGAGTAAACAGCAGTAGACAAAACTTCCACCCAATACTTAGATGGAACAGAGGACTCAATCAATAAAGTACGAGTGACATCTAAAAGATGACAATTTTTACGTTCAACAATCCCATTTTGTTGTGGTGTATATGGACAAGAGCGTTGTGAGACAATTCCTTTTTCAAGCAAAAAATTTTTGAACTCATAAGACATATATTTTCCACCAGAATCAGATCTCAATAATTTGATGCAAGTAGAAAATTGAGTCTTAATATAGGCCAAAAATGTCTTGAATATGGAAAATACCTCAGATTTGGAACAAAGAAAATATACCCACGGAAATCGACTATAATCATCTATAAATGTCACAAAGTACTTGAAATGAGCATGAGAAACAATTGGTGAAATACCCCAAACATCACTATGAATGACATCAAAACACTTTTTAGCACGACTACCAAAATTAGGAAAAGGAAGAATTTTACTCTTGCCTAATTTACAAGTGGAACAATCAAAGGAAGCAGTGAAGAATTGATTTTTGTTCTCCAATAAACCCAAATTTGATAAATGAGATAACACAATAGAATTTGGATGTCCTAAGCGCTTATGTCATACCTTAATTTTATTAGTTGTAGAAGTACAAGCAAATAATAGAACACGAGGAATGGAAAAGTGTATAGAAAACAGTCGTCCAACTTTAGGCCTCTTCGCAATTATCGTCCTCGACACCTGATCCTGCACAAGACAACTAGTATGAGAAAAATTCATATCACAATTGTTATCTACCAATTGTCCAACTGAAATAAGACTAGTGGAGAGCTTTGGTGACATAAAAACATTATTGAAAGTTTTAGTAATATCCCCAACCTTGGTAATGGATAAATTACTACCATTGGCAACTTGAATTTGTGATGGACCATGATACTTATGAATATTTTTTAGCATACTAGATGAGTTGGTCATATGATTGGAAGCTGCAAAATCAACAAGCCAAAAATTAGATGCAAAATCATTACTTTGTAGCCCTAAAGCTGAAAAAGCTAACATGATTATTTGTCTTACCATTTCAAGAGTAGAAACTTGTCCCGAAGATGAGTTCTCAGTAGTGAAACCATTTGTCCCAGTTTGAAAAGCATTAACCTTACGGTTTTGAGGGCATGTGAGACACTCTATGATAATGTGTCCTTATTATTTGCAATAATTGCAAAACTTCCTGCCACAATTGCTAGCAATATGACCATATCCCTGGTAACTATAGAATTGAGTTCTAGTCATATCCCTACCCTTTCCTTTACCTTGGGCAGCAAATACAACAACAATATCATCAACTTGTTTGAAAGCATTTTGTGTAATAAAACGCTGCTCTTCCCAAAGTAATTCCCTTAAACAAACATCCAAGGAGGGACACGGGTCATGATTCATCAAGTGGGAATGAACGGTCTCAAACTCAGAGCGTAACTTCATCAAAAATTGATCTCGCTTGCTTTGCTCATGAACATGTTGAACTACAGAGAGAAATTGGTATTTTGGCATAAGCAATATCTGTAAATTCATCCCATAAGTTCTGAAATCCAGAAAAATAATCCTAAATAGAAAGATCTTCTTGAGAGTAATTAGCAATTTCATGCTCTAAGTGATAGCGTCGGGCACTATTATCTTGTTTGTAAACCTTTTATAAATAATCTCACATGCCTTTAGCTATCTTATAAGGCCTGATATTAAGAATAATAAGAGGGTCAATTGACCCTAAAAGCTATGTTATCACCCGAGCATCTTTAATCTTCCATTCACCTAACTTTGTAGGATCAGTAGGAGCAGGATCAGCTCCATCTATATGGCCCCATAGTTCTTTTCCAGTGACAAATAACTGAAACTGAAACTCCCATGATAAGAAATTCTTTCCAATGAAATGAACACTGAATGATTCAAACTGATATGAAGTCATATTTATGAAAACTAGAAACACTGACTCAAAAAGAATAACTAAAATGACCAAGATCGAAATCCAAGGTGTTAATTGTCGAGGAACAATCAACAAAAACCAAAATTTTCCAAAAAGACTAAAGGAAACCACAAATGAACTCTATGAAATAAGACAGCCAAAAGAAGGCTCTGATACCATGTCAATTTTCTGCTGAATGCCCCTTAATATTGAGAGTCTTGTCATTAAATAGAAAATATTCAATTATTACATCCCTAAAGATCCGTTTTTGTAATACCCCGTATTCTTGTGCTAGAATTCTAACCATCCTTCCTACGCATCTAAGCTATAATCCAAGTTATTCTCATGTGAATACATGTTTCATGATTATTATACTAGTCTATGGAGTAGTTTAGAGGTGAAAAATGTTCATAGCAATGACCTAGAACAAAGTTGAGCTAAGATCAATTGATTCGTCCAAAGTTTGACATTCGATTCTACTAGGGTCAACTTCAAAAGTTTATAACTCTTAATATACACGAAATTTCTAATCCCAAGACCTATAAAATTGTAGATAATTGAATTAGCTTTCCAACGATACCAATTTTGCCTTAATCCAATACTCGAGCAAAATGTTATACCCATTTTCGTGAGAGGCAGTAAGGGTGTGCGATTGGGAGTGTGAGGCACACTTACAAGTCTGCCATAAGGTGTGAGACACACACCTTAAGGTCTACCATGGGCTGTACACCGCATACCTCACTTCCAAGTGCCAAAAATCACCCCTATATATGTCTATAACACGGGATTTAACCCCAATTATCTAAAATGCTTTCAATTTCATCAAAAATTGGTCAAGAACACTCTTAAGGGTTTCAACCTAAAGATCAAGATATCTCAAGATTTAACCGTAGTTATTCAATAATTCTTTAAGATTTGAATTGCCCATTCTAAGGGCTACAAGAAGCACCTATTATTTTCACGAATAGAGTCCCAAGGTTAATAGTTCATCCAAAGCTTCAACTTCAAGGTATGTGGGATTTTTCAAAAAGAACACCCTTTCGTTCTTGTGCCCAAAAAAATATTTTTCTTTTATGAAGTTATGGATTTTATATGTTTTATTATGAATTTGAATCATGAATTTACATCTTATGTTGATTCTCATGAGATTATGATATTTTCGATATTTTAGAAGTGGAATTATATGAGAACAATGATATTTTGTGCTTAAAGCTGAAATTTCTAGATTTTGAAAAAATTTATATGTGTTTATGATGTAAAGCATGAATCTTGATAAGTTTTAATGTGATATTGAGACATGGGTTTTGAACTCTATTTGAGATTGTTGTTTTTGAGATATTTTTGAGAAAACATGCGTTATAAACACCTTGAATTTGAATGATTTGAAAAGATAAAGAAGCTTTGACCTTTCGGTCGTAAAAAGGAGTTGATTTTGAACCTGAGATGAGAAAAGAAATCCATTTTTATTGATTCATTATGAAAGGGGTAGCATGGTGGCTCCCGTTGTGAATTTTTGAATTGTTTTATGGTGGATTTTCTTTTTAAAAGATTTGAGCTAAGTCCGGGAGTAGTCTTTAGCACCGAGCAGGAGGTAGAGTGGGTTTGGTACTTTCCTAGAACTACGTACCCTCGTAAGAGCCAGAATTGAGGCTTATTTTCATAGTGATCACTAGTGTTTGGATTGATAATTTAAGGTCCTACTCCGATGGCAAGGAGTAGGGTGACTCTCCTCAACGTGGGTAGAACGTTGGACTCCACGTAGCTCACATGGTTTATGTCGGTTATGAGATACTCCCAATGTGTGTGTGTACCATTCTATCTAAGAGGAATATATTGTTTTGAAGAATTGGTTATGAGAAAGTTATTGTTTTTTAAAAGATTGAAATACTATATTCTAAAGAGAATTATTATGAGATTTGATTTCCTTAATGATTTGAAAACCAAGATGAAAGTGAATTGAGAACTTACTATGATGACTCACGTGTTTTATTTGATATATCTTACTCTTTTATGATTGTGATGTTTTTATTCTAGCTACGTGAGTCACTTGTTATAGCATGCATATTTTCTATGAATACTTATGATATTTGATTTCTGAAACTTGCACACACAACCATATACTCGGTACATTTCCTTGGTACTGACCCACATATTCGTATGTGGGCTACATCTTCTCATAATGTAGGTACAAGTTGTAGCACATATACCATATGTAGTCATTTTGCAGCTCCAGTCAGCAGGTGATGAGTCCTTTTGATTCAAGGGCTTGAGTTAGTTATACAGTTCGAGAAATATTGTATTTGCTTTATTCAGTCGAATTAAGTGGGATAGTCGGGAGTCATGACCCGACTACCTATAGTCAGTACTAGTAGAGGCTTCATAGACAGTCAGTAGAAGTTGATGTATTCAGTTTCAGTTTTCATTGTAAAAGCAGAGTTGTAATCTTGTAAATTCAGTTTTGTATATATCATATTCAGAAAAGAGTTATTTTCCATAAATTTGTATAGATTTTTACTTTTATTCAGTTACTTATGAGTTATACCAATAGAAGGGTTAGCTTGCGGTCATTTGTATCCCTAAGCACCGTGTGACATCTCAGGACCCTATTTTGGGGTGTTACAAACTTGGTATCAGAGCACAGAGTTCAAGTGTCCTAGGGTGTCTATGAAGCCATGTCTAGTAGAGTCTTGTGGAATGGTACAAAGACATATGTACTTTTCTTCGAGAGGATACAGGGCATTTATGAAATATTTCCCTTCTTTCAAGTCTAAGATCGTGCTATAAAAAGGTTCTCCAAGAAACTTATATAATTCTCATCTTACTCTATTCTAACCAACTCTGCCTTATTTTCAATGTATCAGAAATAGTTAAGCTTAAGTCTCCATAGATAGTTATGGGATTGTAAGAGAGCTAGAAAGTATCCCATCAGTGCTGTTGAGTTTTGAAGATTGAGTTTCTTTATCATGTTTATAAAAATCGTGCACTAAACCCAAGTCAGATGTATTTTCAGATTCCTCCCCAAAATACTTAATGTAAATCTATACTTGAGATAGCACGATCAACAAGTTCCAGTTCCTCCCCAGATAATTCTCTTATATTTACTAGCTGAAGTTTCAGAAGTTACAAAGCAGCTTAAGAGGAGCCTTCTAGTATGTTATAAGTCCCTCAAATTTAAAGTTATGCCCTCGTTCTTATAAATTATTCAATTAAGACAGATTAAGGTGTATTCTTAGATCATTGAATATTGTGTGTCAAGTTTCTATCTCTTGTATTACATAATTTTATTACCATTATGGTTGTTGAAAAAACCAAAGTCTAGTGAAGCCATGTGAGGCCTATTTCCATTCACTAGCAACTTGTTGTTTATCTTGTTGTTCTTGTATTGGTTGAAAGTTTGGGTTTTGAGGTGTAGTGACAAGAAAAGTGGTAAGGGTAATTTATTGAGTGTATGTATACCCGGATCTTCTTTTTGCATATGATCGAGTTAGTAATAAAGTGATATATCCTTGTTTGTTAGTTTAGTGAAAGTTAGATAAGAAGATTTTAGTTAAGGCGGATTGTTGTTTGCTTGAGGTAATAAAAGAGTTATTGATAGAATTTGTTGTGCTAGGAAAGTATAGGTTTTGATGAAAGTACTTAGTGGTTGAGTATTGTTAATTTAGGCTTTCCTGAGATTGCAAGAGGAAGTTTAGTTGAAATTTATGGAGCTATGAAAGTAATTTAGGCGTGAAGATGGGTAAATAGTAATGATGTGAAGAAGGAGGATGTGTTAACGAATTATGAATAAGATAGGTCGTATGATTATGATCGATTGTCATTGTGTACTAGTTTTTCTTAATGTTGTGTTCTATAGTTTTGAAGTGAGAATGGTGTGTGAGATTGGGTTGTAAATCATGTTTAGCCCTAGACATTAAGTTTGAACAGTTGATGGTTTGGTTGTTGATGCTAGTTATATGGAGGTGATCTAGTAGGCTTGAATTGTGTATGCAAGAGTGTAAGATCATGTGTTCGTAATTAAGTATGATGTAGAGGTGTGCCTAAGGTGCTATGCGGCTACATTTTTTTCAAGAATTATTTCATATTGCGTGGTTAATAGCTAGGTTAAGGAGTTATGATTGAAGATATTGAGCCTTTTAAGTATGATTTTATTCTCATGATTTGGGGAAAATATAAGTATAGAAGTGTGATCTTGGTAGGCTATGATTATTTTATTAGAGATGTACGTATGGTTGCAAATGAGAGTGTAAGTCTTTGATGATGACTATTGAAGCTAGAAAGTTAAGGATGGCATATGGATGGGTTGTTCAAGAATGAAATCGGTAAGTTCGAAATTAGTTTATGCTTGTGAGTTTAGCATTTATGTATAGATATTAGAATGATGAAATTATGGCTTAATCTCGAGGATATGGAGTAGACCATCATGCTTAGGATACCAGCTTTGACCTAAGGGGGAGATGGTTAGTGAAGAACCAAACCAAGTTTTGAGAATTAGATTGTGGTACATGTCAATAATGAGTTATGATGAGATAGTGATCCCTTCTTACTCTATAGTATTCCTTGGATTTCAGTAATTACAACATTAAATCCATCACTTGCGTGATAAATCCATGCCACATGCCTATGCTTATACCCATCATGCATGCTCAAGCCCATTCTCAGCTTCTAACAAGCATGTAACAGCTTCTAACAAGCATGTAACAGCTTCACTCTGTGATACGAGTTATCTCTCATGAATCTATGAACTCCAGTCTGATGTTGAATAGCTCATGATAAGTATGAACTTATGTTTCAGAGTATGACCAGTTTTTAAACTCATGATACTAGTGAATTACGCATTATATCATGCATGTCCTCAGCTTAGATCTCTTTAATGAATCCATACCTTTGATATTTTATTCCTCAGGCCTAAAATAAGTGTTAATATTATGTATTGTAGTATTCATGCTTCAGGTTCTTATGTGTTATCCCTTTGGTGACCTCTTCCTATGTTAAGATAGTGGCGATGATTGTGGATAAGCAATGATTTAGATGTGAGAGAGTTGATGACACTCATTAAGAAAGATTATTTATTCTTTTCTATCTAAGGCTAAACTGTGAAGTAAGATTGAGGCCAAGTCTTTGATACATGTCATGGTTAGTTAGAAATTGTGTGTATGTTTTTAAGAATAGTGCAAGAAAATTAACGTTGATAAAGGTTTAGACAATATGCAAAGTATGCCCTTATGGATATTTACCTTAAAGTTATATGTGATTTTTATGATAGGCTTGAATGTCATGTTGGGTGTAAGATGATAAATGAAATATGGGCTAGTAAATCCATATCAAGAGTTTTGAATTAGTCATTGAAGTGGTAAGGCATGTTATGCTTAGGGTGTGAACTCTAAAAAGATATAGAATATTGAACCTTGTGGTTTAGACTGGTATTGTGGTTTGGCATATTGTATCTTGTGATTTAGAGTTAGGCTTAATTATGACGAGAGACCTTAGTAGAAAGATTTCGCAGTGCCAATATGAGAATTATAAGTTGAATCAAATGTGTATGGTATTTAAGGGGAATAGTATAGTCGAGAGAGCATTTGAGAAGTGATGCTAAGCTTGAATATAAGAAGTTGTGTTGCCTACGGCCTGGCAATCCTATCCTAGTTTATGAGTTATATAATTGTATTCCATGCTGTAGAGTTATATCAATGTTGTAATTCCTTAGTCAAATGTCTTGTTCAGAGCATGCCTAAAATTCTTTGCTCCCTAATGTCAACAGAATTTCGTAGAAAAGTGCTGAAGAAATACTCCATTTGAGTATGGGCAGTCAGTATGATCCCGTCTATATAGCCTGCAATCTAGTTTAGCAAGCAAGGAGATAAGCTCCTATAGATTCTTAATTTTCCAGCTAGTCTTACTATCTGCAGTCTTATACGTATGTACATTCCAAGAGGTAATGTGTTTACGTCCAAGTAAATTATAAATTCAGCTCAGCTCATGCATCAGTTTCAGTTTCAGATAGTAAGTCATGATTCAGTTCGTAAGTATCCTGTTTAGTATCACAGTCTCTTCTTAGTATTTTCACCAAATTATTATCATTCAGGGACAAACAATCCCAAGAGGGGGATGTTGTAATACCCTGAGTTTTCATGCCATAAACCTATCATCTTTTTTATCATGAGATCAGATCCAGCGCAAAGTAATGGTTACTCATAAGTTGACACTCTTGTTTCTATCTTATCCATATAGTTATTTTCATGAGAATTCATGCACTTGCAGATCAGTTCAATAGCTCATTATTCTTGAGATCCAGTGAATTAGTTTCTATCAGTTGCACATGAAAGCTTAAATACAAAGATTCCTCTGTGCTTCATGTTAATTATCCACATTCGAGGAAGAATGTTCCCAAGGGGGAGATAATGTAATACCTCGTATTCTCATGCTAGAATTTTAACCGTCCTTCCTACGCGTCTAAGCTCTAATCCAAGTTATTCTCATGTGAATACATGTTTCATGATCATATCCTAGTCTATGGAGCAGTTTAGAGGTGAAAAATGTTCATAGTAATGACCTAGAACAAAGTTGATCTAAGATAAATTGATTCGTCCAACGTTTGACATTCGATTCTAGAAGGGTCATCTTCAAACGTATATAACTCTTACTATACATGGAATTTTTCATCCCAATACATATTAAATTATAGATGATTGAATTAGCTTTCCAACGATACCAATTTTGTCTTAATCCAATACCCGAGCAAAAAGTTATGCCCATTTTCGTGAGAGGCAGTAAGGGTGTGCGATTGGGAGTGCGAGGCACACTTATAAGTCTGCCATAAGGTGTGCGACGCACACCTTAAGGTCTTCCATGGATTGTGCGCCGCATACCTCACTTCCAAGTGCCAAAAATCACCTCTATATATGTCTATAACACGGGATTTAACCCCAATTATCCAAAATCCTTTCACTTTCATAAAAAATTGGTCAAGAACACTCTTAAGGGTTTCAACATAAAGATCAAGATATCTCAAGATTTAACCATAGTTGTTCAATAATTCTTTAAGATTTGAACCCCATTCCGAGGGCTACAAGAAGCACCTATTATTTTCACGAATAGGGTCCCAAGGTTAATAGTTCATCCAAATCTTCAACTTCAAGGTATGTGGAGTTTTTCAACAAGAACACTCTTTCGTTCTTGTGCCCAAAAAAATGTTTTTCTTTTATGAAGTTATGGATTTTATATGTTTTATTATGAATTTACATCCTATATTGATTCTCATGAGATTATGATATTTTCGATATTTTAGAAGTGGAATTATATGAGAACAATGATACTTTGTGCTTAAAGCTGAAATTTCCAGATTTTGAAGAAATTTATATGTGTTTATGATGTAAAGCTTGAATCTTGATAAGTTTTAATGTGATATTGAGACATGAGTTTTGAACTCTATTAGAGATTGTTGTTTTTGAGATGTTTTTGAGAAAACATGCGTTATAAACACCTTGAATTTGAATGATTTGAAAAGATAAAGAAGCTTTGACCTTTCGGTCGTAAAAAGTGGTTTATTTTGAACCCGAGATGAGAAAAGAAATCCACTTTTATTGATTCATTATGAAAGGGGTAGCATGGTGGCTCCCGTTGTGAATTGTTGAACTATTTTATGGTGGATTTTCTTTTGAAAAGATCTGAACTAAGTCCGGGAGTAGTCTTTAGCACCGAGCGGGAGGTAGAGCGGGTTTGGTACTTACCTAGAACTACGTGCCCCCATAGGAACCGAAATTGAGGCTGATTTTCATACTGATCACTAATGTTTGGATTGATAATTTAAGGTCCTACTCCAATGGCAAGGAGTAGGGTGACTCTCCTCAACGTGGGTAGAACGTTGGACTCCACGTAGCTCACATGGTTTATGTCGGTTATGAGATACTCCCAATGTGTGTGTGTACCATTCTATCTAAGAGGAATATATTGTTTTGAAGAATTGGTTATGAGAAAGTTATTGTTTTTTGAAAGATTGAAATACTATATTCTAAAGAGAATTATTATGAGATTTGATTTCCTTGATGATTTGAAAACCAAGATGAAAGTGAATTGAGAACTTACTATGATGACTCACGTGTTTTATTTGATATATCTTACTCTTTTATGATTGTGATGTTTTTATTCTAGCTACGTGAGTCACTTGTTCTAGCATGCATGTTTTCTATGAATACTTATGATATTTGATTTCTGAAACTTGCACACACCCCCATATACTCGATACATTTCCATGGATTGACCCACATATTCGTATGTGGGCTACATCTTCTCATAATGTAGGTACAAGTTGTAGCACATATACCATATGCAGTCTATGTGGGGGTGAATGCATAAGTAATACAAAAAGTGGATATATATATATATATATATATATATATATATTGCAACTTTCAAGTAAATCATGCTAAGTGTAAATGGATCACCTTGGACTTGATTAAAAATAAAGATTGATAACTCATCAAACATTGATAATGAAGCATATGAATAAACTTAGCAAGCCATAACACTTAGTTTCAAAAATCTTTACTCTTAATCATTTGTACGGGATATTCTCATTACCGACAAAAACTATGTAAGCTACGATAGAGTCCAATGTCTTATCCACATTAGGATGAAACCCCAAAAATCTTGACTCTTTCTTCTTACCACAAGATGAACACCTTCAAACCCTAGCCTCCAATCTTGCTTCCAAGAGCCTTTAGAATGTTTAGGATGTTTAACTCTAGTAAAATGAAGACTTAGGAGGATAATATGCCTTATATAGGGAGATATTTTAAGGTTTTAGGCATGGTAAATGACCAAAATATCCTTGGTTAAAAGCTAGAAAGTCCACACGTGCAGGGGTATGACTCCCCCATATGGGTCCTATGACAATCGTGACCTAGGGTACAAGTGGTACTAAAAATTGTACCCTAGGATTCCCCTAGGTCAACCATATTGTTATGGGTAAAAAAGGACATCCTTGAGTCGTAACCAAGGGTACGAGTCATGTCCCAATCGTGAGCTGGATTCGTGACCAAAACAGTCCACTCGGTTTGAGACTTTACTCTATATAGTTGAGTAGTATACGACTTATATGCATTGGTTACGACCAAGGAACGGAATTTTCGTATAGAGGACTGTACATTACACTAACATACTATCTATAATATGAAATGGAAGGGGATAGGGGTACGATTCGTGACCTAGGGTGCGACTCAAGCACCCCAACCGTATCCACCCTAGAGACACAAAAAGGTTGTTGTTTTCCAAATGGTCCAAGGTCTAGGTGTCTCAATTCTCTCTCATTTTGATAGGTAAGTATATATACAAGTTAACACCTCAACATATACCAAAAAAATCTTTACTCAAGTTAGAAACAACACACTACAAGGATACAACACAACACACATATCATGATCACTATCAATCACTCAAAAAAAATTTAAAGCCATATTCTCGGGCGTTTCATTCTCCACTACTTAGGATCATTCATCTATGAATAATTGGTTAGGCAAGCATGGACACAAGTTAATACATTATCCCACTTCACAACCAACCTTCGAACAAAATTAGGACCATGCACACAACAACGTTACAACACAACATAACACATATCATGATTATCATCAATTAATCATTTCATTCCATTTGTCCTGGGACTAAAACCCATTACTTTCCAACACTTACTTTTTTCATAACTTAGGGACTCCAACCCATAAACTCATCAAAGAGATAGAGCATCTCAAAGCATTAGGGACTTTACCCCATTATCTATCAAGGACATGAATCAATTTAAGTTACTGGAGACTCTAAACTCATCATAACACAACACACACGATTTCAAAGTATTAGGGACTTGAACCCCTTGTACAACAAGACACAAATCAATTCACACATTAGGAACTTTATTCAGTGTCCTAAAAAATACATAAATCAATTCAAAGCTTGTGGATTTCAAACCCATTATCTATGAAAGACCTACATCCAAGTAAAGAGTTTAACACATACCTCCAACAAAATCTTTTGGAATGGGAAACAAATCCCGGTACTTGGACTTCATGTCCTCTTTTGCCTCCCAAGTAACTTCCCCAAACCTTTGGTTCCTCCATACAACCTTTACCAAAGTGACCTATCTCACTCGCAATCGGCGAACTTGCATGTAATACCCTATACTCTTCCTTGCTTAAATTCATCCCTAAAATATTAAGGGATAGATTCCAAAATGACTAATATCTATTTCGTATGGAATTCTTAATATTTAGACCTTTCATTGTATGACAAATTTAATAAGATTTCCAATGATATAAGATTCACCTAAATCGGATAACCGATTAAGAAGTTATGGCTATTTTAAGTTTTAGTTGTAAAATACAGTCATTTCGATCACTAGCACATCGCGGAGAGGGTTTAAATGACAATTGTAAATTTTCAGTGAGACTCTATAATTTTGACATATTATGGAGAGGTTGAAATTCCTAATTGTCCAATTTCATTGAGACCCCGCGATTTTGGCGCATCGCGTTATTAGCTAAAATGGCATTTCAAAAGGGCACCGCGATGGTGGCACATTGCGGAGGAAGCCCAGTCCCCATTTGTCAATTTCCAGTGAGCCACTACGATAGTGGCGCATCGCAGTGGCCACCCAGTTTGGAAAACGTTATGTTTTCCAGTTCCGTTTAGGAGTTTAAAGAGGGTATCTTGGTAAATTACCCAGCCCCCAATCCGCCAAAACATAAGATTAATCATATTCCAAGCACTTTAGGCTCATTATTCATCATTTTCTTCTAAAGAAAACCCTGAGGATCAAACTTCCTCTCGAAGAAAACCCAATTCTTCCATTAATTCTCCAAGGAAATTTAAGATTAAGGATTCCCAACTCAAGAACTCCAAGAACTCATCTTCAAAAGCATCATAGGAATCCAAGATTCTAGCTTTCTCATCTAAGATCATCAATTAAGGTATGTGGGGTTTTTCAACAAGGATAATCCTTTCATCCTTGTGCCTAAAACTTATTTTAATTACAAATGTATTGTATTTTATGTGATTTCCCATGAAATTGAAGTTAGGGTTCATACCCATTATTGCTAATTGCAAAGCTATGAGTTTTTAAGATATTTTGAAGATGAATTTCATGCCTATGGCAGAAATTTCAAGATTTTGAGTTTAATTATTGTTGTGATCATTATTAAGCATGATTATTATGATGTTTTGACATGAGTTGATGCATGGATTATTAAACCCTAAGTTTATATGTTGATATTTCAAAAAAGATGATGCTTTAAGCATCTTATGAGTTGATTATTTCAGATTTAAAATAAAGTTTTTATGTTTTGAAGCTCAGATAAGTTTTAGAATCCACTTTACAAAATTTTTACAGATTACAGAAAGTAAAATAGCTTCATTTACAGATTAATCCAGACAAATGCATAACTGGTTTAATAATAAACCCTTATGCTAGTTTTAAAGTAGTTTCCAATAAGATGAGCGGAGCAAATTAAAGGGAGTAGTATTTAGCACTGAGTTGGGTTTGATTCCAAGGTCTCATACCCCAGACCTACATGCCACCGTAGAATTGAGATTAAGGGCCCATAGTGGGCTGAGATAGTGATCACTTAAGCTAAGGTTATACTCCCTGGCAAGAGTATGACACCTCTCCCTAACGTGAGGTTTCTTCTTGAGGAGGATGAGATGTTGGACTCGATGTAGCTCACATGGTTTAGGTCGGTTAAGAGAACCTTCCTAATATAAGAGTTTTACAGAATAGCTTTGAAAAGAATTTTCTACTAATGAAGAAACGCTTTAAGAAAACTAAGTGTAAAGGATCACAAATATAATCAAATTATGCTTTACAGAAAAAAGGTAAATACAAATTTTAGCCTTCAGATTTTAGATTTAAGAGTGAGTCCTTTCTACACTTAGTATAATTTAAAGAGAGAATACAAGTACAGCTTTCAGAACTAAATGTTATGGCTCACGAGATTTATAAAGTATATTTTGCTTCTTATTGCTACATATTTTAGTATTTTCAGATTTTCCAGCTTATGGGAGTCATTGACATTTAGCATGAATTGTTTTTATAAGTTATAATGATGAGATAATATTTTCTTATGCATATCACCCCCATAAACTCAGTATATCCTTAAAGTACTAATCCACAGATGCGTATATGTGTTACATTTGTCTCATAATGTATGTTCAGGTGCTCCATACCAGCAGCGTGAGTAGTTTGAGCATCTTTATCTACATCCGATAGTTGGTGGGTCCTTATAGTTTGGGGACTTGTTCATATAGATTTTACAGCTTAGTAGCTTTTATGATTTAGTATTTCCTTTCATACAGTTTGAGTTAGTTGGGGGTCTGTCCTAGTGACTCTCTAGTTATTAGTAGTAGAGGCTTGTCAGACTTCTAGTTTTGATTTAGATTGTTTAGTATTGATGTTTTACATATTATTCTTAGTTATTTTAGATAGTTTCCATATTCAGTATGACTTTTATGTTTATATTTCTATTATTATGAGGTTTAGGCTCAGTAGTATGCAGACAGGGTTAGCTTAAGGCTACTCATAGTCTTGAGCACTGTGTGATATCTCAGGATTAGATTTTGGGCCATTACAAACTTGATAATTAAGCCTAAGATTTTTAAGAGTCCTAGGGAGTCAGATAAGCCGCGTTATGTAGTGTCTTGGTCATGGGTATGAAGCGCGCCATATTTATGAACAAGAGGCTACAGAACATTCTTAGGAAATCATCTCTTTCTTTCATGATCCATCATTATTATAGTATCTCTATCTGCTTTTAAATAGTGCTTTCACGTGACAGTTAAATATGCCTCCTCATTGAGCTAATGCCCACAGAAATGGTAACTAGACAACCTAGGTCGCGGACCCTTTGAATGAGAATATATCCCAAGCTGAGTTTAGGGCTGCCTTTTAGGTGTTGGCCTAAGCTGTGACTGCCAATGTTTAGGGAAATCATCAGAATTAGGTTGCAGTCCCACTTTAGCAGAATGGGGATTTAGCAGCAGCTAGAATTAGAGACTTCATGAGAATGAATCCACCAGAGTTCTTTGGGTTGAAAGCACGTGAGAACCCACAACTTTACTTAGATAAGGTGAAGGATATCACCCTGATTATGCATGTTTCTGAGGAGAAAAGTGTAGAGTTAGCATCCTATAGATTGAAGGATGTAGCATATGATTGGGTGATTATTTAGAGGAATGGTAGAGGTGAGAATGTTGCTCCTATAAGTTGGCAGGTGTTTCAGAATACTTTTCTAGATAGATTCTTCCCATGTGAGATAAGGGAAGCTAAGATAGAGGAGTTTATGAATTTGAGATAGGGATCGATGACAGTGAAGGAGTACTGACTTAAGTTCAATTAGTTGTCTAAGTATGCTACTAATATGATGGCTAGTCCTAGGGCTAGTATGAGTAAGTTTATTAGTGGAGTGTCTAGCTTGGTAGTCAAGGAGTGTAGGACTACTATGCTTATTGGAGACATAGATCTTGCTAGATTGTTGATTCATTCCCAATAGATTAAAGTAGAGAAATTGAAGGGGAGAGAGAGGGGAAGTAATAAGGATTGAATAGGGAAGTTTGAGTATGGCCAGACTAGGTCCCAAGAAGGAAACCATTCATAGTTTCAAAATTGCTCATCTATGCCAGCACCATCTTCAGCTAGTGCTCCCGCTCCTAGAGCTAGGCAGGAGCAGTGGGATTAAGTCTTCTATGTCCAAATCTCAGAATAGTGTAATTGGAAGAACTCATTATTCTCCTTGTGATAAGTGTGGTAGAAATTTTCTCAGTGAGTACTTGGCTGGACAAAAGGGTTGTTTTGGTTGAGGTAAGTCAGGTCATGGAATTAGAGATTGTTCGCATACTAAGTAGGAAAATAGAGATGTTCATCCCCAAACTCAGACTACTAGTGCACCAGCTCCTTTAGGTTGCCCAGCCCCTCCCCAGGGCTTATCATCCAGTACCGGTGACGGTTAGTGCTAGAATCAGTTTTATGCTTTACCATCCAGCTAGGAGCAGGAAGATTCAACAAATGTTATTACTGGTATGATTCATGTTTTTCATCTTGATGTTTATGTGTTGCTAGACCCTGGGTTGAGTTTCTCTTATGTGACCCCATTAGTTGCAGTAAATTTTGAGATAAGTTCTGAAAATATCCCTCAGCCCTTTTTGGTTTCTACGCTAGTAGGTGAGTCAATTATTGCTAAACAAGTCTATAAAAAGTGTCCTATCACTGTCCTTCATAAAGTCATGTTAGCAGACTTGATAAAGTTAGATATGGTCGACTTTGATCTTATTCTTGGTATGGATTGGCTCCATTCTTGTTATGCATCTATAGATTATCACACTCATGTGGTGAATTTTAGTTCCCAGATGAGCCAGTCTTCGAGTGGTAAGGTAATTCAGTGTCTCCCAAGAGCTATTTCATATCTTATCTCAAAGCCAGAAAGTTAATTTCCAAAGGATGTATCTATCGTCTTATTCGAGTCAAGGACACTAAGTCGGAGACTCCAACAATTTAGTCAGTCGGAGTAGTCAATGAGTTTCTTGATGTTTTTCCAGAAGATCTCCCAGGGGTACCTCCCAATAGAGAGATAGAATTCGGGATTGACCTTATTCCAGATACTTATCCTATTTCTATCCTTTTTTATTGTATGGCTTCTGCAGAGCTTAAGGAGTTGAAAAAGCAACTTAAAGATATTTTAGATAAAGGTTTCATAAGGACTAGTGTTTGTCCATGGGGCGCTCCCATCCTATTTGTGTGAAAGAAAGATGGTTCTTTGCGTATGTGCATTGACTATCAACAACTGAATAAAGTTACAATAAAAAACAAATATCCTCTTCCTAGAATAGATGACTTATTTGATCAGCTTCAAGGTGCAAGTTATTTCTCAAAGATAAACCTTAGATCTGTCTACTATCAGCTTAAAGTAAGGGAGTATGATATTCCAAAGATAGCTTTTCGAACCTGTTATGGTCATTTTGAGTTTCTAATCATGTCCTTTGGGCTAACCAATGCCCCCGCAGCCTTCATGGACTTTATGAATAGAGTGTTCAAATAGTATCTAGACATATTTGTCAGTCTTTATCGATGATATTCTTGTCTACTCTCATAGTGAGGATGATCATGCATACCATCTTAGAATTGTGTTGTAAACTCTTAAAGATCACCAGTTATTCACCAAGTTTAGTAAGTACAAATTTTGGCTAAGGCCAGTAGCTTTCCTTGGTCATATTATTTCTAGTGAGGGTATTAGATTTGATCCTCAAAAGACAGAAGCCATAAAAAAATTGGCCTAGACCTATCTCTCCATGAGACATTAGGATTTTCTAGGGTCTAGCTGGTTATTACAGATGTTTTATTGAGGGTTTCTCATCTATTGCATCCCCTATGTCTAGATTGACCCAAAATAAAGTTAAGTTCCAGTGGTTAGATTCTTGCGAGAAGAGTTTTCAGGAGTTGAAGACTCGACTCACTTCAGTCCCCATTTTAGCATTACCCGGTGGTACAAAGGTTTTATGGTGTATTATGATACCTTTAGAGTTGGTTTGGGTTATGTGTTGATGCAGAGAGGTAATGTCATAACCTATGCCTCTGGACAACTTAAACCTCATGAAAAGAATTACCCTCCCCATGATCTTGAGTTAGCTGCTGTTATGTTTGCTTTGAAAATCTGGAGTCATTATTTGTATGGGGTGCATGTTGATGTGTTTATGGATCACAAAAGCTTGCAGTATGTGTTTACTCAGAGGGAGTTGAATCTTCGTCAGAGAAGGTGGTTGGATTTGCTAAAGGATTATGATATGAGTGTGTTGTATCATTCGAGAAAGGCTAATGTAGTGACAGACGCCCTTACAAGATTGTCTATGGGCAGTGTTGCTCATGTGAAGAACGATAAGAAAGAGTTAGCTCGAGAAGTTCATTGTTTGGATAGATTAGATATTAGATTAGTTGACTTAGCTAAAGGGAATGTCTAGGTTCAAAGTAGTTTTGAATCTTCCCTATTTTCAAAAGTGAAGAAAAAACAATATAAAGATTCTAGTTTGGTCAAACTGAAGGAGTCAGTTAAAGACGAAAAGGTAGAGGTTTTATCCTAAGGGGGAGATGGTGTGTTGAGATACCAAAGTAGACTGTGTGTGCCATGTGTTGATGATTTGAGGTAGCAAATTATGGAGGAAGTACATGGTGCGCGTTATTCCATTCATCCAGGTGCAACCAAGATGTACCGCAGTTTGCAAGAAATCTATTGGTGGAATGATATGAAGAAAGATATAGCAGAGTTTGTAGAAAAGTGTGCAACTTATCAATAGGTTAAGGTAGAGCACCAAATACCTGGTGGTACATTGCAAGAGTTTGGTATCCCCACTTGGAAGTGGGAAGAGGTGAATATGGATTTCATGACTGATTTACCCCATTCGCGTCATCAGTATGATTCGGTTTGGGTTATTGTAGACATATTGACTAAGTCAGTGCATTTCTTGCCATTTCACTCATTCTATACAAATGAAGATTATGCTAAGTTGTAAATCCGAGAGATGGTCAGATTGCATGGAGTTCCTTTGCCCATTATCTCTGAGAGAGGTACTTAGTTTACCTCTCAATTTCGGAGATCTTTTCAGAAGGGTCTCGGTACCCAAGTTCATCTTAATTCAGCTTTTCATCCATAGACAGATGGTCAGATAAAAAGGACCATTCAGACTTTAGAGGATATGTTGAGAGCATATGTTCTTGATTTCAAAGGTAGTTGGGATGACCATTTGCCGTTGATTGAGTTTGCTTATAATAACAGTTATTATGCAAGTATTTAGATGGCTTTGCTTGAGGGTCACTATGGGCGAAGATATAGATCGCCATTGTAACGACCCAATTTTTCTAGAATCGAAACATCACACGGTGCTCATGGTCCCGAAGGACCACAAGCTTACCCTCTACTGATATCTATACCTAAGTACTGCATAATATCTGTAATAATAGTGGAAAACTGGCAAAAACTGGCCACAAGGTTCAAAACATCTAGAATACTCAAAACTAAATACTGATACATCTGTCCAAAAAACCTCTAAACTGTCATAACTGTGGAGTTGATGGGACATGTCCCCAACTAATTTTGTCTACTGAAAATAAACTAAATCTGATACAATAGTAAAATAAGAATCATACTCAAATGAAGAGGACTCACGGCTACATATACTGCTCCTGACTGGGACTGAGCTGCTAGGGGTACTCTGGATCTTATGCCTCTGAACCTATGGTGTCAAATAAAACACCATGGCACAAATATGTCAGTATGAGAATGTACTGAGTATGAAGATAAGGTAAGGCTAAATGCAAGGGCTTATGCATGAACAATTACTTAACTGAATAATCATGAGAATACTGAATAAGGACATATGCATGAATGCACAAACCATAACTGAAAACATCGCAACTCGAAATACTGAAACTTGGATACTACTTTACTAACACCTGAACTCACTACTAATACTGAGATACTGAACAACTGAATCTCCTGATATAGAAAACTGAGTACTGAAATTGAGATTAATCCCATCTAGTAAGTGATCTCAAAAACAGATGATACTGAAGATGATTAACTGAATCTACTCATATCAATGACTGAAAGCTGAGCTTACTACTCTTGACTATATGAATCTAATATCAAATCTCTCTAATGGATGATCCCTAAATCTACTATCAATGATAAGAAAAGATTATGCCTGAGATCTAACCTATCTAGCGAAAGATCTCTGAATCTGATAATGAGAATACTCAACTGAATTTGAGACTGAGATCAAGCCTATCTAATGGGTGATCTCTAGATCTGATAATGAGATTACTCAATTGAATCTGAGAACAAGATCAGGCCTATCTAATAGGTAATCTCTGGATCTGATAATGAGATTACTCAACTAAATCTGAGACTGACATCAAGCCTATCTAATGGGTGATCTCTGGATCTGATAATGAGATTACTCAATTGAATTTGAGAATGAGATCAGGCCTATCTAACGAGTGATCTATAGATCTGATAATACTGATACTGAATAACGTTATGAGGGACCAGGCCTATCTAGCGGGTGGTCCATGAATCTATGGAGCTATCTGAGTTCTTTACTGAGATAGGTGACTGTATCTGACAGACCTGATTTTTGAGTTCTACTCTGAAGACTGATACTAAAACTGCAACTGTGGGAGTGCTCACTTAACCGACATGCCCTAAATCTTATCTAGTAGGGTCCAACCTGTAACCCCAGCTGGAAGGGTGTCAATACCATTCCACGGGTAAAGACCTCTACTCTGGTCAAGCCTCTCTAATGGGTGACCCTCACAGGAAGTCAAGCCTAAGGCATTCTAATAGTAAAGCCTTATTCTAACGGGTGACTCTTGATCTTGTGCTGGCTACGCAGTTTTGGAGTTCAGAGATTGCTCCTAATGACTCTGCCTCTCTAACGGGGAGCCGCCATCCCTGCACTCGCTCGGTGCTAGCTCCTACTCCCAACTAAAAGACGCTAAACTAATTCTTAACTGAACTTAAACTGAGCTAAATCTGTTACTGATCATATTTCTCGAATGATCTGACAGAGTTACGCTGAGTTCACTTGGTTTCATATCTGATGGAATACTACTGAATCTCATTATCTAACTGCATGATACTGAGTTCCGAACTGAACACTTGAATACTACTAGATCTGAGTTGAGTACTGAACTGAGGATAAAATACTAGTGATACTGAAATTACTGAGATTTCTGAGATTTCTTAAGTTCTGTATCTGTCTGAGAGTACAGAGTTCTATAACTCACTGAGTTTTGAGAATCGTGGCTTAACTGAGATTATCGTGGAAACTAACACTGGCTTTAGACTACAGCTAAATTGTCGGGTATAAATACCCCCAGGACTCGATAACATAAAAGTAAAACATAATCATTCTTGAATAATCAAGACCATGGACATTCATTTACCATCACAATCACTAAAGCATCTTTTCAAGCATTTAGGAATCATAAACATATGATAATATAGGGATACATGCTATTGACTCATACTCCATTCAACAAGGTCTTGCATAAACCACTTAGCATGGACTAAAGAACACATAATTGAGGGATTTCATGCTATCATTCCATAATTCATTCACTAAGGCTTTTCAATAATTTCTAGACTTAATTGACATGAACACATCACTTAACAACCAACTTGAAGAGGGTTTATCATGAACATCACATGAATATCACATACTAGGGTCAAAGCTTGAAAACCTTGTAAACAAACAGGAATTAAAACTCAATAATAGCATGAACTTCAATTTCAACTCACATGAATCATGAAACTCATAAACATAAGAAGCTTTGAATTTTGAAAAGGATACTTGAGCTGCTTGGGTGAAAGGAACCCAAGAATCAATATATGCATACCTTAGAAGACTCTTTCTTGAAGAAATCCTTAGTCTCATTCTTGATTTCTTGGCTAGGGTTCTTGACTTCTTGAGAGAGAAAATATTTTGATTTTGGAAAAAATTGATGAATAATGAAGTATTTTCGTTATTTAGGGTATGGATCCCTTATATAGACTAGTTTGGGGCTTTAGGAAATTACCAATTGGTTCTTGAAATTTAAAAATGGAATCTAAAAATCCCTATTTCACATGCTAGTGCGACGCGGTGGAATTGCGCCAGCTCACTAGAAACTGGACAATTAGGAAACTGGTTGGTGGCGCGATGCGGTGGAAATCATGTTGCCACCTTGGTTGCAAACTGGAAAGACACCGCGATGTGGTGGAATCGCGTTGGTGCACTAAAAATTGACAACTCTGAAATTAAGCATTGGCGCGATGCGCCATAATCGTGGAGGCTCACTGGATTTTGACGATTGCCATTTTAGCTGGCTTGCGCTAAAGTACAAGGTGGTACACTGTCGTACTAAAATAGCTCGAACTCTTTGGCCGAGTGTCGGATTTGGACGAATTTGGTATCGACGGAAAGCTTATTCAATTTCCCACATGATAAAAAGTAAAAATATTACAAATTTCAAATGGAATAAAATATATTCATCTTTGAATCTAGATCTTTGATGTTCTAGAGACGAATTTGAACTAGTAAAAGTGTGGGGTATTACAGCCAGTTGGTTGGGCTAGACATAGTGTTTTGATTGGGCTAGACATAGTGTTTAAGGCTATAGACAAAGTTCAGTTGATTAGAAAGAGGTTAAAATCATCTGAAAGTCATCAGAAATCCTATGCAGATGTGAGAAAAAGAGATCTTGAGTTTTAGGTTGATGATTTGTGTATTTGAAAGTTTCACCCATGAAGGGGGTGAAGATTTGGCAAAAAGAGAAAGCTTAGTCCCCGTTATATAGGTCCCTTCTATATTTTAAGTCATGTTGGGAAGGTGGCGTACGAGCTTGAGCTATCCGCAGATTTATCCTCAGTTCATCTAGTATTCCATTTGTCCTTGTTGAAGAAGTGCATGGATGATTTAGCTGTTATACTTCCTCTAGAAAGCACGGGCATTCAGAATAGCCTTTCTTACGAAGAAGTCCCAGTAGAGATTCTTGATCATCAGATCCGTAGACTAAGGAATAAAGATGTTCCCTTGGTCAAAGACCTGTGGCGAAATCAATCCATTGAGGGCGCTACTTGAAAAACAGAAGCAAACATGCGTACCAAGTATCCACATCTCTTTTCCATGAACTTAGATTCAACTGAAGGCAATAGTTTTCCTTCATTCAGTTCTTTTCTAGTTTCAGATTCAGCCATCTAGCTATTTTTCATGTGAATTCATGGACTCTCAGAAAGTTTAGTAGCTCATTGTGATGAGATTCAGTCATTCAATTTATTTTAGTTTTGCATGATATCTTATAGCCTCAGATTCCTCGGTATTCTTAGCTTAATTAGCCACATTCATAGACGAATGTTCCCAAGGGGGAGATATTATAATACCCCTACTCTTTCTAGCTTAAAATCGTCCCTAGAATGTTAAGGGACATCTTCTAAAATGAATAATATTTATTTCGTGTGGAATTCTTCATATTTAGACCTTCCATTGTATGGAAAATTGAATAAGATTTCCAATGATATAAGATTTGCCTAAATTCGATAACCAAGTAAGAAGTTATGGCTATTTTAAGTTACTGTCATAAAACGTCATCATTTCGGTCACTAGCATGTCGCGAAGAGAGTTTAAATGACAATTGTCAATTTTCAGTGAGACTTCACGATTTTGGCACATTGCAGAAAGGTCCAAATTCTCAAATGTCCAATTCCAGTAAGACCCCATGATTTTAGCGCATCGCGCCATTAGCCAAAATTGTATTTCAGAGAGGCACTGCGATGGTGGCGCATCGCGGAGGAAGCCCAGTCCCCATTTGTCAATTTCCTATTAGCCACCGTGATAATGGTACGTCACGGTGGCCACCCAGTTTGGAAAATATTACATTTTCTAGTTCCATTTAGGGGTTTAAAGAGGGTATTTGGTAAATTACCCAGCCCCCAATCCATCCAAAACATAAGATTAATCATATTCCAAGCACTTTAGGCTCATTATTCATCATTCTCTTCAAAAGAAAAATCCTAAGGCTCAAACTTTCTCTCCAAGAAAACCCAATTCCTCTATTAATTCTCCAAGGAAATTCAAGATTAAGGATTCCCAACTCAAGAACTCGAAGAACTCATCTTCAAAAGCATCATAGGAATTCAAGATTCGAGCTTTATCATCTAAGATTATCAATTAAGGTATGTGGGGTTTTTCAACAAGGATAATCCTTTCATCCTTGTGCCTAAAACTTATTTTAATTATAAATTTACTGAATTTTATGTGATTTCCCATGAAATTGAAGTTAGGGTTCATACCCATTATTGCTAATTGCAAAGCTATGAATTTTCAAGATATTTTGAAGATGAATTTCATGCCTATTGCAGAAATTTCTAGATTTTGAGTTTAATTATTGGTGTGATCATTATTAAGCATGATTATTATGATGTTTTGACATGAGTTGATGCATGGGTTATTAAACCCTAAGTTTATATGGTGATATTTCAAGAAAGATGATGCTTTAAGCATCTGATGAGTTGATTATTTCAGATTTAAAATAAAGTTTTGATATTTTGATCCTCAAATAAGTTTTGGAATCCACTTTACACAATTTTTATAGATTACAAAAATCAAAATAGTTTCATTTACAGATTGATCCAGATAAATGCATAACTGGTTTAATAATAAACCCTTATGCTAGTTTTAAAGTGGATTTCTAATAAGATGAGCGTAGCAAATTAAAGGGAGTAGTATTTAGCACCGAGTTGGGTATGATTGCAAGGTCTTATACCCGAGACCTATGTGCCACTGTAGAATTGAGATTAAAGGCCCATAGTGGGCTGAGATAGTGATCACTTAATTTAAGGTTATACTCCCTGAAAAGAGTATGACACCTCTCCCCAACGTGAGGTTTTCTTATCCAACGTGAGACGATGGACTCCATGTAGCTCGCATGGTTTACGTTGGTTAAGAGAACCTCCCTAATAGAAGAGTTTTACGGAATAACTTTGAAAAGAATTTTCTACTAATGAAGGAAAGATTTTAGAAAACTAAGTGTAAAGGCTCATGAATATAATCAAATCATGCTTTACAGAAAAGATGTAGATATAGTTTTCAGCCTTCAGATTTCAGATTTAAGAGTGAGTCCTTTCTACACTGAGATAATATGATTTAAAGAGAGAATACAAGTACAACTTTCAGTACTAAATGTTATGGCTCATGAGATTTATAAAGTATGTTTTGCTTCTTATTTCTACATATTTTAGTATTTTCAGATATTCCAGCTTATGGGAGTCATTGACATTTAGCATGAATTGTTTTTATAAGTTATAATGATGAGATAATATTTTCTTATGCATATCACCCCCATATACTCAGTACATCCTCAAAGTACTGATCCACATATACGTCTATGTGCTACATTGTCTCATAATGTAGGTTCAGGTGCTCCATACTAGCAGCGTGAGTAGTTCGAGCATCTTTATCTAAATGCGACAGTTAGTGAGTCCTTATAGATTGGGGACTTGTTCTTATAGATTTTATAGCCTAGTAACTTTTATGATTCAATATCTCGTTTCAGACAGTTTGAGTTAGCTGGGGGTCTGTCCCAGCGACTCTCTAGTTATTAGTAGTTTCAGACATATATGTAGCAATGACTCACATCCGCTTAGTACTTTTCGTGAATTTGACCGATTTTCAATATATCATGAATCACCTTCACCTTTGAAGGAAAAAAATCACCAAGACAAGCCCCAAATTGATCCTTCAGTTGAAACCCTAGCTTCCTTTGCCCAAAAGCTCTTGAGAGAATTATGGAGTGTTTAGGAAGAGTTTCTAAGTGTTAATGAATATAATAATTGGGTAAATAACCTTCTAGGTAGGTTAGAAGTCATGGGATCCTATTAGGATAAGTAGAAAAATATCTAGAATACCCCTACTTAAGTTGCACAAAATACTGTCATAGGGATACGACTGGCCCTCATGAGTTGTAACCTCTTAATACAATTGGTATCCACCACTCGTGTCCTTAACCTCCACCCTTAGACCAAATACTCTCCAGTATACAACTTATCCAACCAAGTTGTAACAGCAATATATGATCCGTATCCATGATATATATCCCCGGCAGAATAAAATACCTAGGGAATAGAACACTGTCTACCATACGAGTACCTGGTATGATACGTACCCTAGATTATGGATCATGATGATCCACTCATACTTAGATCCAACCTAAGTAACAAAGTCCAATATTAAGTTAAGGAACCAAACAACCCATAACCACCAATATGACTCGTACACTTAAGTTGTATCTATTCTAGTAACCAAAATCTATCCCACCAACCAACACTGGTCAGTATACGATCGAACCATACCATCTATACCCCAACATACGGCTCGTACCCATGAGTCGTAGTGGGTCCAAAGACTAGAATCCCAGGAAATTATCTAAGATCCAAAAACCAAGGTATTTCAATATCAGTTTCAAGATATAGCTCACAGCTAATTTAAGTAGTAAAAGGAGAACCATGGTGTTAATGTAGGGTCGGTAGAGTGGGAAGAGTTTTTCATAGCTTTCTTAGACAGGTTCTTTCCCTTAGAGTTGAGGGAAGCTAAGGTTCAAGAATTTATCAATTTGAAGTAGGATAATATGAGGTAAAGGAATACTCGCTTAAGTCATATAGTTGACGAGGTATGCTTCTTTGAATTAGGCTAATAATAGGTCTAGAATGAGTGTCAGACTTCTATATTTATTAAGGATATGGACCTATCTAGGCTTATGGTTCATGCTCGGCAAATTGAGGAGGAGAAGCATAAGGAGAGAGAGAACAAGAGGGCCAGAACAGATAGTTTTAACTTTTCTCAGCTAAGATCAGAAAGCGGTAACCGTTCTCAGTTCTGTCAGAAATTTTCATCCATAGATGCATTTTCATATAGTGCAACAGTACCTAAGTACATGTAAGACAGTCAGGATAAGGTGCCAGGCTCTAAGTCCCAAGTAGTGTGAATAGCAGTTATACTAATCCATTTTCTCAGAAATAAGGTAGGAATCATCCGAGTGAGTATAAGGATGGTAGTGATGTATGTTTTGGTTATGGCAAGCCAGGCCACATGATAAGGGATTGATCGAGGGCTGGTCGGCAGGGTCAATCCAATTGTTCTTCAGCTCCAGCAGTTCACCCGGCTCAGTAGAGTGCTACTTCCAGTGCCATCAGTGAATAGCGCTAGAATAGGTTGTATGCACTTCAACTTGAGGTAACAATTTTTCCTTACATTGACTCTTTTCCATTCTCAATTTCAGCTATGTATCCATTCCCATGTCATTACATGCATTCACAAAAATTAGTTCAATTCATGTAATACGTTTCAGACTTAGTTATATCATCATGTTCCAAGTCATGTATGTTCAGTATGTGATCTCAGTTACCTTAGTAAAGTAATCTGAGTCTAGCCAGTCTTATACGAGGATAAATGTTCCCAAGAGAGATTTATTATAATACCCCATACTAATCTTAGCTTGATTTAGCTTTTAATTGCATGCATAAGGGGCTTAAGGTTTGAAATTTTCACTAAGTGTTGGGGACTTAGTCATTTTCAAGACCCCTAAACTTTGATGATCTTATTTTTAAAATTCCTGACCTTGGGACGCTGATTTTTGAGTTGATTCATGATTGGAGTTATTTAAATTATATCTCGGGTAAGTTTTAGAATTTTCAGACGAGTGTAGGGGCATGATTGGAAAACTAAACTAGTAGCACCACTGGGATAAGTGGGCACCACCCCTCGAGTCCATTAGGGTAAGGCGGGTGCTGCCTGGTCCAGTCCACTGCTCTAAGGTGGGCGCCGCCCAACCTAGTCCACCGCTCTAGAGCCCACGCCTCCTCCTCTCTATTCTGTTTAGCTTTTGTTCTTGGTATTTTAAGGGTATTTAGGTTATTTCCCTTTACCTAATCCATCCATAATACAAATTTGGGGCTTTCAAAGGGCACTATTTGCCCTTTTATTCACAAATTGCTCTCAAGAAACCCTCCCTTTCCCCAAGAACAAGTCCAAACTCTTTCATAAGAAATCAAGGAATTCAAGCTTCTAGGTTTAAGAAATCCCCAAGGAATTTTTAAGAGTTCAACTAGTGAGGTATATAGGAGTTCATCCATGGGTTCCTTTTACCCATGCAACCCAAAAACCCTTTTTTGTTTACTTTATGAGTTTATACATATTCAAGATGAAATAAATCTGTAAATATCTTGTTAATTCAATGTCAAGTTATGCTTACAAGTGTTTCCAAGTGGAATAAGTCATATCATATTTAAAGTATTGCAATTTCCATGTCATGTTCAATTGATTTCAGGATAAATCTCCAAATTTTGAATTTGGCCATGTAATCAGGTTGTTTCTTCATGTTTAATACATTCCCAAGTTCAAGTTAATGATCCTCACATGCTTGATGAAATGTCTATGCTTTTGGGTTTTAAACCATGATCCCATATTATTATTTTAAAAACTTATTATAGTAAATTATGGTCATTCAGAACTGGCGGGTTATGAACACCTAATACCTACTATTTTACATGCCTTCAGATCTTTCAAGTAATGATTCAGTTAAACCATAAGTATTCCTATTTATTCAGTTGATATGATCATGATGAGCACTATCAAAAATAATGTTCAGTTAATGTTATTTCAGTTCAGTACTAGGGTCAGTTCAGTTGGGAATGGAATTTAGCACCGAGCGAACCCAGGGATGTGGGCTCACCTTCCAGTAGAGGGTGTGACCCTTAGTAGTAATCCCTGAGTTACAGAACTATATAGCCAGCACAGGTTTGATATGTCTACCTGCCAGTTGAGGTTTGACACATATCTTATGAAATCACTTGCTAGTAGAGGGTGACTCCCTAGTTCTTCGAGACACCAGTTTAGTGGATCCATACAGCCAGTGTTAGTACCTGTGGCATGGTACTAATACCCTTCCAACTGGGGTTATGGGTTGGACCCCGATTAGCTTAGATTGGGGTATGTCGATTACATAATACCTCCCCAATTTCAGTCTGATTATTCAAACTAAATACAGTTCAGTATTACACAATCACTATTTAGAAATAAGTTAATCAGTATACAGATACTAGTTAATCAGTAATTAATATGTCTCGTCTTAGGTTTGCTTGACCAAGCATACAGATTTTCAGTTATGTAGTAATTTACAGATTATCTCAAAATCATGTTTATGCTTGGTCTTGCAATCTCAAATTTTACATGTTCATGCATTTATGCTCAATTATCTCATGCATTTCAGCCAGTACTTATCTCATGTACCAGTTCATTCAAAGTACTAATCGCATACTTTTCTTTGCACTATGTTGTCTAATAACATAGGTTTGGATGCTCAGTTTCCTAATTTCTCTTAAACAACTTAGCATACTCAGCGGCAGTAGTGGTGAGTCCTCATCCATGGAGGAAATGATTTGTTTATTTTAGTACTTTTTTATGTTCAGTTAGTTGGAGTTAGTTGGGGGTCTGTCTCATCAACTCCTCAGCTAGGCAGTTAGTCAGTTACCAGTTCTTTTAGTACTTTTTCGTCCTTTAGATAGACGGTTGGTTTTCAATATTTTATCAGATATTTTAGACTTGTGATATAATCACATCTATATATTTAGATTGGTATTACTTCAGTAGTTATCTTTCGTATACATATTTTATTATTATTTTATTCAATGCTCATAATAGGTACCAACTCAGGGGTTAGCTTGTAGTCATTTGTGATCATAAGCACCGTTGTCGCGACTAAGGGGTAGCTTTGGGTCGTGATAGTGAAATCCACCCAAACCAATTTCATTAGATAGTTAGGTGATACATAACTTGTTAGATTTTGCATGTGAGGCATCGAGATAGTTTGATAAGCATGAACAGTCAGTGTAGTTATGAAGACATGGGTAACACCTAGTACTTATCTCATATTGATGAAAATCCAATTAACCAGCAACCATTACTATTACTCTTACATTACAACCCCTCTTTTATTTATGTAATATCCAATTACGTCAGAAAGATCTTTATAGATTTTCAGCGTATTCCTCGTAGGTTAGACCCCAACCTAGTTGGGTTTAATATTAGATTCAACAACTACTTTATACTTTTTTAGAGGTGTAATTTGGGAAACATCAATGGCCCTTGTGAATCTCTACAAAATAGACACTAAATCCTCAACCTGCCACTCTAGTAAATCAATTGCAACAATAACCAACAAGGTGTTATTGGCCCCTAAAAATTCATAATGCAAATGAGAAAGGGAAACCTTTATGAATAGCTAGTTTGGGTGTATCTTTACTTATTTATCTTATAAGTATCTAGTTTTTACTCTTGGGGTTATGTATAAATAGGGTTAAAGTATGTGTGGGTTGTTATTGTTGCTTTGATTAGTAAGTAATGTTGATGGGTTTTGTAAATTCTTGATGATAATATGGAATTTGTAGGTGAAAGCCTCAAATTTACTAACTCCCATATCATCCTTGACAAAGGGATGTAGGTAACCTAGATCTTTCAACCATCCTTGAAAGAGGGGTTGAAGGTGGCACAAGCATTTGTGAACAATTATTAAGGTTATAGTTGCTCCCTTTTAGTTATCTTAGAAATAAGGATAAATTGTGAAATGTCTATGACTTAGGCATCATTCTACAAATAGGGATGCTTAAATTGAGGTTTGGTTACCAATTGTTGAACACACCCATTTGGTATTCGAAAGAATCAACAGGTGATAGTTTGGAGCTTTGTTGAAAGGCTAGTACCAAAACCCCTAACCGAACCTACCCACATTTGATCTACTAAAAGTGAAGTTGAATTGCCAACACCCTCATTTTAGCTTCCCTTAGTAAGACATAAACCCAACATCTATGCCTAATTGATTAGACTCTAATTATATGTAGCCCCGAATTAATACGTGAAAACCCAAAAAATAAATATTAGTTGTGATCTTTTCCAATCCCCCCATTTTTTATCTTCTTGTACTCTGGTTTAAATTAGAGCAAGTGTTCATTATTTTGAGCTAATTTGATTGCCATTTATATTATTCCTCATGGATTTGACCCCGACTCTTGTAGGGTAATTATATTGATGACGACCGTATTGCATTTAAATTGACGTGTAAGTTGAGCGTTAAAATAATGGCGCCATTATCAGGGAACAATTTGGCGTATTGAGTTAGTTCAGAATTTTAGCCTACTTGATTAAATTCAAACTTTTAAATAAGTGTTTGTGATTTTCTTTTGTTTCTTGTGTTAGGTAGATTTTTGTTTTTATTTTATTTTCTCTATAGCATCTCGAGACTACTATGACTTTGGTAGTTAGAAGTCCTATCTTGACGATCTATGTCCATATTGTGACAACCCCACTTTCCGGGAGATTATAGATATGCTCCCCGGAGAAGGATGGAATCACCATCCCAATCCTATTGGGAGTATGGTTATTCTTTATGTGGTGGTCGAGATGGACATTGGAGTAAATGTCCAAATACCTCCTCCCCTCATTATGCTAACCCAAATACTAGTTTTTCTTATGAGTTTGATAGGTTTTATGATGCAGAAAAGGAAGAACGACATACTGGGTCCAAGAGTTTTAAAGAAATACTTCAAACTATTTTGGATCAAGTAACTACAACGGGGGAGAATGTGCATGACATGCATCACTCCAATGAGGCATTTGGAAGCGAGATCGCTAAGATAGAGGAAATGAGCAAGGAAACAAATCTTGTAAATATATCACCTTGCCTACTTCCCAAGAGAAGGTGAATCAAAAGGAGAAACCAAGCTATGTGATCAATGATGCACTTGTTAGTGAAGAGTCTTCAGTGATTTCCCAACCAACGAAACCAAATGTTGTTGAAGATGCCGAAGTCAAAGAAATAGTTTTACAATCAAACGAAGAAGCCAAGCAAATTTGTTGTGATAACTCTAGCCCATTTAGGGGTGAGAATACTAAGATGGATGCACTTTCGAAATTAAGGAAAAGACCCCATTCAAACCATTTTTCAATGTTAGGCTTGATGAATTTGATGAAAGTCTATCCACCCAAGAAAATGATAGATTTTGGAGAGAAGGGGCTTCATCCCTACATTTTTTAGTTTGACATCCCAAAGGAGCACATGGGAACCCCGCACTCAAAGGCCAAGGAGCTCAACATCCCATGTTCAACTAATGGCTTATAGATGTTCCATCCCTTACCCAAGGAGCTAAATCAAAAATTTAATGTGAAGTTGGGTAAAATGTTCAAGTCTTCAAAGTGGTGAGATAGAAGATACATCACCATGTCCTCATTTCTATCACATTTTATCTTGAAATATTTGAATATTTTGTCCCTCTTCCGCTCAATGCACAGTGAGCAAAAGTTAGTACAGAGATTCAAATTTTCTAACTGGAAACACAAGTGGTAGTTTGAAATGGTGTTTTGCCACAAAAGATGAGAAACAACCCATCATTCCACGAAAGTGGCATATATCTTTTTATTTATACATGGTAGAGTAGATTTTATTTTTTCTTATGCATAATCCATGAAGTTGTGCCATGAGAAGTGTTGATTATAATTGAAAATGAGAAGGTGTGAAATATTTGTGTTTTGAACTAAGAAAGGGAGTGCAGAGGACCTAAAATTTGGCCTGAGTTACCACGATTACGGTAGCCAAGCGTCCGTGATTGCAAAAATTGGACCGTGATTGCGGTCAAAGCAGTTTAGAAAAACCATCCGACTACCATTCCTCACCCACACCCCTTTTATCAAATTCTCTTAATTTTATCTCAAATTAATCCGTGTGTGAGTATCCAAGTATGCATTTCAACACATTCGCATCCTCCAATTCGGTATGTGGTCTCATTTTTCTCATTTTTATGTTTAATTTAGGGTTCAAACTTGTTTTTAGGAGTAGGCCTGCATTAGTGTTTTCAATGCTAAATCTATGTTTAAATTTGGTCATTATTGTGATTAGCTATTGTAGTTGGGGTACACATCATAGGGGAAGCCTTGAGTACCCAGATTTAGGCCAAAACTGTTAAAATTAACGTGTACACCATGTGTTTGATTTAATGTCCCAATGAATTCCATGTTAATTTCTTTGAGTTTTAAGGGTATAATCACACATTCTAAGTTTAAATTCCTTGAGCATGATGATTATATGACTAGTTGGAACATAAATTTGGGGTTAAAATCTGGTGTTTTGGGTGATATTACAGAACTGCCAAAAATAGTCTCAGCCACCAAGATTGCAATTAAGGCTCCACGATCGCCATAATTGAGAGCAGTTATATGTTGAAAACAAAAATTTTGTATATCCATTTCTCACCCCAAAACTCACTATGACATTGCCACATGGTTTATCTTATTAAGCTAACATAGTTTGGATGTGAGAATACAACTGATGGTCTAAATTATATTGCTTACAAGTACTCAGCCACAAATTGGAGAGAGCCTATTCATCTTTGGAAAAATTGCATAGGGACCATAAGGAGTCATACAAAAAGATGGTGAAGAGAGAGAAAATGAGAGATAAATTTCTCACCAAGATATGAAAAGAGATGAATGGCATCTTCAAGGTGCTCAAATCCAAGGAGCGACTACCTTCCCTGAGGGTAGAGAGTGATGATGAGGCCCCCACTGAGTGGTATAATGCTGATGATGGTGGAGATAATGTAAAGTCTTTCGGAGATAGCACTTTCTAAGGCTGATTCAGGGAGCGCCCTTTTCTCTTGTCTTATTGTTTATACAGTGGGGACACTACTAGCTTTTTAGTTGGGGAGCCTGTCCCAAGATCTGTATTGTTTTGATATATTTCTGGATATTTTTGGTATTATTTTGATGACATTGTGGATGGTTTTTTTTTGTTTTTGGATTGCAACATTTGGTAACTCTGATGGTGCCAATATTTCATAGATTAGTCATTTTGTTTTTGTTTTTAGATTCTCTATTTTACTTTAGTTTGTTTTTATTATGGTGATGCTTGACGAGCTTTTCCCTATGATAGATTGAGTGATGACATTCTTAAGGGAAAAGCATCCTGATTTGGGTTTTGAGACATAGATGCAGGAGAATTCTGAGTACCCGTGGCATCAAGATCACAAATACAAGGGAAGCTTGAGTACCTGTGACATTGAGAATTTGGGATTGCACACATGCCTTTGGCGAAGTCTAAGTATTCATATGGTTGGTTTGCCCATATTGAGCAAAATGTAAAGATAAAGGTTTAGATTATTGCCATAAGTTCGCAAATTATGTGTGGTGCAAATACAAAACAAACAACCCCCTTTGTCCAAAAATTATTCACAAATCAAGGGCATAGGCGTGAACAACCTTGTAACAAAACTTTTTCTCTTTTTGTGACTCCAAAATCTTTGGCTTGTGTATATTGATAGATACTCTATACTTGTTTCTGACGTAAGGGGCAACTGAATCTCTTTGGCAAGTTCGTATACCATGTGCAGTGAATTATTTTTCTACATCTCAGGTGTACTTGTGTCATCTAGAACTTGACCCATTAGTCTCTCAAGGATAAATTTTGCTTGTAATTGGTTGGTGAGATGATCTTAAGCCATCTTGGTGATATTAGAAGCCTACTTAGCCTAAAAATTTTACCCGTGTATAGATGTTATCCCTAGTCACCCATTTTGAGCCTTTGGACCTTTCTTTGGCAAACACATTACAAGCCATAAGCCTTTCAATTGTTATCCCACTTTTGAACCCTACCCTCATTGAACTTGAAAATACAACTTGAGGCTAAAAGCCTAAGTTGGGGGTGGTGAAAATTGAAGAAAGCAACTTTGGGCCACAATAGTGATAGTGAGTGCCTACGTGCTTAAGCATTGAAATAAATAAATAGAAGAAGAATAAAATTTGCAATAAAAAGAAAATGGGTGAAACAAGGAAGCAATAGTAGGCACTTTGTAATCAAAAGAATGAAAACAAAGAAAAGTGGCCCCTTGTCAAAAGATTGATCAAAAAGTGTGATGTAGATGTTTAAGAAGGGTGTAAGCATGTTGTTACTAAATGATATCCTACCCTAATCTGAACCTATGTTACAAGCTCACAGAGACCTTTGAGGTCTCCAACCATTTGCTTTCATTGTATGGAAATTGAAAATAGGGGCAAGCTTATAATATGACACTTGTTAGCATAGTGAGTTCTTGTGAGGGAGAGAGTTTTTCACTTAAAATTCCTTGTTGTATTTTTGGTAGCTAGGTGCGTGGAATTTTCCTTCTTGTGAGGAGGCATGTGAAAAAGTTGAGGTGGGTGGTTTTGTCACCTTCCAAGAAATGTGTCAAAAGGATTATAGTTAGTGATGGTCAAAAGTGAGTCACTTCTTGAGTATTGATTGTTGTTTATTGTTGCTCTTTAAAGTCTTTTGCATCCTTAAATATTTCTTTTAATGTTGAGGGGTGAACTTAGAATAGCTTGGCCCATGTGCAAAGAGCTACTTGTGGTAATGACTAAGCTTAAAGTCAATGTGATCATTGGGCCATCTACGTTGGGCATAAATGTGTGTTGTCTCATAGTAAGAGGTAGTGTTGCTTTAGGACAAGCAAAGCTTTAAGTTGGGGGGGTTGATGGATGGTAAATTTACCACTCAATTGTACTCCACATTCATGCACAGTACCATATTTTAAATGAATAAGTGCGACATAATTATGAGTAAATGCACTAATATTCACATTTTGCAAGCACCAAGATGATAAGATGGAAAGAATAGTAGATTGGAGCTAAAAAGGGAAAAAAGGGAGCAAAGACGTGAAGCTGAAGACCTGGAGCAGAACATGGCCTCAGTTATCTCAATCGTGGTCAGTTAAGATGGTCAAGATACCGCGATCCTGTGGCATTGCCCACGATTGTAGTAGGTTCGATTGCGGCAAAACAGGTACGATCGCGGCCTAGTGGAAAATCAACCCAAGGGCAAAGATGTAAATACACATAATTGATCCTAAATTTGCCCAAAAGAAGACTCAAACCCTATCATTCCATCATTCATTCTACAATTCCCAATTTTGGGGGAACTTTGTCTAGTGCTTAGCCTTCATACTTGGAGAAGAAAATATTATATTAATTTTGGGTGAAGAATACATTGGAGTATCTTCTAAATAGAGAGATAGCAAACTCCCATTGAAGATTTGTTTGAGTCCAAAGTTTGAAGTAACATTCACTTAGTCTCTCATAAATCAAATCAATGGAGGTTTTGGGTATATCTTTACATATTGGTCTTATGAGTAGCTAGTTTTTCCTCATGGGGTTATATATAAATAGGGTTAAAGTAGGTATGGGTGTGGGTTGTTATTGTTAGCTTCAATTAGTAGTTAATGTTGATGGGTTTTGCAAATGCTTGATGATAACATGAAATTTGATGGTGAAAGCCTCGAATTTCCTAACTCCCACATCAACCTTGACAAAGGGATGTGGGTAACCTAGATCTTTCAACCATCCTTAAAAGAGGGGTTAAAGGTGGCATGTGCATTTGTGAACAATTACTTAGGTTATAGTTGTTCCCTTTTTGTTATCTTAGGAATAAGGATAAATTGTGGAATAGCTTTCACTTAGGCATTATCCTAGAAATGGGGATGCTTAAATTGAGGTTTGGTTACCAATTGTAGAACACACCCATTTGGTATTCGAAATAATCAATAGGTGATAGTTTGGTTCTTTGTTGAAAGGCTAGTACCAAAATCCCTAACGGAACCTACCCACATTTGATCTACTAAAAGTGAAGTTAAATTGTTAACACCCTCATTTTAGCTTCCCTTAATAAGACATAACCCCAAGATCCACGCCTAATTGGTTAGACTCTAATTATTCGTAGCCCTGAATTAATACTTGAAAACCCTAAAAAGAAATATTAGTTATGATCTTTTCCAAACCCCCCATTTTTTATCTTCATGTACTCTAGGTTTGAATTGGAGTGAGTGTCCATTATTTCGACCTAATTTGATCGCCATTCACATTGTTCCTCTTGGATTCGACCCAGACTCTTGTTGGGTAATAATATTGACGACCACCACCTTGCACTTAAATTGATGTGTAAGTTGAGCGTTATCACCAAGTATCCTCACAATCAAGTATGGAACAACATTACGAGGACTGAGCTTTCTTTTTTTTCCAAATCTTATCACTCCTTTCATGGGAGACATCTTTAAGAACACCCGATCACTAAAATCAAACTCCAACTCTCATCACCTCACATTTGCATAGGAATTTTGGCGACTCTGAGCAGTCTTAAGCCTATACCTAATCACCTTTACCTTCTCCATAGTTTGGTGAACCAAATCAGGACCAAACAATCTAGTCTCACCAACCTCGAACCACCCAATAGGAGACCTACACCTCCTACCATATAGAGCTCCAAATGGACCCATTTGAATACTCGAGTGGTAACTATTATTATACGTGAACTCGATGAGAGGAAAATGATCAACCCAACTACCACCAAAATCAAGCAAGAAATCTCTTAGTATATCCTCCAAAGTTTGAATAGTCCTCTCCACTTGTCCATTCGTTTGAGGGTGGAAAGCAGTGCTAAAGTTCACTTTAGTCCCTAAACATTTCTAAAATGATCACCAAAAATGAGAAGAGAATTGTGTACCTCAACCTGAAATGATGGAAACTAAGGCACCATGCAACTTGACAATCTTCTGGAAAAACAACTTCTCATAATTCTCTCCAGTATAGTTAGTCCTTACTGCCAAGAAGTGAGCAGACTTAGTCATCCTATCTACGATGACCTAAATCGAATCATACTGATTACGATATCGTAGGAGACCAGTAATGAAATCCATATTGATTATCTCCCACTTCCACATAGGGAACTCTATCTCTTGAGACATACTACCGGGCCTTAAGTGCTCAACTTTCACTTGCTGACAGACCATGCACTTAGCCAAAAAAATTTGCCATATCTCTCTTCATGTTGTTCCACCAATAGATCTCTTTCAAATCATGGTAGATCTTTATCAAACCAGGGTGAATTGTATACCTGGACTCATGAGCCTCAACCAAAATCCTTTCCCACAGCCCATCAATATCAGGAACACATAACCTACCTTGATACTGCAAGATACCATCACCACCAATCTCAAAAGCCATAACCTTCTACTGACGCAAATCATCTTTAATCTATATCAAAATACGATCTAAAGTTTGTTTCTCCTTCACCTTAGCACCAAACGATGACTTCACCACCTCTTGAACAATAACTTCTTTATCTACGGAGTCCAAAAGACGAACTCCCAAATTAGCCAACCGATGAATATCCTTCACTAAACCTCGCTTCTTCCCCTCTATATGAGATAAGCCCCCCATGGAAAACCTACTAAAATCATCAACAACCACATTAGCTTTACCTGGATGGTAGTGGAGACTCATATCATAGTCCTTGAGCAATTCGGGTCATCTCCTTTGCCTGAGATTCAACTTCTTCTCAATGAACACATACTGCAAACTTTTATGATCTAAATAAATGTCAACATGCACCCTATACAAATAATGGTTCCGAATATTCAACGCAAACACCACAGCCACCAGCTCAAGATCACGAGTCGAATGATTCCTCTCATGCACCTTAAGTTGCCTAGAAGCGTAGGCCACAACCTTACCATGTTTCATCAAAACACAACCCAGAGCCATGAGAGAAGCATCATAATATACAACAAAACCATCAGTACCCTCGGGCAGGGTTAACACTGAAGCAGAAGTCAACTTATCCTTAGGAGTGTGCATGGTATGGTATCGTACGGTATTTGAAACTTTGGTACGGTAATTTTGATATTCGGTTTTTAAAAACATTAGACCATTACCATACAATATTAATTAGGGATGGTTCGGTAGTTTGATGTTTGGTTTTGATATTTTGCGGTATGGTAATCGGTAATCATAGTTTGTTTAACTTTGACAATATATACTCGTATACTAGAGTATTATTACTTTGACTTTTCAAAAGCATATCTTAATTGTATCATAAAAATGCATTACACATGTAGAAATATTAAAAAAGAAGTACAAACAATTCTTTTTATTAGTCAATTACACCAAAAAGACATTTCAATCAAGATAGAGTAGCGAAAGTTTCAGAGTCAAGCATTTTTATACTAATACTAAGTATTTTTCTTATATATATATATATATATATATATAAAAGCTACTTATGTAACTATAGATACTTCGGTATGGTATTCGGTATTTCGGTATGTCATTTGTAAATACCGTATACCATACCATATGCCAAAAAAAATTAAAATGTATACCATATACCATACCAAATACCATAATATCAAAAACCACGGTATAAAAAATTTTGGTTAGGTATGGTAATTCAGGATATACCATACCATGCCCACTCCTACTTATCCTTCAACTTCTCAAAACTACCCTCACAAGCATCTAACCATAGAAACTTCACCTTTTTCTGAGTCAACTTAGTCAATGAAACACCTATAGAAGAGAAGTTCTCCATATATCTCCTATAATACCCAGCCAAGCCCAAGAAGCTCTAACTATTGGTTGGAATCGTAGGTCTAGTCTATCTCTGAACTGCCTCAACCTTCTGTGGATCCACCTTTATCCCCTCACTAGAAACAACATGACTAATAAAGGTCACCACATTCAACTAAAACTCACACTTCAAAAATGTAGCATACAACTGTTGAACCTTAAGAGTCTGCAACACTACACGGAGGTGATTGGTGTGATCCTCCTCACTCTTACAATATACCAATATAACATCAATAAACACGATAATGAAAAAGTCCAAAAATTATCTAAATACCCAATTCATAAGATCCATGAATGCCATCAAAGTAATAGTCAACCCAAAAGACATAACTAGAAACTCATAGTGACCATATCGGGTACGGAAGGCAGTCTTAGGAATATCTACCTCCCTAATCTTCAACTGATGATAACCCGACTAAATATCAATCTTAGAAAAGCATTTATCACTCTGAAGCTGGTCAAAATGATTATTAATCCTAGGAAGAGGGTATTTGTTCTTCATTGTTACCTTATTCAACTACTGATAGTTTATACACATCTGAAGGGACCCATCCTTCTTATGCACAAAAAGAACATGAGCACCCCACGAAGACACACTAAGGCAAATGAAACCCTTATTAAGGAGGTCCTTTAACTGCTCCTTAAGTTTTTTTAACTCAGCCGAAACATTCTATAAGGAGGAATAGAAATAGGGCAGGTATTCGGTAGAAGATCAATCCCAAAGTCTATTTCCCTACCGAGAGAAACACCAGAAAGATCATTAAGAAAAACTTTAGAAAACTCATTGACCATAGGGACAGATTGCAAAGAAGGACCCTCAAAATTTGAATCCTTAAGCCAAACTAGATGGAATAGACACCCCTTAAAAATCAACTTTTGGACACTAAGATAAGAAATGAACCTTCCTTTAGGCACTAAGGAACTCCTTTTCAGTTCAATTACTGGTTTATTAGGAAATTGGAAACTGACCTTTCGGGTCCTATAATCCTAGAAAGCATAGCACAAATGAAGCCAATCTATCCCCAAGATCACATCAAAATCTATCATGTTCAACTCTATTAGGTCCACCAACGTCTCCCTGACACCATACAACCCCTATAAATATTTCTAACCATAACAAAATCACCCACCGAGGTATACAAAAAAGGAATTGAGAATACTTTCAAGGCCAAAACTAAAATGAACAGCCACGTAAGGGGCCACATAAGAAAGGGTAGACCCTGAATCAAACAGACAATATTTATCATAAGAGAAAGTTGTAACGTAAATCAAGAGATGCCTTAAATTCCTGGCGGGTGACAAAAGCATAAAGACGATTCCATCTCATGCCGGTACTAGAAGTAGCGCCCTTAGCGCCCTTTGGTGCAAGAGCTAAAGAAGTATAAACCAAAACCTTATTAGCTTCAGTAGCAAGATTGGATGAAGGAAAGTTTCTCTGAACATGACCAGGCTATCCACATTTGAAACACAAATTCCTCCCCTCATCACAATAACCATGATGCATCTGCCCATAAAAGCAATAAAGAGGATAAGATGGGGCTGACTGGGCTCCACTAGCCTGAGACTGGACACCTCTTGTTCCTTAAACTATTGTTAGTTTGTAAATAATGATCACCAGATGGCTTAAGATAAGGAGAATTAGCAGTAGCATATGAACCAAAATTTCCCCAAGTCTTCTTCTTACTCCATTGCCTCCCATCTCAACTATTATTCTGCTGGCTTTCACCCTGCTTTGAATACCTGAACTTTTTGTTCTATCACTCTTCTATTTCTACTTATTTCTTTTTTTCATCCTTTACTTGTTGCATGTACACCACTAACCTAGAGATATCTATATTATTATTCAACATAGTGGTCTTGCACTCCAAACCTAAGTCCTGAGACAAACTCAAAGAAAACTTTCTTATTTTAGCCCTTATACTAGACACAATCTCCGAAGCATAACGAGACAACTGATGGAATTTCATAGCATAGTCTTTCACAGTCATCCTTCCCTGTCTCAGGTTCACAAGCTCTTCAGACTTAGCTTTTCTCAACTCTTGAGGAAAGAAACAATCAAGAAAGGCACCCAAAAACTCATCCTACTCAGCCATCTCAACATCATCCTTTGTCAACTGTTCCTACTCCTCATACCACTAATACACTACGTCCTTCAGCTGATATACGGCAAACTCTACACCTTTAGAGTTAGTGGAATGCATTACCCTGAATATCTTTTCTATCTCATCCATAAAACCTTGAGGATGCTCCTCAACCTTAGAGCCTGTAAACGTCGAATGACTCAACCTCATGAATTGGCCAACTCTAGTGACCTCAAAAGAAGGAGCAACAGGAGCAACACACTCATACTAGTGAGACTGAGATACCTCCAACTGGGTAAGCAGATGAATCTACTGGCATAATTCAGCATTAGACACATCACCCTAAGAAGCCCGAGGAAGTAGGAACCAGTGAAACTCCATAGGGGGCAGTACATTTAGGAGTTGGGACCCTAGACCGGGTCTGTACCTTATAAGTAGGATGAGTTCCATCCATATTATCCTTAGTTAGGACGGAGGAGTTTCTACAAGCATCAGATTTTTGGAAAGGCATGATCTGAAATGTGAATAAACAAGGAGGGGGTTTTAATACCCTAGACTCTATAGCCCAAAAATATATCATAAAAAAGGGAAACATTCGTAAATGCCTTGTAGCCTCTCCCTTATAGGTGTGGCGCGCTATACACCGCTAAAAGAGACTCTACTTGACATAGTTTTGTGGACACCCAATAACCATAAACCTATGCGCTGATACCAATATTGTCATGACACGAACCAGGTCTTGTCGTGATGGATATCTCGAGTCCAACGAAAACCAGAGACCACATCTTAGCCTAACAAAATAGAATACAATATAGTCTAGTAGCAGAAGTAATTCAACAAACATATGGAACAAGATAGATAAACCAACTGTAAAGGATCTAAGAATACACAATACCAAATCCACCCACATCCTATCCACAAAGCCTCTAGGAAAAAACCAACCATCAACCTAAGTCGGTACATGACCCCGATCATAGCCAAAACGGAACCCAAAGATAGTTCTACGACATAAGTAAAGACAAGACTATGATATGAGGGTCTTATGGAGAATGCAAGCTCACCTCTTCAAATCTGACTCACGATAAATCCAAAAATCACCTATCACTGTGCAAGAAAAGCAAAAGTATCTTTGAACCCTGCATCGCTTCGGGATACAACGTTCGGGGATGGTTAGCTAGGTGAGCGCTAGCATGTAACTTAGGAAGGGATAAAATAATTCCATTATCAAATCATACCAAAATCATCCAAAACCATATGCACGCAATTATATACATATATATAATATGTTGGGATAGGGAATAAGGTTTAGAATAAAAATTAAAACATAAGGTTGGACTGTGTAGCTCTAACTATCCTAAAAGCACTCATGGACTATATGGGTTTAGCTCCCCCTGTTGGAAGGGCCTCAGTACGTGTTAGCCGCATGAACCAGAGATATCCAAGGAATACCAGGGAATACTCCAACCCCATATCATTCTAAGGTACATATGTATGTAAATAGTGTGAACTAGGCACACGATCACCAAGACCCCACGCCTGCAAACGTAATTTCTAGTATTGGTTCCTCCGGGACCTTCACCTCTACGGATAAGCTACATAACCCTCTTTAAGCCCAATTAAAATATTTACATATTTCTATTTCATTTAACCAAGAATAATCCATTAAGGTACATACTGTTGGTATCGTCATACCAATTATGCTTGTAAACTAATGTCATTATGAATGCCATGACCCTCGTATTTTTTCAAATCAACTTGGGGAAATGCCACGACCCCTGAGCTTCCAATTTAAAACCAAAAACCATGGTCAACAAGGCTTTCAAAAAAATATTTTATCCGTTTAACCATTTATGTACCACAATAGTTTAGGGGAGTAAGTCAAATCATGTGATTATCCATATTTCAAATCTAATTATGCAAGTGGGTTGAGGGCAATACAATTTCAAAAATCCAATTCCAAACCAAAATAATCAATTTGGGGAAACGCCTCGAACCTCATCCCATTCACCATACCCATGCACCCAATGGGTTTTAAAGTACGTCAATAAAGTATAAAAACAATAGCATTAAATCCATGGAAATCTAGTTCAAGTAACAATGATTCCAAAATCCTCAAAGCAAATCAAAATACACATTTAAATTCACATGAATAACCATGAAACACATGCTTTTATATAAAATAATTTTAGGAAAGAGATACATACCTGAGAATATCAAGAATTAGAAATCAATTTAGAGCTTGGAACTCAGAGGATGAATGTATAGTAAAACCCTTAAACTTTTTCTTGGGTTTTGAGTTTGATAGTGAAAGAGAGCAATTGATCTTTGAAATACTAATGAAAATAAGTCTATTTTATGTTTAAGGGTCGTACATGAGTGAAAATACCCAAAAGCCCTTCATCCCAAGTGAATAAAAACAAAATTACACGATTTTAACACATCAAAGTGGAACGGTCTTATCGTGAAGACTAACCTCCGTGCCACGCCATTATTGCGAAGGTTATCCCCTTTGACATGGTATTATCGCAAAGGCACACTGCCTCTTCGTGCCACGTTAAAATTGGGGAGACTAACCTCCATGGCACACTAGAAACGTGGAGGCTCACTGCCTCGAAATTCCAAAATAAACCTGAACCCTTTCCAAAAATTTTGAAACTCTTTCGAGATACCCTATTAATATACTTAAACATAATTTAGGTCAATAATCAATGTTTCGAACACGGAAAGGTCAAAAACAAAATGATAAAAAAATTTAGGGTGTTATATTTTTGTGGCTACTCTTTTGGAGACTAAGACCACCCTATTCCTTGGGGCATACTATAGTATCCCAACTTAGGATATGAAGCTTCTTTTTTTGTTTGTAGTTCCCAAATAAAGTTTCTCTAAAATCTATTAATTTGCTTTATGATATCTTTAGAATTATTTATAGAAAGCATGATGTAGGAGGGGATACTATAAAGGCAAGCTTTTGCAAAAACAGTTACCCACAATGTTATGAAATTTCATTTTCTAGCTTTAGAGTTTTGATTTGAGATGATCGATAATGAACTGATAATCTCTCATATTGTGATTTTTAATAAAAATTTGGGTATAAGTGGACTGGGGGGGGAGGGAGATTATTTGGGATGGTTTTGGATTCATGGTTGTTTGAAAGAGAAGAGTTGAGCTTAGAGTGGGATGGTATTGAGAATAAAGAGGTCTTCTTGACATTATTATTTAGAGCTAATTCGATGGAGGGGAGTTAATAAGTGTTGGATTTTTATTTAATGGAGATTATAATGTTCTTGGATATATAATGTGATCGTAGATAGATATTTTATGGTCCCAGGATCTTCTATTTTCGATAAATTAGAAGGAGATATTTTTTTACTATTCTTAGAAGTGTTATTTGGAAGTGATCCATGAAAAGTCAAGATTTGGTTTATTGAATGAGTGGAAATGAAGGGTGACATGTAATGATTTTATTGGGAGATGAAGGGGCGTTAGACTGATTAGACAAGATATTATCTCCTATACTTCGACTAGGAGCCAACTTGTTGGATTTGTGAGGGAAAAGGTTGGTTATTATATTGTTGAAATCAATTCCCCTGAAGAAGCAGAGGACAAGTAATTAGGTTGAATAGTACCCAGTAGGCTAACTGCCTTAGAGTTTAAGGGGGAGAAAATATTGTTACTAATTATGTAGTCATTAGGTGCAATAGAGTGAGATTTTTTTATCTCTGGTTTTGGACTAGATAATGATGCAATATCATTGGTAGAATCCTTAAGGATTTCAAAACGGACTTACTAATGTATTTAAAACTTTACTTTTAAGGACTTACTCGTATCGCCATGGAAGAGCTTGACGTTAATACCTTCGACTTCAGAATCAAGACTATCTTCCGCAGTGAGTGTTATTTTCTTTACCTCCGTTGAGTTCATCCACTGATGTATGTCAATACACTAGATATTTGTTTCCATTTGCACTGTAGATTAGGTAGGCAACCCTTTTTGAGGTCCATTAGTATTGGATGAGACTATTGAATGAGGGCACCCATGAAGGACTTCTGTGTCATCAAGTAATTTGGCTCAATTTTCTTGGGATAAGGATCAATATTCATTTGATCAAGTGGATCTGGTAGGATTGTTATTATTTTAGTATGGTTAGACATTTTGGTTTTAGTGAGAGGCCATATCTTCTATCTCTATTTTTATTGTTTGGCCATGAAAAAAAAATCAGAATACGTTTCACATTTTTTGGATTTTTTAAAAGCAACTCTTGAGGTGTTTTCACCTTTTAGGACTCAATTTTTTCTATTACTTTATAAAAGAAAGTACATCAAAGTCTAAATTGTTTTTTGAAAATACTATGGCGAAACATAATTTCAACTCTATTTTCAACTTCAAAAATATCAAAAAAATGAATACATTTTTTATTTTCATGACCAAATGAGTCCTTAGTATTAGGACATAATTGTTAATAACGATTAAACAAGGAAAGAGACACTCAGATAGCTTAAAATTCCTCTCAATCAACGTGGGCAGCTAAAGAGAAATGGAACATTGTGCGTGTGTGAGAGAGAGATTTTATTTCAAACTAAGTTCTATAAATTGAAATAGACTTATTACCTTTTTCATTCCATCAAAATATAATCATTATTATTAATTTTTATCCTCTACCACAATCTTTGAATATACAATTTGAGACGAAAAAAGGTGTCCTTAAGCCACCTATAGCAAGTTAGTAACTACTCCTACTTCTTTACTTGTTTAGTATTCAAAAAATAGTTCTACAAATTTACTTGTCTAGTTTGAAAAATTAAGAGACAATTTACTATTGTAGTTTATTTTATCCTTATTAAATACTATTCAATTCCGAATACTTAAATAACTTATAATTAATAGAGGTGATATAGTGAAATTATCATTGTGTCAAGTCAAGCATAGACAAATAAAGATGAACGAAAGGAGTAGTTGATATATGATGTTTGAAGTTGTTTCTTTTCAAAAAGAATTGTACCAAACAATAGAAGATGCCCCTGAAATCAGTTATTTGTGTTGTGTTAAGAATATTTTTAGGGATAACTATATGACTTAAGCAAAATCTAGATTCCTAATTACCTTATTTAACCTAAGTTTCAATTAATTATCATCCATAACCTATATTGGCCAATTAAATATAATTTATAGCATCTCTCTTTATTTTCTCTCTTTCTCTACCTTTTATTTCTCTTTTTCTTTTTTTTTCTTTTTCAGTTTTTCTTCTTCTTTTTTTTCTTCTTTTTTTCGTTTTCTCTTTCTTTTTTCTTTCTCCATTATTTTTTCATTTTTTTCTTTTTTAGTTTTTCCCTTTTCATCTTTTCTCTCTTTTTTTAATATATTTTCTTTCTATTTTTTCATCTTTTTTTATTTCTTTTTCTTTGCAGTCTTTTTTTTTTTATATATTTTCTTTGATTCTTTTTTCATTTTGTGGGTCATTTTTTTCTACTTCTTTTCTTCCTTTTTAATACTTTTTTCTTGCATTTTTGTTGTTGTTGTTGTATTTTATATTTTATATATTTCTTATATTTTATATTTATTTGTATCATACTATATATTTAAAATAAATTAATTATTTTTAGTTGAATAGTTTAGTCGTGAATATGTACAGTTTATCATCTGTATTTGTATACAAATAAGTATATTGTTTAATTGTATGTGCTTGAGATTAAAATATATAAATTTGCAATGTGTCATTCAATGCAAATATATTATTGGTATCTGTATTTCAAATATTTCATTTGTATTTGTATATAAACAAGTATCATTTTGTATGTGTATGGTTCAACTTATATTAACATGGATCATAACATTTGTATCTGTTTAATTTATCATTTTTATTTTTATTATTCAATTTACATCATAAAATACAAATTATATCATTGAATATAAATACAAGTGTTCATAGAAAGAAAAATAGCAATTCCTTTTCAATTGATTAAAAATACAAATAATGTTGTCAACCATAAATTCAAATGCAAACAAATAAACTTATAAATATAAATACAAAACGCGATCAATTTACAAATACAAATAGAAAATACAAGTGAAACTATAAAATACAAATACAAATGCGAACTATACAATACAAATACAAATGTGAACTTTAAAATACAAATACAAATATAATTGTATCAATGAATACAAAAGTATAAATAATGGTGTGAATACAAATACAATAAGTAATTGTGGTATTTACGTCATCATCTATGACTTATGCTCCAATAGCCATATTTTTTAAAAATACAAACAAATATGAAATAAAACAAAAAAATGAGAAAGAAAATAAGTACAAAAAGAAAACCAAAAAAAAAAAATAGAGAAAGAGAAGCTAGAGGTAGAAGAGAGAAAAAATGAAAAAAAAAAATGGGAAAAAAAAAATCATCTATTTTGTTTTTATTTTTTTACAGCCTTTTTTATTTTCATTTTTTTGTTTTCGTTTTTGTTTCATTTTTTATTTTTTTTTTGTCATTTTTCTCTTTTTTTTTGTATTTTTCTTCTTTTCTCTCTTTTTTGTTGGTGTTGTCGTATTTTATATATTATTTATATTTTATATTTATTCGTATCATACTATATATTTTAAATAAATTTATTATTTGTATTTGAATAGTTCAACGGTGAATACAATTTATCATTTGTATTTGTATACAAATAAACATATGAATTAATTGTATTTATTTGAGTATAAAATATATAAATATGAAATGTTTCATTCTATGTAAATGTATCGTTATTATTTGTATGTCAAGTTTATCACTTGTATTTGTATATAAATAAGTATCATTTGTATGCGTAGGGTTCAAATTGTATAAACATGTATCGTTTGATACAAACGTAACATCTATATTTATGTAATTTAACATTTGTATTTTTATAATTTATCATTTATATTTATATTTTTCAATTTTCATTAATAAAATACAATTCGTATCAATGAATATAAATACAAGTGTTCGTTGAAAGAAAAAAAAATTATAATTCCTTTTCAATTATTTAAAAATACAAATGATGTTGTCAACTATAAATCCAAACACAAATAAATAAAACAAGTGAAATTACAAATACAAATACAATATGTGATCAATTTATAAATACAAATACAAAATAGTTCTTTTAAAAATACAAGTGCATCAACGAAAATAAAATATAAATACAAACAAAATAAAACCACAAAATACAAATATAATATGCAGTCAACTATAAAATACAAATACAGAATTGTTCTTTAAAATATACGTGCAAATTTTATAAAATATAAACAATGACAAAAATTATAAAATACAAATATAAGTCTGAACTATAAAATACAAATATAAATACGAACTATAAAATATAAATACAAATACATGCGCGAACTATAATACATATATAATTGTATAACGAATAAAAAAATATAAATGATGGCTTGAACTGTAAAATACAAATATAAGAGTAAATTATAAAATATAAATACAAATGTGAACTATAAAATACAAATACAAATATAAGTGTGAACTATAAAATACAAAATATAATTTTATCAATGAATACAAAAATATAAATAATAATGCGAATACAAATACAATAAGTGATTGTGGTATTTTTGTTACCACCAATGACTTGTGTTTGACATAACAATATATATCGAAAACATAAAAAATATAAAATAAAATTAAAATAAAAGAAATAAAAAATACAAAAAGGAAAATAAAAAGAAAGAGAAATAGAAGTTGAAGATAGAAAAAAGAAAAAAAAAAAAAAAAGAAGAAAGAAAAATAGAAGTTATAGATAAAGAGAGAAAAATGAAAAGAGAATGAAAATTAAAAAAAAATTAAAAAGCAAAAAAAAAATTAAAAAAATGATTATGAATACAAACACAATGAACGATTATGATGTATCTTTCATCATGCATAACTTGTACTCAACGTAATCATATTGTTTGAAGTATAAAAAATATAAAATATAAAATACAACAAAAAAGGAAGAAAAGAAAAAAAATGAAAGAGAAAAAAAAAAAATAGAGGCAAGAGATAAAAGAGGGGGGAAAAAGAAGAAACAAAATATAAAAGCAAAGAAGAAAAAAAAAACTATAAATTATAATTTTAATAATTAGACTATTATTAAAAGTCTATTTTGTTGAAATTAGCTATTTTTTAAAAGTCCCCCATATTTTTATCCAATCGTTACAAAGTGTCTTGCGTTGCCATTTGCAATGAAGTGAAATTTTGGGGATAACCATACTGCTAGAAAAAAGTCAAATTAAAACGGGATTAAAACCATGGGCCTTATGGGCCGAAAAGACTAGCTAATGACACACTCCTTTTATATTTCGTCTTACTCGAAAACCCTAATCCATTTAGCCGAGCAACTGAGAGGGAGAATAGTAGCTGAAGCGACTCAATGGGTATGTTGTAAATTCATTCATGTAGATAATCTAGTTGAATGCGAACAATTCTTTTGTTTTTCGGAACGGTTTCATCTTGCTCTATTGGTTTTGAATTGAAAACTGAACAAAGATAGATCTGTTATTTGAATCACTCACTTCTATATATATGTATGTGTGTGTGTTGCGTTTAGAATTGAAGCAAAGGAAAAATAGACAGTAATTGAATTGAAGAATAAGATAGTAGGAATTATTAATTATAATAATGCTAAGGGAATATAGGCAATGGTCGACTGGCTACACGCTTAAACATACGTGTATGTAGGTGTCGCTCCAGGATTTTCAGGAAGATATTGCGCGTGGTTGAGAATTTGTATACCTCATACGGCTCGAGAGTAATCTTCCTACACCACTCTGGTGTGTTAGCGTAGTGTGACTAATAACTGATCGTCACGGGAAAATGACAACTTTTTGTCATTCTAATGGACTATGAATGATGTTTCAATTCTACATTTTAATTTTTACTGAATATGCTGTATTTCCCCACTCTGTGTTAATACACTGGGTATGTTGTTGTATGCTGCATTTCCCCAATATGATTTTCCTTTGATAGAAAGGTAATTTATTGCAAAAAAACAGTCACGAGATGCTAATGTGTTGCTCATTACAATTTTTCTTATATTTTGGAGGCCGTTCTGGTTAGTTTTAGGTGCTTTTAAGCATAAAATAATTTTTATGCAGTTTTATAGCAACAACATGCCCAGTGTTATCCCACAAGTGGGATCTGAGGAAACTGGAGTCAAACCTTACCTCTTCCTTAAAATGTAAGATAGTCTGTTTCCGATAGACTTTAAGCAGTTTTATAGTGTTCGGGTGAGAGAAATAAAAAGTGTTCTAAGCACTTGTTTTAAAGCGATCCAAACAGGCCCTTAATCTAAAAGCTGGTTAGATTGGAAGTTCAAATGATCAATGTTGGTATTTATGGAAATAGATATTGCTGGAATATCTGGTGATATTCCTTTTTTTTTTTTTGTGGAAATGTAGGTGCTTACACTTATGTGTCGGAGCTATGGAGGAAGAAGCAGTCAGATGTGATGAGGTTCTTACAAAGGGTGAGGTGTTGGGAGTACCGCCAGCTCCCATCTATTGTCCGTGTCACTAGGCCTACCCGTCCTGACAAGGCACGCCGCCTGGGCTACAAGGCCAAGCAGGTACATTTCTGATATGTCTAGTAATTTGCTCGGCAATGTGACTTGATGGCATATCACAGACATTTGTATGTATTGTCAGAATTGTCTGGGAATTAGCCAGTTTGGATATTTAGTGGAATTGAAGTTTCATTCATGCTCCTGTTTAATATTATTTATTCGCTATGGGTTTAGTCTACTAGTATTTGTTTCACTGTGGATCTTATTTTATTTCTCGGTTATGTTAAAACCTTACACATGTGATTACCAAATGCTTGCGAAGGCTATGCAACCGTGTCACTGTTCATCCATTCTGTGCAGTTTGTAGATGCAAAGAATTGAAACTCACAGACAGTGTCTGTTTCTTATACCCTTTCAAGGAACAGTACTAATTCAGTAGTCTTTCTTTTAATCATGTTAAAATTCTACAGTTGCTCCTTTTCCATGGTATGGAGTATGTTTGAGGGTGTTATTAAGACCATTATCTTTTCAGGGCTATGTGGTCTACCGTGTACGTGTGAAACGTGGTGGAAGGAAGAGACCAGTTTCCAAGGGTATTGTGTATGGTAAACCAACCAACCAGGGAGTCACCCAATTGAAATTTCAGCGCAGCAAGAGATCTGTCGCCGAAGAGCGTGCTGGTAGGAAATTGGGTGGTCTTAGAGTCCTCAACTCGTACTGGATTAACGAGGTATGTTTTCAAACTTCTTTTCATTTTTCTTGTACTTCCTAGTGCTTTTTTTTTTTTATTCTGACACGCTAGAGTGCAAAGTCATTCATTTCTAGAAAAGTCATTCATTTGTTTGAGACAACGAACTGTATTACAGTATAACTAGGGATAGTCTCTCACTACAGATTTTTAAGCTTGAGGGCTATTCTTAATATGGTTTGCAAGGTGGTTGAGTTTATTTTCTGAATATGCAGACACCACTCTGTAAATGGTTCTATTTTGCGGAGAGTTATTTTTAGTTTTTGTTTTCGTGTCCACTTAGGTTCTTTATGTAATACATACTTTAATAATGGGTATAGTAGCAATAATTATAACCTTTACCCTCTCTAATGCAGGATTCAACCTACAAGTATTATGAGGTAATATTGGTTGACCAAGCCCATGCTGCTATTCAGAACGATCCAAGGATCAACTGGATCTGCAACCCAGTGCATAAGCACAGAGAATTACGTGGTCTCACTTCAGCTGGTAAGAAATACAGGGGTCTCCGTGGAAGGGGACATCTGCACCACAAAGCTCGCCCCTCAAGAAGGGCAACCTGGAAGAGGAACCAGACTCTGTCTCTCCGCCGTTACCGTTGATCTGCTTGATCTTCTTAAAGATTGCCGCTTGCTTAGTTTTTTCATTATCTGGGTTTTGAACTTTCATCTTGAGGCAAATTTACATTTTGAAACGACTACATCTGTATTGGAGTATCCGTTTTCTTTCGGAGATAGGAATGGATATTAAGTCCAATTATCTGGTATGAGAGTCAGTGCAAGACCAGTGTGACTTATAGTTTTAAAGAACCTCTTGATTTGCTTTGATAGACATTATTTATCAATGTTTTGGTATGAGATGTGCAAGATTAGCGTGGAACGGTTAGATTCATAAGGTCAACCTCAACTAGATTGGAATTAAGGTTATTGATTCATTGGACTACGCATACAGTTGATCTTTGTCGAATAAAATCACACGACTAGCACTATATGCCACATAATTGCTTCTCAGATGAAATCGAGTAGTTATTGTGTAAAATGTATCAGTGATATATTCACTGAGCATAGCCAGCATAAAGTACAAATAAGGTTTGAGGATTTTGACAAAACTGATGGGCATCAAACATATGACCAAGCTACAACTTAATCAGTTCCACAGGCTGGGCTAGATAAGATATGCATACCTTAACATATTTTGGAATATATTTCACTCTATTTCGAAATATTCTCTTTTTGGATAGAACAAAAACTTCTATTCATTAATATTATACATCATACATCACAGAGTTGGCATCACAAGTGCTAGCAGGAGATAGTCCTTGCCTAATACTATTATTATAAGTTTGATAGAAGATGGGCTCACATCGCCCTACAAAAGAAATTTTCGCTTTGTCTATTTAATATTTTACGGACAAACACCGAGGGAACTGTCCATTTTTTCAAAAGATTGCTCCAACACTCCTTGGTTAGTAAGTCTGCAGCTCTATTTTGATCCCTATGTTCATGCCGAACTAGAGGATTCCCCAACTTCCGAAGAAGATCAATGTATATATACATTAAGTTAGTATGAGTACTTGTGTTAAGATGTATTGGGTTTATTAATTCAAGAGAATCTGAAGCTATTTCTAGTTGGTGCATTGCATTTTCATTGCCAATTCAGGACCAAGTATTAAAGCAGTTGTTTCGACTTCAAGAGGTGAGTGGATGTTAATCTTTGCATTAAACCCGCGTAGTCAGTTACCCTCCCTGTCCCTAAAAAGTCCTCCAGCTCCACCTATATTTGTGGTGCAACTGAAAGGCCCATCAACATTTAATTTTAGTCCAAGTGTCGGGGGAGATCATAATTTTTTTCAGCTTGCATGGTGGTATTATTACGACCAGTTAGATGGATAAATTCCATGAGACGTTCATAAGGAGTAGAAGTAGGGATGTCAAGTTTTGTAGCATTAAAAAGGTTTGCATTTCTAGTGATTCAAGTGCACCAAAGGTGGAACGGAAAAGCATCATTCCAGTAGAGGTCAGTAGATATCTTAATGTTCCTGATTCCCCTACAGCTATTCAGTCAATCTTTGTCTTGGTTATGGCGGATAATAAATCAGAGGCGAATTCAGAATTTAAAGCTTGTGGGTTCCCTACATTAACAAAAATAAAACCAAATAGTAGCTTAGGGGATTTAAACCCACAACCAAGAGGTCAGTACAACTTTTATAAACCGATCTACTCCACTAGACCAACAACACACTTTGTTTATGGGTTCTCAACTTATAATTCTTATATATCTATTAGATTTCTCTATATAAACATTAGTTCCGCATGAAAGTTGTTGGGTTCCCGGAAACCCCCACCCCGCACTCTGGATCCGCCCCTAGCAGATATAGTCCATATGGCTATCCATACTAACCTTATGCCAGAATTTTATAGTATGGGGGCACTCAAGGAAAATATGCCTGATGGTTTCGGAATGTTTACACATAATACAGAGGGGTTCAACCTTGATACCTATATGGTTAAGGTACGAGCAAGAAGGGAGGTGTTGGTGGTAGCAAAGCCGAATGAAGAATTTCAATTTGTTAGGACAATTAAGCTTCTAAATCCATTTGCAGCTCTTATTATCATTTTCCTGTGGAAGGATTCTACTTGAGATACGTAAGTAGTCTTTCTTACCTCCTCAATAAATATTCTAATAGGAATAGCATTGTCGACAAATCTAGACATTCTAAAACTAGTAGCGCTATTTGGAAGAATGTCATGATAGGTTGAAGGAATTGTAGAGAATGTACTAATTGGGAATTGGGCGATGAAAAGAATATCAGCCTTTGGACCGCTGGATCCCTAATAGTGAACCCTTGGCTAGCACCTTAAACGGTCTCCTTACTCGTAATGACGCAAAAGTAACCGCTAGTAGCATCATTAATAATAGACTATAGAACCTAAATAACATCTGTTATAATACTTACATATCTTGCTCACCTCCAATGGTTTTTTCCCCACAAGGAGGATGGATTTTTAAAAACTCTACAGGCTAGTTTTGTGAGAAGAGCCTTATTTTTGTGGCTACTCTTTTGGAGACTAAGACCACCATATTCTTTAGGGCATATTATAGTGTCCCAACTTATGAGATGAAGCTTCTTTTTTATGTTTGTAGTTCCCCAAATAAAATTCCTCTGAAATCTATTAATTTGCTTTGTGACATCTTTAGGATTAATTATATAATGCATGATGTAGGTGAGGATACTGTTAAGGCAAGCTTTTGCAAGAATAGCTCTACCCACAATGTAAACGAATTTCGTTTTCCAGCTTGAGAGTTTCAATTTGAGATTATCGATAATGAACTGGTAATCTCTCATATTGGTCTTTCTAGTAAAGATTTGGGTATAGGTGGACTGGGGGGAGAATTATTTGGGATGAGTTTGATTCATGGTTGTTTGAAAGAGAGGAGTTGAGCTTAGAGTGAGACGGTATCAAGAACGAAGAGGTCTTCTTGGCATAATTATTTAAAGGAGGTATTTTGATAGAGGAGTTAATGAGGGTTGGACCTTTATTTATTGGAGATTCTAATGTTCAAGGGATATAAGAAGTAAGAGTAGATAAATATTATTATTAGGACTCATATTGTACTTATCCCATGGATAGCAAACATTAATCTGTTAGGAAATGTACTTATCTAACATGTATATTTCTCAATATAAATAGAGGTTATTCAGGCTCTCAATTTATTGAGTCATTCACTAAAACATTATCATAGTATCAGATTAGCCAGAAAATCCTTTTTCTCCAACGTGATATTTCTTTTCCCCCTTCAAAGTTGACTTTGATCAATTCTGTTGCAATAGGACTCTATATTCTGGAAACAATACTATCTCATATCATTATTTTTTTTGGATATCTCCATAAATCTTTAAACAATGGCTTCTCAACCCTTGTCCTCATTTGCTATCACTGCATCTGTTACCGTCCCACTCATGGCTTCTCAACCCTTGTCGGCATCTGCGACCACTGCATTTGTTTTTGTACCACTCATCTCTACCTCTCCAATGACTTCTCTATCTCTTCCAGCATCTCTACCTCCTCTATCATTTTCAATTTCTTCATTTCCCACACCTTCCATATTTCATAACCTGCCACCAAATTCTGTTGGACTGTGTTTCCTTCTTCATATACTGATCTAGCGTCCTTTTCTAATTTACAATCTTTTACTGCTTTGGCTGTCCCGAATGTTACTAATTTGGTAACTATCAAGTTGAATTCTGTTGAGGATTATCTTACTTGGCGTACACAATTCACTTCTCTGCTTATATCACATGATTTATTGGGCTTTGTTGATGGATCTTTTCCATCACCTTCACCACTCATTTGTGATGCTACTGGCTCTCCGCAACCAAATCCATCCTATCGTTCATGGATTAGAATCGACCAGAGTGTTCGTTCTTGGATTTTTGCTACATTATCTCGTGAAGTACTTGTTGATGTCCACCTTTTGCCTACTTCACATGATATTTGGCTATCCCTGCATAGGAGGTTTATAGATGCTAGTCAAGCGAAAGCTGTCAAATTAAAACGTCAACTTACAACCATGAAGAAACCTGATTCTATGTCTGTTGACCAGTATCTGTGGGAAGCCAAACAATTGGTTGATTCACTTGTTGCAATAAATTCACTAGTTTCTAATCGAGATTTTATTGACTATGTGCTTCTTGGATTAGGTACCGAGTATGATACATTGGTGGGTATCATAACTCACTTTCCTGGCCATATATCTCTTGAAGATTTGTGCTTCAAGCTTTTTCTCCATGAACAGAGGTTAAAGAGATCTCGTGAACTCGAATCACCTGTGTCACATCATGCATTCAGTACACAATCCATGCCATCAGGATCCTCTGAGGTATCTGGAAATTCTTCTTCATCTCAAGGTAATTGTGGTCGGGGCCAAGGTTCATATTCCCGTGGTGAAAGAGGTCGTGGATATGGTCGCGGTCAATACGCTAATCAGAATGATATTACAAGCAGTGGTTATACTGGTCAGTCCTGGTCAGGTATTGGTGGTGCTTCCTCTAACCCCTATAATTCACAATTTGTTAGTCCATCGTCACCGTCTAATAGGATATTAGGTCCTCTCCCTAGTTCTACTACTTGTCAAATTTGTGCATCTCCTGGTCATACTGCGCTGCAATGTCATAATCATTTTAATCATTCATTTGTTGCTAATGATCTTCCCAAGTCTTTTGTTACGATGTCAGTTGGTGAAACTTATGATGGTACTTGTTATTTTGATTCCGCTGCATCCGCTCATATGACTCCATCTGAAGGTAACTTTATACAAAAATCCCCTTACTTTGGTTTTGATCGTGTTTTGGTAGGAAATGGCACATTGCTTAATATTGCTAACATAAGCTATTCTAAAATACCTTCTGCATCTCGTCCTCTACACTTGAACTCTATGTTCCATGTTCCTCAACTTCGTCATAACCTTATTTTTGTCAAACGATTATGTAAAGATAATGATTGTACTGTTAACTTTGACTCTTCTTTTATTTCTGTGAAGGACAAAACTTTGGGGCAAACTCTTCTTCAAGCCAACAGTAAGGGTGATGTTTATACTTTATCCTCTTCACCTATGTCCTCTCATCCTCAAGCACTTGTTGCCATGTGTAAGTTTGGTGGTGTCTGGCATCGTCGTTTGGGCCACAGTAGAGCTCGTATTTCGGATAGTCTTAGAAACATCATCATATTAGTTTAGTTAATTCTTTTAGTGATAGTTGTGTTTCTTGTCAGTTAGGAAAATCAAAACGCTTATCTTTTACTTCAGTTGAACATTGTAGTTCCTTTCCTTTTAGAAATTATTCATTCAGATGTTTGGCAATCACCCATTTTATCAAATTTGGGTTTCTCTACTATGTTATATTTGTCGATGATTTTTCTCGATTTACATGGCTTTATCCTATGAAAAGTAAATCAGAAGTTTTTCAACACTTTTGTGTTTTCCAGAAGCTTGTGGAGAATATTTTTAATACCAAAATAAAAGTTTTTCAGAGTGATGGAGGTGGTGAATTTGATAACAAAAGTATGATCCAATATTACTCATATTTTGGCCGAGTTTACCGTACCTCCGTCCCCTATGTTAGGCGGCCGTAATATTTTGTTACGTTCTACCGCTGTTACTCTAACTCTGGTATTTATTTTCGTAAGTCATGTCCAGACACCCCTCAACAAAATGGGGTTGCCGAATAAAAACATCAACACATTATTGAAATGGTACGTACCATTCTTACGGAGGCTACCTTACCACCTCAATTCTGGGTCGATGCTGCCTTTTATGCCCTTTTTACAATTAATAAACCACCTACCCCTGTTTTGGACGGGCTTTCTCCAATTGAAAAGTTTTTTCACACACCTCCGGACTATGATTTTCTTCGTGTTTTTGGTTGTGAGTGTTTTCCAAACTTGACTGCCCGAGTGTCTCACAAGCTTACACCACGTTCTGTACAATATATTTTCCTAGGATATGCCTCCAACTACAAAGGTTATCGTTGTTTTGATCCCAAAACAAGTCGTGTTTATGTTAGTCGACATGTTGTTTTCCAAGAGTTAGTCTTCCCGTATTCTACATTGTCTTGTTCTAGTAATGTTTCTCTATCCTTCTCTTCTCCTGACATCCTTATAGTCACATCACATTTATCATCTCCATTACAGTGTTCTAGGTCGAGTATTTTTTCTAATCCATCTTCTGACTTTCCTTCAGGCTTTGCGGATTCACCTAATTGTTCTACCTCTAGCCCTATTTCACATGTGTCTACATTTACTCCTACTGAGTATTTCTCTAGTGGTCCATCTTCTGTTATACTGATTTCACCTCCGTCCCATTCCACTCCTCCTGCTCATCCAATGCAAACACGATCTAAATCTGGTATCTCAAAACCAAGACAAATGCTTTCTTTAGATACTACAATTCAGGAAATTGAACCTTCTTGCTTTTCTCAGGCTGTAAAAAGTCCAAAGTGGAAACATGCTATGGCTGATGAATTTAATGCACTTTTGGAAAATACCATTTGGACTCTTGTTCCTTTTTGGCCTAACATGAACTTAATCGGTTGTAAATGGGATTATCGTATTAAATATAATTCAAATGGGTCCATTGAGCGATACAAGGCACGACTTGTAGCACAAATTTTTCATCAGCAACTAGGTATTGATTACCACGAAACCTTTAGCCCTGTAGTTCGTGCTACGACTGTTCGTATTGTTCTTTCTATTGCTGTTTCATTTTCTTGGCCTATTCGGCAGCTTGATGTCAAAAATGCCTTTTTATATGGTGTCCTTACAAAAGAAGTTTTCATGAAGCAACCTCCAGGTTTTACCCATCTAGATTATCCTCACCATGTCTGCAAACTATCTAAAGCCCTTTATGGTTTGAAACAAGCACCACGTGCTTGTTTTCATCGCTTTAATACTTTTCTCCTTGCTCATGATTTTATGTGTAGCAAATCCGATACGTCTATGTTCATCCATAAGTCATCATCTAGTATGCTTATTTTATTACTTTATGTTGATGATATCATTCTTACTGGTAGTTCTTCACATCTTCTTGATCGCTTTATTTCTTGTTTATCTCGTCAGTTTGCTATGAAGGACTTAGGTAATCTTCACTATTTTCTTGGTGTTCAAGTTGTTCTCTCACCTCACAAACTTCACATGTCTCAACAAAAGTATATATCTGATATGCTTCTTAAATTTCATATGCATACCTGCAAACCTATTCGTACCCCCATTGCTTCTCGTACTTCTATATCTCTTACGGATGGTGAGTTACTTTTAGATCCTAGTGAATATAGGAGTATGGTTGGTGCTCTTCAATACTTGACTATGACTCGTTCAGATATTGTCTATGCTGTCAATATTGTTTCCCAATTTATGCATGCTCCTCGTACAACTCACTTGCATTCTGTTAAGCACATTTTCAGGTATTTGCAAGGCACCATTACAAATGAGTTGTTGTTACGTGCCTCTTCCTCGACCTCTCTGCTTCTTGCCTATTTTAATGCTAACTGGGTTGGTTGTTCCGATAGTCGTCATTCTACCACCGGATTTGCTGTGTTCTTGGGGTCTAATCTTATATCTTGGCGTGCAAAGAAGCAATCAACAATATTTAAATCTTCTACAGAGGCCGAGTATAGAGTTGTTGCTTATACTGTTGCTGAGACCACATGGATTCGTCATATACTTTGTTAGTTTGGCCTTTATCTCCATGAACCAGTTCGCGTATTGTGTGACAACGTCAGTTCTACATATATGTCTCGGAATCCAGTTTTCCATGATCGTTCAAAGCACATTGATGTTGATTTTTATTATGTTCGTGACAAAGTTGCTCAGGATGATCTTGTTGTTCAATATGTGCCCACTCGCTCACAACTTGCAGATATTTTTACCAAAGGATTACCTTCATCTCAATTTTGTCTTCTCCGTGACAATCTGAATGTCATCTTTGTCAGTCCAGATTGAGGGGGCGTATTAGGACTCATGTTGTACTTATCCCATGGATAGCAAACATTTATCTATTAGGAAATGTACTTATCTATACATGTATATTTCTCAATATAAATAGAGGTTATTCACTCTCTCAATTTATTGAGCCATTCACTAAAACATTATCAATTATATGGTCCCAGATCTTCTATATCCGATAAATCAGAAGGATAGATTTTTTTATTATTCTTAGAAGTGTTATTTGGAAGTGATCCACGAAAAGTAGAGTTTTGGTTAATTCAATGAGTGGCAATGGAGGATTCCACGTGTCCTGATGGGTGACATGCAATAATTTTATTGAGAGATGAAGGAGCGCTAGACTGATTAGACAAGATATTATCCGCTATACTTCGACTAGGAGCCAACATGTTGGATTTGTGAGGGGAAAGGTCGGTTACTATATTGTTTTGCAGGGGTAAGGAAGTCTATTCCCCTGAAGAAGCAGGGGCCAAGCAATTAGGCTGAATAGTATCCTTTAGGTTAACCGCCTAAGAGTTTTAGGGGGGAAATATTGTTACTAATTATGTCGTCATCAGTAACCACGGAGTGAGATTTTTGAGACAAAGAACTGTATTGCAGTATAACTAGGGATAGTCTCTCACTACAAATTTGTAAGCTTGAGGACTTAATTCGTAATATGATTTGCAAGGTGGTTGAGTTTATTTTCTAAATATGCAAACAACACTCTGTAAATGGTTCTATTTTGTGGAAAGAGTTACTTTTTAGTATATTTTTTCGTGTCCACTTAGGTTCTTTATGTAATACATGCGTTAATAATGGATATAATAGCATTAATTATAACCTTTACCCTCTCTAATGCAGGATTCAACCTACAAGTACTATGAGGTAATATTGGTTGACCAAGCCCATGCTGCCATTCACAACGATCCAAGGATCAACTGGATTTGCAGCCCAGTGCATAAGCATAGAGAATTATGTGGTCTCACTTCAGCTGGTAAGAAATACGGAGGACACCGAGGCAGGGACATCTGCACCACAAACCCAAATAGATTCTAGTAATTTTTGTATTGAAGTATCCATTTTCTTTCTGAGATATGGTTGCATGCCTAATCAATCTACAGGTGCAAGTAAATTAAGGTCCAGCATCTTAGCTAAATATATTGATGCGAAAACTATTTAATATAAAAAATTTTGTAGTGAATGATACTGTGTAAATGAACAATCGAAAGTCTGTTTCATAGTCTCCAGCAAGCTAATCTTAATTATAGACCTAGCAATTTTCTGTTCATATTGAAATAAATGAAGGACCGAAATCCTGCATCATGAAATTTACATTTTTATTCACTATGAGATGTAAGGTATGGGATTGATTGATTTCTAATGAAACATTAGGTAGGTAATTGATTTTTACCCCATTGAATTTTAATCGAATAAGTGGAATACATTATTTTGATTTGTGAATATGATATTTTGAGGTGTACAAGATATGTGGAAGTCTTCTCTTGCCTGCCGTCTTGGTTTGGTTGGAAATTGGAATATGTTAGTACGGAATTAGTTAGAACGTATCATTTTGGATTAACTGGAATATATTATTTTGACTTATCGATATAAAATTTTGACCTGATAATGATATATACCTTGCAAGCAATATTTGCAATAAGAAAAAGGAAGTAGAGTTTATTGCTTTCAAGTTTCACCAAGCCAATATATGATAACACAGTATTGTAAATCAAAATCTTCTTTCTCATCATCGCTCAACCTTACAGAACTGGTTATCATTTCCAACCTCCCAAGAATTGGATAAATGGTACATTCTTAACATTCTCATTCTGTTTCATAGAATAATTAATTTTGTGTAATCTAATCCAGTAAACTCTTCTTTTCATATTTTTATTGATTTATGTTCTACCGATGAATGATACAATTGATTTGAAATGCTGGTGAATTTGGAATACATGACCTGTCGATTAACAGATCCTAATGGTAAGTTATCCTTTCTAACTGTTTTTTTTTTATAGCTTCCCTCCATTTTAAGCTCCCTTGGTGACTTGTCTATCCAATCAACTCCCTCGTCTCCTTTCTAATCGTGGACTACTTTATGTTTAGAGAATTTATAATAGTTCTATTACACGATCTACCAGCTTTTAGTTAGTAATATCGTATTAAGTAGTACGACTAGCAAATTGTTTAAAGTTATTTTGCTTGTTCTATCCTCGAATGATGTTGTATTTATTAAATAATGCAAAGGTAAGATAAGATAAAGAACTGGGATTAACAAGATGTTTTTAGCTTATTGAAGTTGCCTAGACTTTAAAATTAATTATTAGCCTTGTACTATATATACATAAATATAGTTTTAACCATGTATATATAGTATAAATTTTCGCCGACAGATGAAACCCCTAACTTACATGTAGCTCTGCCCCTGAATAGAGATATTCCGATAATACAATTAAACCTAGTATTTACCTAAAAAAAAAAATTCAAAGCCGACCCACATTCATCTAGTATTTGTAAATTAAAATAAAATAATAAAATAATAAAAATATCAAAACAATACAATTAAACCTAACCTTTACACAAGAAATTCTTCAGTCAACTGACATTTATCTACGACCTGTAAACTATAAAAGAAAAAAATAATAGTGATCACAAAATTTTAATTTTGATCCAACTAATTCTTGTGTGAGCGAAAATTTCGACCCTAAAGAAGATTTTGAATGAAAACAAAGAATATATACATATATATACTAGGTGGCGACGGCCTATGGAGCATGGGCCCAACATTGAAAGATTTTGCGAGTTTGCATATACATATATAAGATAGATATAGCTATTATACATATGGTTGGAAAGAGTATATTAGTTGCATTTGCATTGTTTACATCAGATATTTACTATCATGAAGTACTAAATATTTACTAAACATTTTGTGCTATTTACATAGTGTTGTGCTTTGGCTTCTTGTTTTGTGAGTCGGCACTGACAAAAAGTAACTGTGGCAGATTGAAATTAAAATAAATTTTTAACTATAATGCTCTTTAAGTTCATATAGATCAAAAAAAAAGTAAAGATTTCATAATTCAGGTGGCAACTGAGACCAAGAGGTTGTCACCAAATCTCATAAAAGATTTAATTGATTTTCCACATACTGCAAGATGCTCACACGACCTTGGCTTCCAAAGTAACAACTGCATAATAATAAATGATAATCAATTGTAGCAATGAGCATTCAATCGCTACAAAAAAAGTACCCTAATATTTTCATTCTTTTTTCATGTGGTGCGCTATCTTACATGTTTTAACTCTTTTTCTTTTGCACATCATGATGATGTCTAATATAATCCCACAATGAGGTCTGGGGAGGATAGAATATAACGCTTACGCTATCTTTGTAGGATAGAAAGGTGGTTTTCTATAAACCTTCGGTTCAAAAGGAGTGTAGTCAAAGAAAGATTTAAAGAATAATAACACCAAAATAGCAAGATAAACAATTTGCACGTTAAGGGCAAAAGCTCTCGGCACACATTAAGTAACGATTTGCTAACGTGCACCAAGCGGTGATGGCAAGACGACAAACAGCTACTCGACTACCAGTGCAAGCACCACAGGAACCCCAAGGAAAAATGATTACCCCAGACTCCGGTATTCCACACACTTGCTCCGATGAAGCAAAGTAGGTATAATGGAGAAGATGTGACCAAAGCAAACTCGATACTGGAAGGGGAAGTGTTACAGGAGGAGAATGAGGCGGAATGCTCAAATGCAGCTCGGAAACTTCAATTCTCAGCTGTGTTGCAAGCTACACCACCTATGGAGGAGGATTTAAAGCAGACCAAATCGACTCCAGCTAGTAATCTCCAAGTGCAGGAAGGTATGAAGCTTACTTACATCCCTCTGATGGTTAAGGATGGACGAAAAATAGTGAAAATAAACCACACGGAGGTTGAGGAGGAGTGTGGTAAATGGGAAAATGCAATAATAGGCTGTGTAGTTGGAGGAACACCAAGCTTCAAGGATATGCTGAAGTTTGTCTACAGCATATGGAATTCTGTCACTACACCGCGAGTAGTTGGAGGAACACCAAGCTTCAAGGATATGCTGAAGTTTGTCTACAGCATATGGAATTCTGTCACTACACCGCGAGTATACTCCCATGATGAAGGCTATTTCGTGTTCTTCTTTGAAAATCAGGCTGACAAGAATGAAATCCTACAAAATGGGTCGTATACGTATAATAATCGTCCTATGGTGTTATGGAATTGGGCAAAGGACTTTCGATTCAAAGATGAGATGCTATGCTTCATGCCGCTTTGGGTTGTTCTCCCTGGGCTTTCTATATACTACTGGGCAGAGGACAACCTCAGTAGAATAGCAAGTTATATTAGGAAACCTATATGTGCTGATAGATTAACTAAGGAGGTTGAAAGAATTTCATATGCCCAGATGCTTATCGAAGTAGATATCACTCAAGAGCTTCCTGAGGAGATATATATTGAAAAGCATGATAGTACGATTCATACACAGGCTATAGAATTTGAGTGGGCACCAGAATTATGCCAGGATTGTATGCATATGTGTCACACAACAGGCAAGTGCAGAGAAGTAACCAAGGAGGAAGAACTACCAAAGGTTGTGACTCGACCCAAAGCTCGAAGGAGGAAAATTAACCCAACATGGCTCCCAAAATCCATGAATAAAGACCAGGGTCAGAAGGACCTAAGTAAACGAAAATAAAGGTAAAAAGGGACAACAGCCAAATGGGAAAGAAATTATGGTGGATCGTGCTGGGTCCTTTCCTACTTTACAACAAGCGTATCAGAAAAGTCCTAAGAGCATAGGTAGTGTAATGCAACACCTGACATCTCAAAGAAAGGAGAAAGGCCAACCATCTGTACCTACTGACAGGGCTAAAGCACCTGACCTGACAGGAGGTACATGATATTTAGCTTATGGAACGTAAGGGGGCTTAATAAGCCCTTTAAACAGAAGAAACTAAGATCCTTCTTACAAATAAATAAGGTAGATATCATTGGCTGTTTAGAGACAAAAATACAAGCTACAAATGCAAAAAAAAGTTCAAAATTCATTTGGCCAGGAATGGAAGGTATATGCTAACTATCCTACTATAGAAAATGGAAGAATATGGGTATATTGTAAACAGGGGAGTGTGGATGTTACAATCTTGGAAACTTCAGCACAACTGGTACATTGTGCAGTTCAAGATAAGGACTCCACTTTCACATGCTGGACGACATTTGTGTATGGGTTCAACACACTTGCAGCAAGAAGAACTCTATGGGATCACCTGAGACACACAGGAGCAAATTGCCAAAACCCTGGGTAGTGTTGGGTGACTTCAATGCTATTTTATCTTATGATGATAGGATTAATGGTAAACCGGTTACTCCACAGGAACTGGTAGACTTTCAGCAATGTATAGATGATGTTGGGATTGGACCTTTGCCTAGTAAGGGCCATAGATACACTTGGTGTAATAAGAGAGATCACCAGGCAAGAATTTATAGTCGTATTGACTGGGCATGAGGCAACCACTTATGGTTCATACATTATAACCGTGTAAAGGCAGAGTATAAAGACTTTGGGTTCTCGGATCACACACCTATAATCCTCAGTACTGACCTCTCAGCGATGCAGGTGAGAAGACCTTTCAGGTTGTTGAATGTAGTGATACAGCAGGAAGATTTTAAAGCCCTGACCAGAGCAATATGGCAACAAAAAGTACCAGGCTACAAGATGTATAATGTATGGAGGAAATTATATTATATAGCTAGACAAACCAAAGGATTGCAGAAGGAAATGAGTGTTGTGGACAAAAGAGTAGATGAGTACAAGACCAGACTGAACCAAGTGCCAGACTGAACCAAGTGCAGAAAGGGTTAAAGAGTGACTTATTCAACCAGGAACTCATTGGTGAAGAGAGACAAGTACCACACAACATAGAGTACTGGGAGACAATCAACGAGAGGATCCTAAAGCAGAAATCAAGAGCATTCTAGATCAAGCAAGGGGACAGGAACTCAAAATAATACTTTGCCTACCTGAAGACAAGACAAGCTAGGAACAGAATATCCTCAATCACCACTGACCAGGGAGTGAAGCTGACAGACCCACAGCTCATCCAACAGGAATTTGTGATTTTTTTAAATCATTGCTTAGACAGGCAGCAGATACATTACAAGGGTTGGACATCACAATAGCTAGAGATGGGGCCTGCTTAACTATTGCACAACAACAAGAACTCCTTATACCTGTAACAGCAACAACAGATGTAATGGAAGTTGTAAAGGATCTACCAGTTGATAAGAGCCCTGGAATTGATGGATTCAATGCTGAATTCTTCAAAACACACTGGGAAATAATAGGTACTGAGGTTACAGAAGGAATTCTACAATTCTTTAAGAATGGTAAATTGTTAAAGGGAGTTAATATAACCACTGTGAAACTGGTGCCAAAAGTTCAGAATGCTACTTATGTCAAAGAATACAGACCAATTGCCTGTTGCACAACATTATACAAGAAGATCTCAAAACTTATTACAAATAAGTTAAAAGCTGTGGTGGATTATATTGTGAGCCCTTCAGAATCAGCTTTAATTAGTATTAGGAATATCATTGATAATGTGATAATTGCACATGAACTAGTCAAAGGATACTCACAGAAATGGGTGTCACCTAGGTGCACAATTAAGGTGGATATAAGGAAGGCATATGACTCAGTAAAGTGGCCTTTCTTAAGGATAGTATTACTGGAGTTTGGATTGCCAACTCAGCTGGTTATCTTGATAATGGAATATGTGACAACAGTTCAATATACTCTGTTGATTAATGGAGGACTGACCACAGTATTCCCAGCAAAGAAAGGGCTAAGACAAGGGGACCCTATGTCCCCTTTGTTTTTTATCTTAGTAATGGAATACTTGCATAGAACCTTGCAGCAGCTAAGGCATAATCCCCAGTTTAATTACCATCCTAGATGTAATAAGCTGGGTATTATCCACATATGTTTTGCTGATGATCTCCTCATGAGCTGTAGAGCAGATGAAATATTCATAAAACTGATGTTTGAGGCCTTTCATCACTTCTCAGCTGTATCTGGCTTGCAAACAAATATAGAAAAAAAGCTCTTTATTTATTGCAGGAGTCACTTCAAAATTTAAATAGACGATATTGAGGGAGTTGCAGTTAGCTCCAGGTGACCTTCCTTTCAGGTATTTAGGGGTCCCATTGTCTACTAGAAAACTTACTGTATCTTAGTGTATGTCTTTGGTGGAGAGGATGATTGATAGAATCAAGTGTTGGTCTTCAAAGCTGTTAGCTTACAGTGGTAGATTACAACTGATGAAGTGTATTATTCGAGATACAGATATATTGGGCACAAAATTTCCTGCTACCCAAGAAGATCACAAATATGGTCACAACTGTGTACAGAACATTCCTTTGGACTGGAAGTAATAATTGCTCAAGGAAAGCTTTAGTTGCTTGGGCAACTATTTGTCAACCTAAAATTGTAGGAGGGATGAATGTTATAGATGTGACATATTGGAATAGAGCTGCAATTTGCAAGCTCCTATGGGCAGTGGAGCAGAAACAAGACAAACTATGGGTCAGATGGATCCAACAACAACAACAACAACAAACCCAGTGTATTCCCACCTAGTGGGGTCTGGGGGGGTAAGATGTACGCAGTCCATACCTCTACCTCTGATGAAGTAGAAAGGTTGTTTCCGATAGACCCCCGGCTCAAGACACGAGATACCACACAAACACATAGTAAAGCACAGAAGCAGATTACATAACATAAATACGGCACCCATAAGTAATATAAAACAGAGGAAAGCAGAGGAAAGCACACAGATTCGTAATAAAACATGGAACACGGAAGACGGAATCATAACAGGAATAAAACCCCCACCAAGTAATTCCCTACACTAGCGACCCAAACTGGCCCTAATCCTCTGCCGAAATTCGCGCCCTCCAGACCTTCCTATCTAGGGTCATGTCCTCGGTGAGCTATCACTGTTCCATGTCCCGCCTAATCACCTCGCCCCAGTACTTCTTCGGCCTACCCCTACCCCGCCTAAAACCATCCAACGCTAGCCTCTCACACCTACGGACCGGGGCATCCATGCCCCTCCTCTTCACGTGTCCGAACCATCTCAATCGTGCTTCCTGCATCTTGCACTCCACTGAAGTCACACCAGCCTTCTCCCGGATAGTCTCATTCCGAACTCTATTCCCTCTAGTCAGTCTACACATCCAGCGCAACATCCGCATTTCTGCCACCTTCATTTTTTGGATGTGGGAGTTCTTAACTGGCCAACACTCCGCTCCATACAACAAGGCCGGACGGACTACCACCCTGTAGAATTTGCCTTTAAGCTTGGGCGGCACCTTCTTATCACACAGCACCCCCGACGCGAGTTTCCACTTCATCCATCCCGCCCCAATGCGGTGCGAGACATCCTCGTCAATCTCACCGTTACTCTGGATCACGGACCCAAGATACTTGAACTTATCCCTCTTACATACCTCCTGTGTTTCCAGCTTCACTACTACCTCATTCTCCCGTCTCACGTCATTAAACTTGCATTCCACATACTCTGTCTTGCTTCTGCTCACCCTGAACCCTTTAGACTCAAGAGTTTGCCTTCACACCTCTAATTTGTCATTCACACCCCCTCGAGTCTCATCTATCAGAACTACATCGTCTGCAAAAAGCATACACCACGGCACCTCCCCTTGAATGCGCCGCGTCAACACATCCATCACCAACGCAAACAAAAAGGGACTAAGAGTAGATCCCTGATGCAATCCTGTCAGGACAGTGAAATGCTCTGAGTCTCCTCCCGCCGTCCTCACCTGGGTTTTCGCTCCATCATACATATCCTTAATTACTCTGGTATATACCAGCGGTACTTCACTCACCTCCAAGCATCTCCAAAGCACCTCCCTGGGAACTTTGTCGTATGCCTTCTCCAGATCGATAAACACCATGTGCAGATCCTTCTTCCGCTCCCTATACTGCTCCACCAACCTCCGCACCAGGTGGATTGCCTCCGTCGTCAAGCGGCCGGGCATAAATCCGAACTGGTTTTCTGAAATAGACACTATCCGTCTCAGCCTCGCCTCGACCACTCTCTCCCAGATCTTCATAGAGTGACTCAATAACTTAATCCCCCTATAGTTATTGCAACTCTGAATGTCCCCCTTATTCTTATAGAGAGGGACCATGGTACTCCACCTCCACGCCTCGGGCATCTTTGCCGTCCTGAAGATTTCATTAAACAATCCAGTCAACCACCTTACACCAGCCTCTCCAACGAACTTCCAAAACTCCACCGGTATCTCATCCGGCCCCGTCGCCCTACCCCTTCGCATCCTGCGGACAGCCTGTCTAACCTCTTCTACCTTAAAACGTCTACAATAGCTAAAATCCCGACACTCCTCTGAGTGCTCCAGTTCCCCTAACACAATAGCTCTATCCCCTTCGTCATTCAAGAGCCTATGAAAATACGACTGCCATCTCTTCTTAATGTGGCCGTCCTCCACCAACACTCTACCATCCTCCCCCTTAATGCACCTCACCTGATCGAGGTCACGACCCTTCCTCTCCCTAGCCTTAGCGAGTCTAAACAACTTTTTCTCCCCTCCTTTCTCCTGCAACCCTGCATACAAGCTCTCAAAAGCGGTCGTCTTAGCTGCCGTGACTGCTGACTTCGCCTCCTTCCTCGCTAGCTTGTACTCTTTCCTGTTTACCCGCTTCTCCTCTACGTCCTTACTTTCCACCAACTTAGCATACGCCCCTTTCTTGGTCCCCACTTTCTTCTCCACCTCTTCATTCCACCACCAATTCCCCCGACGGTGCCCGGCCCGGCCCCTAGAAACACCCAACACCTCACTTACATTCTCCCTGATGCACCTTGCCGCCCTGTCCCACATACTATCCACGTCCCCCCTACACTCCCACACCCCCATTCCCGCCAACCTCTCCCCTATCTCCCACGCATTCACTGGCGTCAGGCCGCCCCACTTAATTCTCGGTCTACACTCCTTAGTCCTCCTCTTTCTATTCTTCTTTATACCCAAATCCATAACCAAGAGCCTATGCTGGGTCGAAAGATTCTTACTCGGGATGACTTTATAGTCCTTACACAACGCCCTATCCCCTTTCCTAAGCAACAAAAAGTCAATCTGAGTCCTGGCTACCGCGCTTCGAAAGGTGATCAGGTGCTCGTCCTTCTTCGGGAAGCCCGAGTTCACCCCCACCAGCCCAAAGGCCCTCGCAAACTCCAGTAGGGTCGCCCCCTCGTCATTTCTCTCCCCAAAACCAAAACCACCATGCACGTCACCAAAGCCTCCCGGTAGCGCCCCGATGTGCCCGTTGAAATCCCCTGCTACAACAATCTTCTCCGAACTAGGCACGCCTCTCACCACCTCCTCCAAAGCCTCCCAAAACCGCATCTTCTCCTCCCCCTCCGATCCCACTTGCGGCGCATAAGCACTACACACGTTCAGGGTAAACCCCCGAACGACCAACTTAATAGTCATCAACCTATCGTTGATCCTCTTCACCTCCACTACCTGACCTCTAAGCTCTTCATCTACTAAGATGCCAACTCCATTCCTACGCCTGTCGCTCCCAGAGTACCACAACTTGTAACCATCCACATCCCTAGCCTTAGACCCTACCCACTTGGTCTCTTGGACACACGCAATGTTGATCCTCCTCTTCCTAAGAATCTTCACAAGCTCTATGGACTTACCCTGAAGGGTCCCTATATTCCAAGACCCAACCCTCAGCCTACCGTCCCGCCCTCCACTACCCCCTCCCCCCGCGGCCAAACCTTGGCCCCCCTCCCACTCCCGCCCTCTCCTCCTCCCCCGCCCCCACCACGGCCCCACTCCCCAACCCCCTCGGACATGACCTTATCCACCCATTACCGCCCACAGCCACAACTACACGAAAGTATAGGAAAATATACAGATATACACGGTGGTAGTATCAAATCAGCAGCAAGGAAATACAAGGCTCACACAAATTCAAAGGAATACTCCCCAAACAAAACTATACTCAATTAGGGGGCAAACACCACCGTTCTCAACACCCACCGCCCCAAATACAGGTTCCCAGCCAATAACCCAATCCAAAGCAGTGGAAGAAACGACCACAGCAACAGCAACAACAGACAACAGACAATGTCCACAAATTCCACGCAAGTCAAGGTACAGGGGCTACTACTAGCATAATACTAAGAATGGAATATGAAATAATGAAATAAAATGGAATATGAAATAACGAAAATAACAAAGGTTAGAAGTCACCGGATTACGCTTGGAGCTGCGACTGCTGGAGACGGAGCGGCGGCTGGCTGGCTGAAGGCCGAGGTGGGGGGAGGGCTGGTGTACCCCGCTATGGGGGGGGTACGGACAGGACAGGTAAGGGTGGGGGAGTGGGGGGCCGGCCGTCGGGTCGGTGGTCGGCGCCGGGGATCGGAGGTCGGGGCCGGCGGTCGGGTCGGGTCGACGCCGAAGGTCAGTGACGGCGCCGGGGACCGAGGACCGGTGCGAGAGGGAGGGAGAGAGGGTAGGGGGAAAGAGAGAGAGAGAGAGCTGTTAGAGAGAGAGCCGTTTGGGCGGCGCCGGAGGTCGGCGCCGGGGGCCAGAGGTCGGGCCCAGAGATCGGGCCGGGTCGACGCCGACGGTCCGCGACGGCGACGGGGGCCGATGACCAGTGCGAGCGAGAGAGAGGGTAGGGAGGAAGAGAGAGAAGAGAGAGAGCCGTTCATGGGTCAAATGGATCCATAGCTACTATATTAAAGAACACAGGATGGACACAATGTGCATTCCAAAGCAAGCTAGTTGGATAATAAAGAAAGTTCTTGATGCAAGAAAGTGGCTATCAGGTACAAGAAGCATTCATCAAGAACTACAACAAATAACTGATCATAAAAGATTCAATATCTGAAGGCTTATCACTACATGAGACCACAATACCAGATGGTTAATTGGCACAAAGTGGCCTTGGTGAAAGGGATGATTCCCAGACACCAATTCATTCTCTGGTTGGCTTTACATAACAGACTTGCAACTGTGGATAGAGTTGGTAAATAGGGTATTCAAGTGAAGAAAGAGTGTGCTATGTACAACAGCGGGGGAGGAAACATTTGAGCATCTGTTCTTTAAATGCAATTACTCTCAAACTATTTGGAGCTCCATTCTACATTGGCTAGGATATCAGCAGAGCATAGGGGATTGGCAGTATGACATTCAGAACCTAATACACCTAATGTCCAACAGCAGACCAAGAGCTAGCATACTTGGATTCTATTTAGCAGCAGCAGTGTATCACATATGGGCAAAAAGAAATGCTAGAAGATTTACTACTCAAAAAAAGGATATCAGACAAAGAGACAAAGAGACAAAGAGCCAGAAGCATTGTCATTCAGTTATTTGTAGCAGGTCAAACACATAGCAAATGGAAAGTATATTTAGATAGCTTAACAGGTTATCCAATGTAAATTTAGATAACTAGTAAATTGATTAGAAAATAGTTCTATTGTGAGTTGGAACTGAGTCAAAAAAGTCCAGCTGGTTTGTAATGCACATTTTTTGGTTGAATGGAAAAGTTAACTGTTTATCCAAAAAAAAGACAAACAAATTTTTCACCTGAGGTTTTCAGGAAAGATCCATCAAGCCATCCCTCAGTGATTGTCCGTGGAACAATCGACTGGAATGGCATTTTTGCAGCCAGAGAAAGATCCATACTCTCGGCCATCCTAGAAAAGCCCTTCAGCATTTGACTAGAACTTATAAGACCTTTCTGCGGCCTCCTTTAAAAGTTTTAGAATAAGTGGTTGCAGAAGCTTTTCGATTTTCATCAGAAGTTTTAATGCAACAGCTTAACCAAATAAGACCTTTTAAGGCTCAGATCAGTACAAACAAGGCAAAGGAGATGATGCATCTGTCATGGCTGCTGACCTCAGCTGCATTACAGCTCAATCAGCTCATAGTACCTTCCAGATCGCCCCGTCAAGATACAGAACCAGCTTTCTTGCCCACATGAACTCTAGACAGCTTAAATCATCAAAACCTCTAATCCGTAATAGCAAAAACAACAACAACAGCGAAAACCTATTTCAACGATTTCAAGGCTGATCATGGATGATGATGATGTTTTTTCTGTACGCATATTATAGAAAGTTCTAATTTTAAGCCTCAGACTAGAAACAACAAACCAATTTTCTCTCTTTCATCTCTGGTTCAGCAGCCTGAGTGACTCTACGTTGTTGTGTGAAGAGATTTCATTTCAATTACATAATGTGATTTGGCTGAAGATGGTTTAATCAAGAAAGATAATAAGCTCATAGAACACATTAAGCTAGCAGTAACATATTTAAAAGCAAGTGACCTTAATTTCAGTTGTTTCTAAAAAAATATCAATATTTTTCCTCTCAGATATTGAAGAGATGCTTCTACTTCTTTCTCCAGACCAAATTTTGCCTGCAAACAGTTCAATAAGTAAGTTAGGAATCCAACTATTACAAAAACAATAGTATAAAAAACAAAACATAAACCCTTTCATCCAATACAAGGGTAAGACAGAAAAGATATGAAAGTGAAAACTGACCAAAAACAAGAAAGTAAACATCAAAACTAAAGCACCAAGCATTAGTTTAACATTTTTGTCGTAGAATAGCGTATGTACATAGACCTTATCCCTACCTCTTAAATGGAGATAGAGGTTGTTTCCAAAAGATCCTACACTCAAGTGAAGCAAATAAACGTAGTAATGGATCATTAAATTTACAATAACATATCCCGTGAAATCTCTTAAAGTGAGATTTGGGGAGAATATAGTGTAAGCACACCTTACCCCTACCTCTTGGAGAGAGATAGAGATTGTTTTCGAAAGACCCTCGGGTCAAGCGAAATAAATTAAAGTAGTAATGGATCATTAAATCTACAACAACATATCCCGTGAAATTTCATAAGAACAACCACGTAGAGGGTAAAATATCAGATGATTACCATCATTCTGGCATAAGCCAATCCAATAGGGCCAGCCCATATTACACCAATAGTTTGTCCTTTACGCAAGTTCTCCCCAAAACTGGAAGAGAATTCCAATAAAATTAGCGAAGTTTAAGACCAAAAGAATTTAATTATGGATCTGAGAAAACACAATAAATAGAATTAAACATTTTCATACAAGTGTGGAAACCATCCTTCATATTTGTCATCTCTCATAAACTCATCTGCCTCAACAATTCTTACCGCTGCTGCTAAGCTAACTCTGCTGTAGTCTCTGTCAGTACTCCCTGACCATAAGAACATTATTTGAGAAGAGAAAATGGACGATTCTATGCATATGCACATATCCAAATAACAAACAAGTTTTCTTGATAACTTCCACATACCAATAGCCATTAAGATCACAGATAAGTTTTCTTGCAGCATTTACCATATTGATCAAGACAATTTGATCCTACAAAATTACTCCGATGGCAAGGACTGATATTGTATTTTTAGGATTTATTACTTTTTTGTAAAGGGATTTTCAGATACAAAATTATTACCTTTTCAAAAAAATAACCACAATGCATCATATACTTTATCATCACCATAGAAAGACAGTTGTGACCAACAGAAAGTTGAAGTTTGAACCTTTCCGACTGAACCTGCCTGTTTAACTTCTGGCGCTTTGAATAAGTTGAATCTAGAGAAGACTAAGAGGAGGGAAGAGGAAGATAGAGAAACCAACATTTATCCCATTCTATTCCAACCCAATACTATATTTCTAAATTAAGTGCAGCTCAATATTTGATGGACTCATAATCTGTGTACAGCCTTAGTGTAGAATTTACCAAGATATTGATATGTGACATCATGTAACAGCGAATAAAGATACAATCGATTCAAAAATTGTATTCATTAAAATAATAAATTATGAATAATACAACACAATATAATAATAATACAATACGATGCATGAGGATAAAATGAAAAGTTACTTTCTCTAATGAATGATATATCTATTTTCGAAAGAGAAGCAATTAATTTTTACACAGGAAAGCAAAAATTAGTTTCATCAAACTGTTCGTGGACATAATAAATGAAGATATTGATATGAAACCATGAAGCCAACAGATTCCACAAAATTTCAATTACGTCCAAAAAACAACATAAGTGAACGAATTGGGTCTTTTTCAATTACCGCCTCCAACATAAAGTATGCTTAATTTTAAGAAAATTCCTATAGATTTAAATTTTCTAAATCAATCCTTAATTAATTGATTTATTTAGATGATTTAATGTTAATTAATATGAGATTTTACTATGGATATCAGTCAGCTAGACGAAGAGAAAAGAGATTCTTACCTCTCCGTTGTCGGAGATGGAACAGAAAATTAGAATTTTGAGTGACGGCAGTGGCTGAAACTTGGAGAGGAAAATGCTCAAGTGCATTAACCCAAAGGCAGTAGTGGTAGAAGAAAGGAGAGGAAAGTGCTGGAGGGTTTTTTGTGTTTAGAATAGAAGAACGGAAGAGGAAAGTACTGTAGGGTTCTTTTGTTGACACGCAAGAAGAAGATGGAGGATACGTAAACAATTATATTGAAAAAATGAAAACGCCCTTTAATGCTTAAACAGACATGTTGAAACTAACCCTCTTCCAATATATATATATAGGGAAACCAACATAGTGAAGAAGATGGTTAGAAAATCAAGCATCTACCAATCTCTACATGTAATTGAATCAAGTTAGATGAGTATCAATCATATTCTTATAATAGGTAAATCAGTTTGTTCTCTAGTTTAACGTATATCTCAATATTTATAGAAGTATTTCCTTATTAAGTCCTATTTTAGGCGCATTTTTCTAATTGAATAATAGAAAAGAAAATATTAATTAATTCTTCATTTAATGTACATCTCAATATTTATATAAGTATTTCCTTAATAGAGTCCTATTTTAGGCGCATTTTTCTAATTGAACAGTAGAAAAGAAAATATTAATTAATTCTCTTACCATATTTTAGGAGTCCCATATATTTTAGGAAGTCTAAAAGAAAGAAAAATATTTAATTAATTTCCCTACCATATAGTTTAGGAGTCTCATAAATTTTAGGAGGGCTAGTTAATATAATAAAAAAATAATTAAATAATATATTTTAAAAAATAGTGAAAAGACAGTTGTGTCTAAAGAAGAGTCAAGTTCAAATCATTTTTCTAAGGGTTTTCACACTTTTAATATATTATTATTATTATTATTATTATTATTATTATTATTATTATTATTATTATAGATAAGGGATTTAGGTCATTAATGAAAAAGATAAAGTTTTGGGTGTGTTTGGTATGATGGAAAATATTTTTCATGGAAAATGTTTTCCTGAAAAAAGTTTTCTGGAAAATAAGTTGGCTTTCTACTTATTTTCTCATGTTTGGTTGGCGAGTGGAAAATATTTTTCGAAAAATATTTTATGGTGTTTGATTGGTGAGTAGGAAAATATTTTCTAGTGTTTGATTGGTGAGTGAAAAATATTTTTTAGAAAATACTACTAACTGTTAACTAGTATATCAGTGCCTATAGCAACTCAACAATTTGTAAGAACTAATTTAAGCATAGGAAACAATATCAATACCGAATGCTAAAATATTACAATTACTAAATTTAATCAACTACTAATTAGCAAATATATGAGATATTTTTAACATTTTGTTAGGACAATCTCAAGATGCTACAATCAATAGAAATACAACGGAACGACAAGCTTATTCAACCTTGTAAAACAAGCTACACCAATGACAAAATGAAATATACAATTAGCAAAAGTAATATAGGTAAGTCTTTCTCTATGCATATGGAAATAACAATACATTCAACGAATATTAGAAAAGAAAAAAATTTGAATTTCACTATTTTTTATTTCAAACAGTGAAAAATTTAAACAAAGAACAGTGAAAAATATTTTCGAGTAATGATGAACTTTTTGAGAAATGTGAATATGAGTGTTGTTGAGGTGGAGAAAAGGGGTGGGGATGGGGGCATAAGTTACATTTGTCATTTTTCGGAAAATGACTTCCCTTGACCGATGAGAGAAGTCATTTTCCCTCAAATGGAGGAAAATGAGCTGTTATGAAAAATATTTTCCCAACATTTAACTATAACCAAACAAGGGAAAATAAGAAAATATTTTACAGAAAAAAATTTCCGTCATACCAAACACACCATTATGTAGTTTAGTAAAAATAAATTGTGGTGTTATATAATTTTTCCTACATCCAAATACCACTTGACTGTAAGAAAAGGGTCCAACTCTTGCTGAAATTGTCTCCCTACCTCTTTAAGTCCGTCCCCCCACCCCCCCACCCTCCTCCCCCGCTCCCAAAAAAAAAGTTACTGCTTGTTGTAGACCGATGAACTTTGACTATCTAGTATTGAGCAACAGTCTAGCATCCTTACGCCTTATACTAGTCTAAGCCACACTAAGACTGACAGTGAAGTCATTCCGGTTTGATTTTAAAAAGTAGGAAGTAGCATGGTGTCGACTTTTTTTGTCGCCAGAGGATCAAAAGATCTGTCTTTCTCCCCTTGTGATTATGGATCACCCATTCAGTCTAATACCAAAGCACCCCGGTTCAATACCTGGAAGTAGAAGAGAAAACTTCTCTTTTCATAAGTAGTGCTTCTCATTCTCTACTACCATAGCTATAGGAACGAGCGAACTTGGCCTCTTTTCCCTCATCTTTCTAATGCCATTAGCAAGAATCTTTTTGAGAATAGTTAGATTCTACTTCTACGACTTAGAGGATCTAGAGGCGATCGTAGAAGGAGACTTTCTTAGATACCCACATAGGTCAAATCATTATATCTATAATATATATCTATATCTATCTATAATTTATAATCTATATCTATAACCTATAGTATATTAAAAGTGTGAAGACCTCTAAAAAAATAATTTAAACTTTTTCCTTTTCTTTAAAAGCCTCTATAATAGACAAAGTGATCTTTTCACCTTTTTATTTAAATTATAATATTACTATATTTTTATAATATTAATAATTATAATAAATATATTAAAAAATAATAGGGCAAAATGACCTTCTGGACCTCTGTACTATGTCGGTTTTGTAAATTGGACACTTTTACTTACATGTTTGTCATCTGGACCCCTGAACCCACTAAAAGGTAATATTTTAAATACTTTTTCGGTGAGTGTAACACACTATCGCTACGCCAGCTGCCATGTTAGCTTCCACGTCATTTTTAAATATAAAAAATATTAAATATTAAAATAAATAAATAAATTAAAAGAAAAACAATCCTCCTCCCCCCTTCCTCTTTTCCCTCTCTCTTTCCCTTTTCTTTCTCTTTTCCTGATTCTTATACTCCCTCTCTCTATCACTCTTTCTTCAGCTTCTTCTTCTCCTCTCTCTCTTCTCCTTCTTCTTTTCTTTATAAACCCCAATTAATATATTCTACTTCCAATAAATCAAAAAAAGCAATTAAAATTGTTAGATTTTATAAAAAAAAATTCATATGAATTCAAGATCCATAATACCCATTTTATATATTGATTGTGTTTGGTTATTTGGTGTGAAATTTTATATTTTTTTGTTAGCAAGTGATTCCGTGATAAAATTAAAATGCAATTGAAATTTGATTTTTTTTGAATTAATTTCATGGTATTTGATTTGAATTAATTTCATGATGTCTTGACCAAATCTTACCCCAAAACTGAAATTTAACACAAAAATTGACCAAAGCTGCTAATGAACTTAGAGGAGAAAATTTTTTGTAATGAGATTTTATAGTGGGGTTTTGTAATCCTGGGTTCTTGATGGAATTTTGTAATGCTGTGGGCTGGGGTGGGGTGGGGGAGTGACGGAATGCTGGTGTGGTGGTTGTTGTGTTACTTGGGGAAGGGTGAAAGACGGGGTGGGGGAATGAGGAGAAGGTGGAAGATGAAAAAAGGGTGGGAGACGGGGAGGGTGCTGGATGGGGGATGGGGGATGGGAATGGTGGTGGACTGGTGGATGAGGTGAGGGACGGTTGGTGACTGGTGGATGGGGTGGGGGACGGTGGTCACTGATGGATGGGGTGGGGGACGGTGGGGGAGGGGGTGGGGTGATGGACGGGGTTGGGGGTGGGGGAGGGCCTTTTTTTATCTTTTTTCAAAAATATATTTTTTAGTTTTTAAAAATATTTGTAAATTTAAAAAGCTGAAAAAATATTATATTTAAAATTTTTAAAAATATTTTTAAATTTAAAAAGTTGAAAAAAGCTGGATGGGGTGGAGGGGCTGGGACGAGGTGGGGGAGTGGCTAGACTGGAAAGGGGGTGGGGGTTTATTTTTTATTTTAAAATTTATTATTTTTTTAATTTTTAAAAATATTTTTAAATTAAAAAACTGAAAAAAATTTAATCTTTTTTTTATTTTTTAATTATTTTAATATAAAATTGGAAAAAATTTAACCCCCACTCGCACCCCAGGCGAGTGTAATCACTCTCCTCGTCCTAGTCAGCATTTTAATGTCACATAGACAAAGTCAATGGTCAAAGGGTTTAAAATATAACTTTTTAGTGGGTTTAGAGATTCCGATGACAAACATGTAAGTAAAAGTGTCCAACTTACAAAACCGACATAGTATAGGGCCAGAAGGTCATTTTGCCAAAATAATAGAGAAGAAGTTTGTTAGGTGGAAAATTTGGTGACTTTTCCAACATTTATGGAAAATATTGATTTTCTAATAAAGACAAACGCGTTGAATTTTTCAAAATCTACGGGAAAGGTTAGTTTTTTAAGGTAAGAAAATTATTTTTATGAAAAACAGTTATTAAAATACATGAATATATGAAATACTCCTAAAATATTAAATAGTGTCCTTTTTTATTTATGAATCCTCTACTTCTATATATATGAATAGCCTTTTAATTTTAGATTTTTATTGTGTAACGGTTGTCTCGAGATATGTTTTCTAAAGTTTTAATATATATATTCCTGAAGTTCTAACTAGTAAATTCTTGATAGATAATTGTTATAGTATCTATGATTTTCAATAATAAATTCTTGATAGACAAATGTTATAGTAGTATTTATTATTAAAAAGATAAATTTGTTGTTTTCTCAAATTTTAGTATAAACTTGAAGTTTACAGCAGTAAATTATCATTTATTTTTTATAGACAATTGCATGTTCAAGTATTTGAGATACATATTACTCCGTTTATATGAGTTAAATAGATACAAACTTTTAACGTGAGTGACTATTTTTTAATAATTTTATTTGTCGTGGGACACACATGCAAAACACGTACACTTGACTAGTGTATGTATATATATATACCAAGTTATACACATAATATACATGAACAATGTATATTATACATTCATTAAGTATTTTTAATTTAAGTTAGGTGGACTAACAGGGGCGGATGTAGAAGGTACTTTGGGGGTTCCCAGGAACCCATTAACTTTCGTACATATCTTGTATTTATTTTGAGAAATCTAGTAAATATATAAAAGTTATAAGTTAGGAACCCATAATAAAGTGTGTTATTGGTTTTGTGGCAAAGCAAGTGCATGTTGAAACATTGTTGCCCTCTTGGTTGTGGGTTCTAACCCCATCACTCACTTTTTTTTTTGAATTTTTATTTTGCCCAAGGAACCCACAAGTTTAAAATTTTAAATCCGCCTCTGTGGACCAACGATTTAGGTTAATCTCTCAAAAAGAAAATGTTTCTTATTTAAAGAAACCTAACTTCAAACTAATACTAAATTCCTACGACATTATATTCTCTGATTAAACTATTCTCTACTAACTTCACTAAATTAAATCTGCAGGGCCAATGATCTACAAGGGAATCTACCATCTATTTTATCAGTACAATCCTAAAAGTTCTGAATGGGGCAACATTGCATGGGGTCATGCTACATCTACTGATCTTGTCAACTGGACTGTTCATCCTCCCACTCTGTCACCTTCAGACCCATATGACATCAGCGGTTGTTGGTCAGGTAGTTGCTATTTTGTAAAAATAATATACGTCCAGTTTTTACCTTATTCAGGAGATTCATTTTTTAAGTATAAATATATATTTCACTACTAAAAAAATCTGAAAAACCGACCACACATTGTGGTCGGAAAAAACCGACCACTACTGGTCGGTTTTAAAATTTTTTTATTTTTTTTTAAAAGCGACCACATGTGGTTGCTTTTATATTTACAAAAATCAAAATAATTATTTTAATAATTTTTATATTAATTATTATTTATTTTACAAAGAAAAATTTTAAAAAATCAACAAAACCGACCACTTGTGGTCGGATTTTTCTAAAAAATATAATTGAAAAATATTTTTAAAAACCGACCACTTGTGGTCGGTTTTTAATTTAAAAAAAAAAGAATTTTTTAATTTATTTTTTAAAAAATGGTCAGTTTTAATTTTTTTTAAAAAATATATCTATATATTTTTAAAAAACCAACCACAAGTGGTCGGTTCTTTAATTAAAATAAAAAAATAATTTTACATAAACCGACCACTTGTGGTAGATTTTTAAACTAAAAAAAATAAAAAAGTAAATAATTTTTAGAAACAAATAATTA
>NC_061114.1:165144972-165149088 GCF_002878395.1 Capsicum annuum | reverse complement strand
ATATATATATATATATATATATATATATATAATTTTTTGAAATTACATTGATCACACGTAGTCGATAACCAATATAATAATAATAAAAATCAATCAATCTTAAATTTTGTGAAAAAATTACACTAAAAGATATATCAAATAAAATAAACAAACTACGTTAAACATAATTTTTATCTTTTACTTATATTTCAATATATAAAATTAATATTTTTCTTTGTATATACATTAAAGGACGTTAAGCATGCATAATATTTGTATAATGAATGTGTCTATATATATATATATATATATATCATTTCGTTGAGATAATGATATTATATTACTATTGCAGTCATAATAATGTAATATATAACCGATAATTCATCAGAATATAATGAATGTGTTCTATTATAAGGTAATATACTTGTTGATTTGATATATATAGTACGCATTCAAGAGTTCATATATATATATATATCATGTAGTGATAGATTGATGAACGATGAAGTCAAAATCTAGTAGAATATAATTAAGCTAATTAAATATAATTAATCGATCACTCATCAGAGTATGTATATGAAACACGTTGCATTATATTATTGGATAATATACCCGTGTACGTATGTGATATATATATAGTACGTATTTAGAACTTGATATAGTCGATAGTGTGTGTATGTGTATATATGTATAGGTATATATATAGTATATACATATTATATAGTGAGGTATTTTAATGACATAATCTAATCTAATCGATAATTCATCTGAGTATTTGTGATATACGTTGTATATTATTATGGGGTAATAAAATTGTGTATGTGATGTTTATAGTACGTATTTGAAAACTGATAGACTATTGAATAGATGTATATATATGTATATCTCGTGTAGTGATGTATGCAGTAATCAAAATTAAAGCTAGATAACTGAATCTATATATCAAAATATTTTGAATGATACGTTGCTATATCATTTATTGACAAAGCTGTGGATGAAGGCTTCATCAGTACCAATGCTCGCCAAATCATCGTATCTGCACCAACAACAACAGAGCTTATCGAGAAACTCGAGGAATATGTTCCTTGTCATGAAAGAGTTGCTTCGAAGTTGAACTGGGAGACAGAGCAGCAGCTTGGCTACCCTCAAGCACAAGAAATTGGGCGATGATTAAAAAAGGGGATTTGCAAGCATATAATTTCAAACGATTTCTCTGTTTTCCCTCATTATTCGTAAACATGCACATTCACAATTATTATACAAAATACATTATCTATTATTTTATTATTTTTTGTAAACATGCACATTCACAATTATTATACAAAATACATTATCTATTATTAGTGAAATAACGGGTATTTTTTAAATTTGTGTATTTTCTAACTCAATTGTGCCAATTCATAATAATTTTAAATTAATTTTACCCGATTTATTATAATTCTAGCCAAATTGTATCTAATTAGACTCAATTTATTTACCCTTTAACCCAATTTTATCCAAGTTCTTATAATTTTAGCCTGTTTTATTTAATTTATTATAATTGTAGCCAATTTATTACAATCATAGTCAATTTGGGATTCAATTTTTAAATTTTAGTCAAATCCTAATTAAATTCTCAACCTCTAGATCTCAACCGTCGATTAAAAACCAATCTAATGGCGGTTGACGCCCAATTTTGACCTCTCGATACTACATTTAGGCTGCTATTTTAGCAAAATTATTAAGTTTTAAATGTCAGTATTTTTACACATTTTTTCTTGCATCAAACAGATTTTTGATGTGTCACATTTTTATTTAAAATGTACAAATTATTTTATGTAACATTAATTTTACATTAATGTCTCATTATTTTTTATGGTCATTATTACAACAGCTGTCTAAGTCAATTCAATTACCTCCAATTTATTTAAATTCTAGTCATCCTTATACTCAATTGATTTCAATTCTAGCCTATTTTCAATTTTAAAACAATTTTTATCCCATTTGCAATTTTAATCACAGTCATTGATCTCATCCGATCAATGGCCGAGATCGAATCCACCATCTATCAACCTTTTAAATAAAATAAACCCTAATCCCTCATCTTTAACCAAAACAGCCGCAAAGGCTCTCCTTATCTCTCTTCTCTCTTTTTCTCTCTCTAGACCCAACGTTTAAACCACCGATGACCACAATACCAGCACCGCTCGCTCTCTCCATAGTCTTCGTCTCCACAATCGCCAGACGCCACAACACCATCGCTACCAACCGTTGCGAACCCAGCCTGCAAAACCACTATCTCTTGTCGCCATCGCCATCAACACCGGTGAAGCCAGCCACCAACCACCGCGATTCCAGCCGCCGACACAGCCTTAAGTGCCACCAGTCGCTGCTTAAGTAGCCATACAACCATCAGCGAACCCTTTCACCACAAAAACAGTATCAGCCGCCTCGCCCGTCGAAAAATGATGGATTCTTAAGAATCCATTTCAGGTCTGATTTTAAATATACAATGTTAATTTTCTTCTACTCCCTTTTGCCTTCTCTTTTGACAAATTCGTAGACCTTAAATTGATAAGACTCGATTAAAATCTTATGCGATTTCTTGTGATTAGCGTTTGTGTTTTGCTTAAAATATCATTCATGAAAATGCATCTTTTATGAAATTTTAGGCATGCAGCTTATAACTTTGATTCTGAAAATTTAATCTAGTTGATTGAGTTAGTAGATTTATCATGTTGATATGCTGCGAATTTGCCCATCTTTGTGTCTTTGTACTGTTACTTTGATAGCGGGTGTTCCTTGATATGGATATGAACTATTTGTTAACAGAATGTTAGGCTAATTATGTGTCTAGTTATAGGAGTAGTCATGTTGCTGGATGTGTTGGTGTATTGATTTGAGTGGGGAGTTAGCTTAATTAGGTTTAAAAGTTGGCAAGTGTGGTAATCATTGAAAATTATTAATAGATTCAGGTAGTATGAGTAATTAAAACTTATATGCTCTAGTTAATGGTGTTTTTCTCTTGGGTTGGTGCAAATTTGCACGACTTCAACTTTAGTTTAGTATTTTTCTTATAATCTTTCTGTTGTGATTCAAGTTTCGATATGGTATATGCACTTATATATTAAATACATTATATGGTACAAATATTGTGAGATTTAAGAAACTGGAAGAAGATTAAGCCTTAGACTTAGACTTGGAATTTAAAAGAATACATGAGGCTTGGCCTATAAGAAAGGAAAGGCTTTTGCGAATTAGCTTGGTTATCATGGATTCTTCGGTTGGGGTAGGCTATGGTTTAATTGAAAAAGTGAAGTGAGTTAGTGAGTCAAAAATATTTTAAGTGTAGTTACTTGAAAGGTGGACTTGTGTTTTGAATATAGTTAAGTGTGGTGACTTGAGAAGTGAGTTAGTGAGTCAAAAATGTTTAAGTGTAGGTACTTGAAATGTGGACTTGTGTTTTCAATAGAGTTAAGTGTGGTCACTTGGAAAGTGAGTTAGTGACTTCAAAATGTTTAAGTGTAGTTAATTGAAAGTTGGACTTGTGTTTTGAATATAGTTAAGTGTGTTCACTTGAGAAATGAATTAGCGACTTGAAAATATTTTAAGTGTAAGTTCTTAAAATGTGAATTTATTTTTTGAATTTAATTAAGTGTGGTCACTTGAGAAGTTTTAAGTGTTTTAAACATTAGCGACTTGAAAAATGTTTTAAGTGTAGTTACTTGAAAGGTGGAGTTATGTTTTGAATATAATTAAGTGTGGTTACTTAAGAAGTGAGTTAGTGACTTCAAAATATTTAAGTGTAGGTAACTTGTGAAGTGAATTGGTGACTTAGAAATGTGAACTTTTCATTTTAAATTTAGTTTAGTTTGGTAACTTGTGAAGTGACTTGAAAATGTTTAGGTGTAGGTACTTGAAATGTGAACTTTTCATTTTGAATTAAGTTTAGTTTGATAACTTGTGAAGTGAATTAGTGACTTGAAATGTTTAGGTGTAGTTACTTGAAATGTGAGCTTTTCATTTTGAATTTAGTTTAGTTTGGTAACTTGTGAAGTGACTTGAAAATGTTAAGGTGTAGGTACTAGAAATCTGAACTTTTCATTTTGAATTTAGTTTAGTTTGGTAACTTGGGAAGTGACTTGAAAATGTTTAGGT
>NC_061114.1:164995447-165144872 GCF_002878395.1 Capsicum annuum | reverse complement strand
ATGTAGGTACTTGAAATGTGAACATTTCATTTTGAATTTAGTTTAGGTTGGTAACTTGAAAATGTTTAGGTACTTGAATTATATATTAGTGACTTTTGTTTTGAATTTAGGTACTTTGCATTTTGATTTTAGTAAACTGTGGTCACTTGACAAGTGAATTAGTTACTTCAAAATGTTTAAATGTAGATACTTGAAACGTGAACTTTTCATTTTGAATTAAGTTTAGTTTGGTAACTTGTTAAGTGAATTGGTGACTTGAAAATATTTAGGTGTAGGTATTTAAAATGTGAACTTTTGTGACTTGAACTAATTATTTGAATGTGATTGATTGTGTAGATGGAACCTGATTATAGCTGGATATATCAACGAAATATTGATAATAGAATGGGTGAGACTGAGAATGAAGATGTGGATGATGAGTTGTAGTTTTTAGTCTTTTGTATGTTTTATAGTTTGGATTTGTAACATCAATAAATTTTGTAAATAATTTGATTTTTAATGTTTGTATTCTTATGGTGGTTGGTTGATTGTATATTAAATGATTGGTGGGCTGTATTGTATATAATTTGATTTGATTTTCAATATTTGTAAATGATTGGTGGGCTGTATTGTAAATAATTTGATTTTTAATGTTTGTATTTTGGAAATTTTCAATATTTTTTTTTACAAAATTATCAAAAAAACCGACCACATGTGGTCCCTTTTTTTGAACTTTTTTACAAAAAATCGACCACATGTGGTCCCTTTTCTTCTGAAAATTTTTAAGAAAAATCTACCACATGTGGTCCTTTTTTATATTAATTAATTAATTAATTAATTAATTCAATTACAAACCAACAACATGTGGTCGTTGTTTTTATAAATTAATTAATTAATTTAAAGAAATCGACCCCTGGTGGTCGATTTTTATTAAAATTAATAAAATTAATTTTATAAAAAACCGACCACTTGTGATCGTTTTTTTTTCCTAATTTCTTTTTCAATTTAAATAAAATAGTAATGAATTTTAAAAATGAATATATATTTTTAAAAAAACTGACCACACGTGGTCAGTTTTTAAAAAGCTACTGCTACTTTTCCATAAATTTTTTTGGTGATTTTGTTGTCGGAAAATGGGGAAAACCGACCACCCTTTTTTTTTTAGTAGTGAATTTCTTCACAGGTTCTGGGACAATTCTCCAAGATGGTACACCAGCTATGCTCTATACCGGAGGCGACTCACAAAATGTTCAATTTCAAAATCTAGCAGTTCCCAAAGATCCATCTGACCCTTACCTTGTCGAATGGGTTAAGTCGTCTAATAATCCAATCATGACACCTAATGAAGAAGAAAAAGAATTGTTTAGGGACCCATCTACGGCATGGTTGGGCCTGATGGGACCTGGAGAGTTATTATAGGAAACGAAAGAGAAAATAGAGGAACTGGTCTTTTATACAAAAGCAAAGATTTCATTCATTGGACTGAAGCAGAGCGTCCTCTTCATTCCTCCAATGAAACTACAATGTGGGAATGCCCTAATTTTTTTCCCGTCTTACTTGACGGTAAAAATGGACTTGACAATTCGGAGATCATTCCAGGAATAAAACATGTGCTAAAAAATAGCGGTGTTTCGTTCTTCTGTAGATTTTTATACTGTTGGAGTGTATGACCATTGTAATGATGTATATACACCATATGAGGAATCTATAGAAAATGAATCAGGATTAAGATTGGATTATGGAAGGTTATTCCAAGTTTTTTTTTGACAGTGAGAAGAAGAGGAGGATCTTCATTGCCTCGGTCAGTGAGTCTACAAGTAAGGAAATTGATATCGCTAAAGGATGGTCTGGTCTTCAGGTAATTAATTTCGTGAGAGAGTTAGTTTAGGTGACACTATTTTCTTATCATCAGTTCATGTCAACAAGAATTATTTGAAATGGTATAATTTTAACTTTGAATTTTACCCTGAAAAATTGTTACGTCCAAACAAATGCTAGTATATTATACTTAACGCTAGGGGTGGACATGGTATGGTATTTGAAACTTCAATATGGTAATTTTTGTATTCGTTTTTTAAAAACATTATACCATTACCATACCATATTAATTCGGTATGGTTCAGTATTTTGACGTTTGATTTTGGTATTTTGCGGTATGGTAATCTGTAATTATAGTTTGTTTAACTTTGATAATATATACTCGTATACTAGAGTATTATTACTTCGACTTTTTAAAAGCATGTCTTACTTGTATCATAAAAATGCATTACACATGTAGAAATATTGAAAAAGAAGTACAAACAATTCCTTTTATTAGTCAATTACACCAAAAAGACATTTCAATCAAGATAGAGTAGCGAAAGTTTCAAAGTATAAACATTTTTATACTAATACTAAGTACGAGTATTTCTGTTTTTTTTTTTTTTTGTGTGTATATATATATATATATATATATATATAAATTACTTATGTAACTATATATACTTCGGTATGGTATTCGATATTTCGGTATGTCATTTGTAAATACCGTATATTATACCATATATCAAAAAAATTAAAATGTATACCATATACCATAACAAATACCATAATACCAAAAATCACGGTATCAAAAATTTTGATTCGGTATGGTAATTCGGTATATACCATACCATGTTCACCCCTACTTAACGCCACAAGTTTTAAAAGTCTTGTATATAGTCACACAAATGCAAATCTAACATGTTTAAGACTGCAAATTTCAAAAGTCCCTAACTTTTAATTAACTTCTTGCCAAGTCGAGCTATATTACATAAACTAGAACATAATATTGGCCCTTGCTTCTTATTGTAACCATTGCATTGCAAAATTTATTACAGTCGTTTCCAAGGAAAATTTGGCTGGATAAAGGTGGAAAGCAATTGGTTCAATGTCCAGTAGAAGAAATCGAAATGCTAAAGACAAACCAAGTTGAGTTACACAATGTAATACTTGATGCAGGTTCAAAGCTTGAAATTAGTGTCACTGCTGCACAGGTATAGTTGATTCCATTGAGGTTTCAACATACAAAGTTTAGCTTGATAGATGATTCTATACTATTTCTTTTATACGTGAAAAATAGCCCATAAAAGCATATGAAGAACGTTATCAATTTCTTTTTGTTGTTTGATATGGTGTGTCAAGTCATATTAAAAAAAAGGGTAATTAAACAATTGTAAAAAAAAAGAAAAAAAGAAATTCAAACTTGGTAATAATTGATGAAATTAGGCTATGACCCATTATTTAGTCCATTTTGACCTGACCTATGGCGAGTTAATGAATTGCACACTCATTTATTAATTCAACTAAACGTGCTTAAAGTAGAGTTGTCATGTGGGCCGAGCCAGGCCAACCCGGAACCGGTCCGTGTCATTTAACCGGTTTGTGGGCGGGGCTGGTCCGGGCTCAATAGTAAAAAAATTAAAAACAATCCTAACCCGGTCCACTTAATCCAACCCGATCAAACCTACCTAAACCCGGTTAAAAAACCGATAAAACCCGGTAAAAAATATATAAAAAAAAACTTTTTTTCAATATATATTATATATATCCACCTATATACATTATAAATACGTTAAACAATATATATACAGTATATATTTAGTATATACTATATTAGAATTTAAAAAATATATACACATATACACAATTACACACATATACGCACCATCCAATATATATGTACTACTTTAAAGTTTAAATAAAATATACTACAATATATATATATATATATATATATATATAGTTATATAGTTATATACTAATTTATAAAACATAAACACATGTATACGTTAAATATACACGTCTATAGAAGATATATACACATGTATATGCACCATTCAATGTATATATACTACTACTAATAAAATATACTACAATATATATACATTACAATATATATATATATATATATATATATATATATATATATATATAGTTATATACTAATTTATAAAACATATACACATGTATACGTTAAATATCCACATCTATAGAAGATATATACACATGTATACGCACCATTCAACGTATATATACTACTACTAATAAAATACACTACAATATATATACATTACAATATATATAGATATAGTTATATACATATTCATAAAACATATACACATGTATACGTTAAATATACACATCTATGGAAGATATATTCACATATATACACTCTATTCTATGTATATGTAATACTTTAAATTAAATATACCACAATATATATACATTACAATATATATGGACATAGTTATATACTAATTTATAAAATATAGACACATGTATACGTTAAATATACACGTCTATAGAAGATATATTCACATATATACACTCTATTCTATGTATATGTAATACTTTAAATTAAATATACTACAATATATATACATTACAATATATATAGATATAGTTATATACTAATTTATAAAACATATACACATGCATACGTTAAATATACATGTCTATAGAAGATATATACACATGTATACGCACCATTCAATGTGTATATATACTACTACTAATAAAATATACTATAATATATATACATTACAATATATATATATATATATAGTTATATATAGTTATATACTAATTTATAAAACATATACACATGTATACGTTAAATGTACACATCTATAGAAGATATATACACAAATATACAAAACATATGCTACTTAGTATAATAAATTAATAATATTTGGTAGTAAATTAATAATATATTAGAAGTAAGTTTTTAAATTAAAGTAGAAAACTAGAAATTCAATTTAAAATTTTAAATCATTAAATGAAAAAATATAAAAAGTAAGGACTAAGGAGTGAATGAATTTGGGGAATTTTATTGATTGCAAAATGATCCAAAATTTATAATTTACATGAATGAAAAATCTACAAATTATGCATTATTTTTTCCAACTCATGCATGTTAATATTAACGGGAACTTGCATAGGATAGTTGAAGTCAACGGGGGCAAAACCATGCATTGGACTTGATTCTGCTGAGTTCTCCTGTGAAGACATAATTTCTTCAAGTTTCAGCTCGTCGCTCGGCTTTGGTTCCATTCCTTGGTTTCTTCTTTCCGCTCTAATCTAATCTCTGAGGCAAACTAGAACATTCATTGCATTGCTTCCCAATGAGTGTCGGTTGTCTCCAAGCTGCTGTCGTCCCTGACTAAAGGTGCTTTCTGATGCAACGGTTGACATTGGAACATTCAAGATATCTCTAGCTAATCTTGAAAGTACAGGATATCATGTTTCATTACTCCTGCACCAATCCAACGTGTTGATCCGTCGTCTGCGATCCTTTGGCACCGACCAAGATAATAATTCAGCTCTTCCCGATAAGTTGATATGTAAGCTCTATCATCAACACTGTTCCAACAAATTAAATTATAAAAGAAATCAGGAAAACCACTATGTGCCGGCCTTTTAGAAGATGATGGCTCCTCGAGAGGATGAAGAGCAACAGTTGGAGTAATATTTGTAGGTACAGCTAAATCAAATAAATCAGCATAGTGATTATATAATTTTTCTATGTAATCCTTTGCATCATTCATAGCCGTCCATAAATCAGGTTGTACTTGTTTAGAATCATGGTTAATATTTATTTCTAAGTTAGTATAAATAATAGTACTAAAGTGGCACATATTATTATATTTCATGCACAGATTTAACATAGCACCAACCAAGTAAATAGGGGGAATCGGAAAAAAATATTTTTTAAATTTAGTAAACATGACACCAATAGCTTCTTTATAACCTTCTTTATTTTTATATTCTTTGAGCAAACCAGAAATATCGGCTATATATACCAAAATATTACAAACAGTAGGATAATAAGCACCAAAAAATTCAACCGTAGCAACATAAATTTTTTCTAAAAACTTAACAAGATCCTTAATCACAACCCAATCAGAATCATGTAGCATGCAATCAGCAGAATCAACAAATGAACCGCAATGTTGGTTAAAAGCTAGTGTAATAAGAATTCTATATTTATAACAAGTTTTTAAAAAATCATACGTAGAATTCCATCTAATATCAATTTCCTCAGGCATCAATATTGGTGCAAGTCCATTTTCTTGACATTTAACTTTAAATTCTCTAATTCTCAATCTACGATTATTTCTTTGAATAAAATCAACAGCAAGATGAATTTTTTTAATATAAATCTCAAAAAACTCAAGACCATCTTTTACAATTAAATTATATATATGACATGCATACTTAATATGAAAAATTTCAGGCAACGGCGGAGATAGCGTAGATTTTAGTTTTTCTATAGCAGTCTTGTTGTTCGAAGCATTATCAAAAGCAATACATAAAATTTTATTTTCGATACCATAATATCCAACAACTTTAACAATAGAATCAGCAATAAAATCTCCAGTACGTTTACGATCTTCATCATATAAAAAAGCAAGAATACATTTTTACATCACAAAATTACTATCCATCCAGTGATAAGTAACGGTTAAATAATCATTTTTATTTACAGCACGACCAAGATCAGAAGTTAAGGACAATCTACATTGAATATTTTTTAACAATGTTGATAAATAAAAATAATATTATGAATGATTTCTAAAAATATCAGACCGACAAGTACTTCTAGGAATACCGTTAAAAATAGGATTATAAATTACTTGTATATAATGAATAAAGACATTAGAAGAAGGAAAACTAAAAGGCAAACAACCCACAGCTACTATTTTAGTTATTTCTTCCCGTCCCTCAATTTGTTATACTTCTTCGTTACCTGATCGGTTGCTGGGTCTATTCTAGTTTACGTTGGCCCACTAACATCCCACCACCTCGTGCAATATTTAACTCTCTGTCGTAAGCTTCACCTATATGTCTCATTAACGTATCCGTACCCCCTTGCTTGCCTCTGATTCTACGCTTATATATTTGTTGACAAATATTGCATTGCACCTCAGTATCTGATATACGTTCAAAAAATGGCCATGCAACACTAGTTGTTTTACGAGGTCTTGTGGCACGGGGAGGAAGGAGAGATTAACCGATTCAGATCTAACGTTAGCATTTCCTACTGTGGGTGTCTCACCAATATTTTCATTATCTTTGTCTAAATTAACCGCATCTACTTCATTTTCTTCTTCTATACCGTAATTTTTCTGAGCTTCTACATAATCCATAGCGTGAGCACCTACACCTATTTCTTCCTCAAAAGGTGTACCAAGCGGTACCGGAGGCGAAGGTACACGGGTATATCTATTAGTTGAACTACCTCTACCGCTGTAATTTATTTTTTACTACATTACCGCTTTTGGGCCAAAAATTTTTAACACCTTTAGTAGCAAAGTTTCTTAATTTATCCATAGTTTAAATTAAATTAAACTAAAAAAATTCAAAATACACAAATATAATAAAATTAAATATTAAACAATTAATTCAATAAATAAAAATTAAACGTAAGAGATGGAACGACAATACCAAATTTTGGAAGTATCCGAAGGTTGTGACTTTAGAAACTTCTGCTCGTACTTTGTAAACGCAAAATTAAAAAATTAAAGTGAACACTTTAAGAAATTAAATATATTGAATATTTGAGAATTGAGAATTGAGATTTGAGAGAGAATGAGATTTGAGAGAGAAAAATTGTGTGAAAAATGATTTGAAGGTGTAGAGTATTTATAGAATATTTTTTGGGATTAAAAAATAATTTTTAAAGTAATTTTTTTCTTTTTTTAAGAAATGGGCCCAAACTAGCCGTCTGGACCCAAAAATGGCTATATAGCCGTTGGGCCAACAGCTAGTTTGGCCCAAAACCCAAAATTTATTTTTTTAAAAAATTAGATTCCGGCTCGGGCCGGCCCGGTTAATCGGTGGGTCTGGACCGGACTTGGTTCGGGCCGAGTTAATCGAACCCAAATTAAAAAAATAACCGGCCGAGACCCGAAACCTTAAAGCCCTAGAACTTATTGGGCTGGGTCAAATCAGGCCGGGTCCTTTAAGTGGGCCGGGACCCAGCCCACTTGACTGGCTTAGCTTAAAGTTAACTGAACACGCTCATTTGACATTCATACTCCTTCTCAATCCCAATTGCACTGCAGTATTCTTTAGAATTTTTAAAAAGAATGACATATTTATTGTGATAATGGGTTGTGATAAAAAAAGGTACTTCTTTTCTCAATTTATGTTTAGTTTTACATTACAAAAAAAGGATTATAGGTTTATTTTAGTAACAAATTATTTTTCATTTTTAGATTTAGAAATTCATGAATTTTTGAAATGCAGGTCATCTGTGGGTCTTGAGTATGATAAAACCAATTATGCAGCCTTTTTGGATGTTGATCCTGTTACAGAGAAGTTATCACAAAGAACCTTGGTAAGTTTCACTATCAAATTATACGAATCTCCTAATTTTTAAATTATGCAGCATATTCAAGTTTGAAATAATATGCTTTGGTGTGACTTTGCCATACCCTTGTCATGCTCAAGACTGAACGTTTGAAGCATGGATAATTTAATATGATAGTCCTGCAGGAGAAATGAGAATAGAGATGCGTGCTTCTCTAATACCATGTTAAAAAAAATCACACTTTTAATACATTTAACTGTTGCTAGGGGTTCCTAATATACAATTGTCTGTAAGGTTACTACGTATTTGATATTCTAGCTACGAAATGAAGGGGTTCTCTTCCTGCTTTTTTATTCTAAAAATTACATAAATACACAACTTATATTTTTAGTATTACAAAAAGTTCAACTCCCTAAACATATTACAAAAATCCCAAATATACACAGAATGTTATGTATATGTCGGTTATGTTATGTATATTAATAGGGAGAGAGAGTAAAGTAATTAAAAAAATGAGAGATAGTGTAATTACTTTTAAAAGGTTGGTATTTATATTATTTATACTTTTTTATTTAATTTGAATTGGTCAAACTATGTGAACTTGAGACATGATTAATTATCATTAGAGTCGCCTAGTTATGAATTAGAGTATCATTTTATCTTCACTATTTCATCATAATATAATTTTTTCACACCATATCCAAAACGATTTATTCATTATAGTACTGCTAAATAATATGTTATTTTTTGTCACTTGAGCTAGCTAAGCTTGTATGTTTTTTTTCTTTTACAGATTGATCATTCCATAGTAGAAAGTTTTGGTGGAGGGGGAAAGGCTTGCATCACGACAAGAGCTTATCCAACTTTGGCCATCAACAATAATGCCCATATATTTGTTTTCAACAATGGATCCCAACATGTTGATATCTCCACTTTGAGTGCTTGGAGTTTAAATCAGGTGGAAATCAAACTAAATCATTAATTAAAAATGTAAATTTTCAAATTTTTCATCACCAAAAGATTTAGAGGTACAAATAAAAGTATTTGTCAATCAGGCTCAAACTGATTACTTTCACCACGTCAAGGTGACATACTCTCAATACTTGGATAGTTGTTACACATTGTATTGTGTGTTGTAATTTTGATATAATATTTGTTCCAATTATTATGTAAATTTTATTGCATCATATTTTGTTAAATTCATTTCTACCAACCAATGACAAAGTTCACTTTAAGTAACCCTAAATTTTGTGCGGTGATGTCATTGTGTTATTTATTTTTTTTACTAATATTTTCTTAATTATTATATAATATTTTATTTTATACTATTACCGCACATCTTAGGTTATACATGTGCGTTAGATTTAAATTTCTTAATCTTAATGAAAACGTTTAAGACCTTAGTTATTCATGTTGGACTTTTAAATAATGTTCATGGAAAAATTACTTCAAATGTTGACTTGCTTGTTTCATGATGAACAAGCTATCATCACCTCAATATTCATATTGTGTGAGTTGCTTCATTTTGATTAGTTAGTTATTTGATGCTGAAGAAATTACGTGTCCACAATATAGTTATTTAAAAAGTTAGTATTTTTGAAAAAGCTAAGGACTTGCAAAGAATTTTGACTTAAAGGGAAACAACTCTTATTCTTTATCTCTGAAGAACTTGTCGGGTTCGAATCGATTGTGCGTAATGCAGAAGTTAGTATTTTGTAATTATATTGGCGGTAAATCAGATGACAAACAAAACAATACTAAAAAATATATTTGATATGATCTGGTTAAGTGATCTACATATTAAAAAATAATATTGAAAAATATAAGAGAGATTTTTTACAAAATAAAACTCTTTTAACAACTACATTGTGAATGCTATTGTGTTAGAGAAGAGGGGTTTTCTATTTATAGAGATCCAAAACTTTTCCTTTTACCCAAATATGGAAGTGAATTATATTTTTGTTTCAGAAAAAAATCAAAACAATTACGGTAATACTTTGACTTTCCTTCAATAGAAAATCAAAACTCAAATTTGATAAGAAAATTAGGATAAAAACTCGAACAGAAATAATGGATTTAATTTGAATGCAAATGGATGAATTTGTTTCTTATCAAATGCGAGATATATGTGCGGCCTAATTCAAAATCGATTTAATAAAAACCACTTCTATATTTTGAGATTACGAGAAATTGTTCAAATTCATTACCCAAAATATGTTCAGGTTCTTCTCTTTGAAGTTAGTCATCTTTAATTCAGATTTGTAACCTATGACATATATGTGAATTAATCTGCCCTTATTATTCCTTGGCCATAATGTTCAAGATTATTCCTCCTATATATTCTCCATTGTTTTCCTTGAGAAAGAGATTGAAAAGAAATATTCTTCCTACTTTTTTGAATTTGCCGGATTCTTTATCAATCAATTTTTTTTAATTTCTTCTCCTAATTTTATATACTAGAAAGCCTGTTGAATTCTGAGAAATACACTACACAAAATGAAATGTCCTTGAGGATATGTTAGATATATGCTTTAAGTGGAGTGTGATAAATTGACTAACACGAATCTGCAAGTCTAAAGGATCAATTATACAAGAATGACCCTTGAACAACACTGTAGATAGTAGACATTTAGTTGACAAATGGATATAGAATATAGAGAAGAGAGATTAGTATTTAATTCTTTAATGAGATCAATGTACAGTTCAAGCTCCTTTTATGCATTTCTCAGAATCAATTGGGCTAGTAACTAACTAACAAAATACAGTAGAAGACTAAACTCCTTCCTCAACCCAACTATCTTTTTAACTAACTCCTAACTTCTTTCCCGCTCATTTGTGTATATTACAACTGCTCCTTTCTTAGAGAATATCCTTGACCTCAAGAATGAAAGTAAGGAAACTGCTTGTGCACATCTAACAAGTTCATCCAAGAATTGTTAGCCTCTAAACAATTTACCTTTTAATAAGCACCTGAGTCACTTGCCTTTGATTCATCTGTATAACTCTTCCATCCACAATAGCTTTAGGCTCCAAAAGGATGTGTCCATTGATGGACAAAAGGCACAGGTAGATGAGGTACTACTGGACTAGCACCAATTTTTGCCCTTTAATTGAGACATATGAAAAAGTGTGGTGTATTCTTGCATGAGTAGGTAATTCCAGTTGATAGGCCACTTGCCCCACCTTTTTAAGGACCTTAAAGGGATAAAAAAACTTAGGATTAAGCTTAGAATAGTCATCAGCCCTCACAAACAACTGCCTATAAGGCTGCAGTTTGACATATACTAAACCACCAATAGAAGATACCTCTTAGTCCTTTTATTGGCTTGTGTCTTCATGTGCTATTGAGCTATCAAAAAATGGTGTTTGAGCATCCGAATAACTGACTCTTTTACCTATAAGTTCTTGTCTACAACTTCAACCATGGAATTTTGAGGCAAATAAGAAATATGGAGAGGTGGTCTTTGACCATAAAATATCTCGTATCGGGTAGTTCTAGAAGAATTATGGAAGTTTGTTTTTTACCACTATTCAGCTAGGGGAAGCCATGTAGTCGAAGTATTAGGTCTGTCACCATACATGCATTTTATGTATCCCTCCATACAATTATTCACAACCTTTGTTTATCCATCACTTTGGGGATGGTATGCAGATAAATGATGTAAGGCAACTCTTTGCAGGCTAAAAAGTTTCCGCCAAAACTTATTGAGGAAAATAGTATCTCTATCAGAAACTATGGTTTATGGAAATCCATGGAGTGTGTAAACATTCTACAAGAATAGATGTGCAACCTTTTCAGCTATATATGGATACTTCAGTGGACTGAAGCAAGCATACTTGCTCATCCTCTCAACCACCTTAAACACTATAGACTTGCCCACCAAGTGGGAAATTCCTTTAATAAAATTCATGTTAATGTCTTGCCACACCCTTTCAGGGATGGGAAGGGGTTGTAACAACCTAGGAATAACTACATTTTCCACCTTATTCTTCTGAAAAATCTCATATTCCTGCATATGCTTATATATATCTTGCCTTATCCCTCTCCAGTGATAGATATAATTGAGCCTGTACAAGGTGGCAATCATTCCTCCATGTCCACCTATGGCACTATCATGTTGCAATTGTAATAAATGTGTCTTAAAGCAACATCATTTACTTCCACCAATTTACCTCTTCTGAAAATCAAGCCATCCTTGAAAGAATAACCAAGCGTAGAATTGGGATTCACCCGTAATTATTGTAGAAGCTGGGATAATTTTACATCTCTAACATAATAGTCTTTGATTTTACGGATCAACTAGCCAATCACTATTGACATGGAATATAACTTGGCAACTCTAGATAAAGCATTAACTGCCAAAGTTGTCCTTTCCATTCTTATATAAAATAGTGAAATCATGTCCTAACAACTTGGCAATCCAGTTCTGCTGGCTATGGGTGGATATCTTTTATTCTAGAAAATATTTGAGACTTTGATGACCTGTTCTGATGGTGAATTGCTTGCCAACAATATAGGGTCTCCATTTTTTAACAACAACTACTATGGCTAGCATTTTTTTCTCATAAATAAATAGGCTAACATGTTCAGGACTCAAAGCCTTACTGTAGAATATCAATGGATGGTCATCTTACATCAGAACAACTCTAATGTTGTCATCACAAGCGTCCGTTTCTATGACAAACTCTATAGCAAAATTAGGTAATGCTAGCAAAAGGGGAATAGTCATCACCTTCTTCAAGGTGCAAAATATCTTTTCAGCTGGATCACTCCTATCCAGGTCCACCTTTGGAATTGTTCTTGATCCACATCCACATATACTGCTTCTAGTTTCTGCAACAGATGATTAAATTAAAACTACCTATATCCAGTCACTGAAATTTCTTCTGAAATTCAATTTAGTCCTTTCAGAATTTATCCCAACTCATTGTACCTCCTATGCCATTTTAAGAGCAAACTTTTGTTGAGCATTTTATATCTTTGATTCCCATACCTTTACCTTTTTTGATCTTAGTCACCATGGTCCATCTGATTAAATGCATTTCTTTTTCTCAGAGTTTCATCCTCGAAAAAAGTTAGGTTTTATTTATTCAACCCCTTTTCAGCACATGGAGAAATGGTAGTGCTTCTTTCATGTAGAAAATCTGTTTTCGTTCTAAGTGCCAAATTCTGTATTTTTCTCTCAGTTCACAGATATAGCCCAAGATATGGGGATTCCACCTTGTAACATAATACATAATCTAACGTTGCTTAGTCTGCTAACAGACAAAATACTTCGCTAGTATTTACAGTCTAAATTTTTTATTTGAATATTCATTAAAAGGGTAAAATAGAAAATCCATCAGCTTTGAGGAGCAAAAACTTGATTAAAACAAAAACACATTAGTTTTTATCAATATCTATTGAATTTAGTACAAAAAAAAAAAGAAAAAAGAATCAAACACAAAGCTTAAGGTGTGTCTCCATTTCAAAGTAAAGAAGTAAATCATAATCACACCCGTAGTCTTAAGCCACCAGATGATCCCAATCAATTTCACCAATAAAATAGAGTAAAACTCCTGTCAAGTACTTTATATGGAAAAGCACAGAAGGATTCGAATACAGATGAAATTAAAAAATGATACTTGTCTCCTACGTCCAAATCATGAAAAACAGAAATTGAAAATAACACAAACTAAAGCACCCAAATAACAAGGTGTCAATTTAAATTCATATATAGATTTGAATAGTTCAAATAGATGTGAACTAATACAATGCAAAGAAAAATCAGAAAGATGACAATTACCAATAAAAAAACAAAAAAAGAAAAGAAAAGGAAAGAAAAAGAAAAACCAAGCCAAAATCTAATGGAACAAAGACTAAATACTTGGACAGGGTAGAGAGAAATTAATCAATATGGTGGGATACCTAGTAAAGAAAAGATAAACATGGTGAGACTAATGCCTTTTATTCTACTGCATGCAAAATAAATTCACATTCCCCCCCCCCCCCCCCCCCCCCCCCCAAAAAAAAAGGAATAAGAAGAAGAGCATTAAATAGTGTAACACTGGAAGGAAATTTAGTATATCTTATGGCTAATTTCTGAAGGTAGAAAACGTGCAATAATGGGAGGCCTAACTTGGTGTAGAGCATTGCTTACAATAAGTTTAGATATTAAGCTCAAGGTGTCTATCCTCCAATCCCTTCACCGTACAAAATTGGCCAAAAATCAACACTATCTTAATTACTCATTGCATTCTTTTATGTCCACCAATGTCTTTTTTTTTAGCTGACAATATATCCTCTATACTTGTACTACCCCAGTAATCTGAGATTAAAATTTTCACTATTAGTAGATTTTATAATACTCTTCCATAATCGACTAAAGGCAAATATAGTTGGCTGCTAAACTAATGCATAGTCGCCATTGACCATACCATTAAAGCTGCTTTTTAATGAATTATGCACACAAGTAGTGGAGCATTCTCCAATAATCCTTGCAAGGACATAGTCCATCCTTCAGATTGTCAAATTTGTTGGCATCTCTTAGAATTATCTCTCGTCCTGTGACTTTAACAATTAATTTGATAGCAGAATGGCAATCATCACAAACTCGGTAATTTTTTATTACTCGTATAGGCACACCTTCAGGCAATTTAAGAAGTCCACCACAACTAGTTTCTCACTGAGATAATTCAAGCTATGCAACTTTTCTTCTTCCTCACATCATGCAAAGCAAAGCTTCCATTAGGAATATATCCAACTTCTCTTAACATAGGGCCCAACTTTTCTAACATTTTGATAATTGAATCATGCTTGGGATGAGGTGTGCTCTGTCCACCAGTGAACGTATGGAATTTTTTGTCTACCTCAAGCCAACTACAACCATATGTTTTAACCACTTCCAAAGACTGAATCGACTTCCTAGTGAAGCATCAACCTACTTACCTTTGGATGCATAATTATTAGAATGTAGAACATAGGGCCCAGAGTGTTCGAGTTCAAGATGTATAAGTTTCTTGCAATAACTTCTGCCTAATCTAGGTTCATATGCATCCTATATGCACCCATCAAAGAACCCCAAATGATTGCATCTATTCTACGGCCATATTGTTGATCAGAGCCATTGCCTCATTCAGTCGGCCAACTTGACCAAACATGCCAGCCATACAAGCATAATGTGCAGTCCCTGGCTTAATCTGATACTTTGAGTTAATGGACTCAAAGATTTCTTGCCCTTTTTTCACTTTCCCAATGTAGCTGTATGCAGAAAAATCTCCAACTAAGGTAATCTCATTGGAGTTAATTCCTAAAGAACACATTTCTCTGAACATTTCTTTAGCTTAGTCTCCTAATCTACGTTGAGCATAACCTGTTATGATAAAATTCCACATGAACACATCTTTAGGATAAAATCTGTCAAATATTAATTTGGGCCTGAAAAAATCACCGTATGTGATGTACTGTCACGATCCAAGAATTAAGAGTTATGATGACACTTGTCGCGGTAAGCCTTGACAAGTAAGTGAATCACCCAAATTGATATAAAATGAGAAGAAAATATCAAATCCCAAGGCAATGCTTCTAGAATCAATTTGAACCATACAACTATGATAATAGCGATAAATACATAACAATAATACCATAAAATATCCCAAAATCTGCTGTCACAGTGTAAGATCAAAATATATAACTGATAGTCTAAAAAGAACATAATCTGTCTTTGTGTAAAAAAACAAGACATAAACTAAACAAAAGGAGGTAGTAGATCAACTCTGGAAACATAGACCGATTGCTACCTCAAAAATGCTCCAAACAGCATTTGAATCAGCTATCGTGCGGTGCACTTGTACCTAGATTTACACCGAAAGGGTACAGTAGGAAAGAACGATCCACTTGTACTTAGTAGGTATCATAGGCCGATCAAGTAAAGTAAAAAACAAAGAATATAATGTGCACACTACAGTTACTTCACCTGCTAACAAAAATTATCTCAAATGGTAGCCCTACCGTCTCCACTGATAGTTCTACAATATACATATATACCAAATAAAAGTACAAAAAAGAAACCCAAATAGATAGATATCAAGTCAAGAACGAAAATACAACACATTATGCACACAAAGTATGGAATGGAATGAAGACAATGATGTGATGCACAAGGTTGTCGCATAACCTCCTATACACCTACCAATCTAGGCTCTCAAGGCAGGATCTACAGGGGGTTCATCAACCTATATACAATCCAATATCCAATACTAATCCAATATTTATAACTCCTCTTCGGCACATACATTGGCAAAGGATTTTTAATGATGTTACATTTTTGTTAGAAAAACCAGTATTTCCATTTCCACAGTGATACAAATATTTCATGAATGTATATGATATAAGGATGAATGGTTACGATCAACCAGAATGAGAATTTCCATAATCCAGCCAATAGATCAAGTACGTGAGGAAAAAACCACTCAATAAGCCAACCATCCATGAGCCAACGTAGTTCATGTACCAATAGAGTAATATATACCATAAATTGCCATTTGATACCACATAATTTCCAATTTAGATGATTTCCACCAAGAAGCATAACTAATTGTACAAATACTAGGCCAATAATATCATATAAGATCCCATACAACCACACATAGCAAATAATGCCTCAAATCCATAAAATAACAACAAATACACCCCCACACATGCATAAATAGTAATAACGATATTTTCATGATTGGTTCCCATACCCATAACATGCTTTTATACCAGTATTAACTACCCAACCTAGTCTGGAGAAAGTTAAGTCATAAACTACCTCAAATGCAGAAAACCGACTTCGAAAGCCTTCAATCATAAAGCCTTCCTTATGCACTACCTCAAAATCAAATAAAACATACAAATATAGAATCTACACGTTGAAAAAAAGCCAATGATACCCATATTTCTTATTTCTGAGTCGGTATCAAAACAGATCCCCAAAATAAATTTTTGAAAAAGAAGGATAAAACCATAATTTTAGTTTAAAAATATATTCCCCGAGATTAAAGGAACCTATTGAAATAAACCAAAGTGAATACCGGTTGAAATTGAGGTCTAAATCAAAGAAATTCTAAATTTAGGCCTTCCAGGCCAAAATTCTCAAATTTCATATTTGGAATCGAGTTTTAATAAACTTTAAATAACAAGAATTGATGAAAAATAATTGAAATAGGGATTTAGAACTTACCCAAGCTTGAAAATGGAAGAAATCACCCAAAAATTCTAAAATCCAAAGCTCCAAGTCTAAAAAACGATTAAAAATTGAGAAAAAAAGATTTTTATATGTTGTACCAGCTATGATCACTTAAGTGACCAGATAGTCACTTAAGCGACAATAGACTCTATCAACATGGGTCGCTTATGTGACCTCTTGGTTGCTTAGTCGCTTAAGAAACATTGAGGCTACTCACTAGGGTCGCTGAAGCAGCCTCTAGGTCGCTTAAGCGATAGCCTTAGATGATGATGCACCATCAAACTTAGAATTATTCTAGTTTTTGGTGGGTTCCTTAGGATTCATTCGAAATCTCTAGATTACAAACGAAATATGCTACTAGACTAATTCGACACTCTGGACTCAATGGCGCTATCAGATTTTTAAAAAAATATTATTTTACAAAATTGACCCCCAAGATCTAATTTCACAACTTTCTGAATCGAGGGTAGAAATGAGATATAAAATTCATAAAACTACAACAACCATGTTACCAACCTAAAATTGAATTTTAGGAGCTATTGGCACAATTCATTTAGGATTTGCTTGCAACATAGGCAACGAGCTACAAAATTGGCTACATATGAAGCTACAAAGTGGCTACATCCTTCCTCATACCACCCCACCAGTATTGCCATCTTAAATCATGATATATCTTAGTCACTCTCGGATGAATGGAAACCTGGAACAGTGAGCCTCCTGCAAGATTAATCTCACCCAATCACCCACTTATGGCACATAAACTCGGCCTCCAATCCTCAAAACGCCATTTAAATCAAGTAAGGCTTCGTTAGCCTCACCACTCAACACCATATCCTGAATCACTCTTAATCCGACATCATCAAACTGATGAGACCAAGTATTCTCTATCAAGAAGGACCTAGCTTTCACAAATGCCAAAACACGACCAGGTGTCAAAATATATAGCCTAACCATCTGGTTAACCAAAGACTAAACCTCTAAGGCCAAAGGACTCTCCTGGGTTAAAAGATGTGCCAAACTACCCATTTTAGTCGCCTTTAGGGTCATGGCATCCACAACCATATTAGCTTTGCTCGGATGATAGAGAATTATAAGGTCATAATCCTTACAAAAATCAAGTCAACAATGCTGCCTTTTATTAACGTCTCATTAGGTGAATAAATACAAAAGGCTATGATGATCTGAGAAGATCTCACACAGACTCCATACAAGTAGTGCCTTCACATCTTCAGAGTTAAAACAATCACACACAACTCTAAATCATGGGTAGAGTAATTCCTCTCAAGGGGATTTAACTGATGAGAAGCATACACAATCACCTACCCTCCTGCATCAACACATCACCTAACCCAATATCTAAAGTATCACAAAAGGTTGTAAAACCCATGCCCTCCCTAGGCAAAGTCAAGATAGGAGCTAAAGCTAACAAATCCTTGAACTTTTAAAAGCTCGCCTCACAAGCATCGATCCACTAAAAGGAAATCTTCTTCTGAGTCAACTTGGTCAATGGAGCTGCAATAGATGGAAAACCCTTAACAAAGCACGGATAGTAACTTGCCAAACCAATAATGCTCCAAATCTCGGTTAGAGAAGTAGTCCTAGCCCAATCACGAACTATTGTAATCTTGGCCAGATCGACCATAATACTATCCTTAGTCATCACATGACACAAGAAAGAGAGAGAATCTAACCAAAACTCACACTTGGAGAACTTAGCATACAACTTCTCATCCCTCAATCTCTGAAGCACAATCCGCAAATGCTCTGCATGATTGACCTTACTCTTTGTATAAACCAAGATATCACCATAAATATAATAATAAAGGAGCCGAGATATGATTGAAATACCTGGTTCATCAACTCTATGAATGTGGCTGAAGCATTGGTCAACTCAAAGAACGTGACCAAGAACTCATAATCACTATACCACTTACAAAAATTTTTCTTAGTAATATCCAAAGCTCTAATCCTCAATTGGTGATATACGGACCTCAAATCAATTTTTGAAAAAAACTAAAGAATCCTAAAGTTGATCAAACAAATCATTAATACGAGAAAGAAGATACTTATTCTTAATTTTCACCTTATTCAACTACTGATAATCAATACACATATGCATCGACCCATCCTTTTTCTTCACAAACAAGACAGGCGCACCCTAAGGTAATATATTAGGTTAGATAAATCCCTTATCCAACAACTCTTATAACTGATCCTTCAATTTATTCAACTCTGTTGGGGCTATCCTATAAGGAGGAATAGAGATGGGCTTGGTGCCTAACTCAACATTAATTGCAAATTTAATATAATGATCCAGAGGCATACCACACAAAGCTATAGGAAAAACATCCCTGAACTCATGGACAATGCGAATAGAATCCAAAGAAGGCGGGAAAGCAACACTAGTAACACAAATATGGGCTAAGTAAGACAAACATCCTCTTTGTATCAAATGATGAGCCTGAAGGAAAGATATAACTCTCTTAGGACCCGAATAAAGTGCACCCTTTAAAGCTATCCTGGGCATACCCGATGGAGTCAAGTTCACATTCTTAGCATAACAGTGTAGGACAACATAGTAAAGAGATAACCAATCCATACCCAAGATGACATCAAAATCTACCATGTCTAAATTAATCAGATCTACCCTAGTGTCATGCCCAGCAAAATTCTCTGTACATTGGGATTTTCATCAATTCAGTATCATTTTAAACATTTTTCGCAATCATCTACACACGTACATGATATGATATCATATTTTCAATTAATTACATTTTAAAAATATTTTCAACATTCCTTACATTTTTCATAATTACAAATCAATTTCTACACTTTTTACAGTCCACAAATGCTAAGTCGAATCAATTATTTTTACACAGTATAATAATTTAATATTTTGTCACATTCGACAACGACAATACAATAATGTTTTGTCACATCTAAAAATGATAACTCAATGACACTCTCCTTTGGAAATAACTTTGTCCGTTGGTCAAAAGAATGAAAATTCATTGGTTAATAACCTAAAGATCAAAGGGTGCCCTAATATGAAAAGAGGGAACACCTTTTTATCCATTGAATAATAATGAGTGTCCAATTTGTTATAAATAGGGTCATGGAAAGACAATTTTACACACATATTTTTTCATCCCCATATATTTTTCTTTCTCTCTCAAATACACATACAATTCACACATACACAAAATACACAAAAAATAAATATTCACAAATATCCATACATTTTTTATGCACACATTTTAACTACCCACATATACTTTTCCTCTTTCTTATATCTATCAAAATACACAATACACACACAAACACAAAGTCAACTACTTCCCCTTTCTTTTCCTCATTTTCTCTCTCAGAACCAGGCAACCATCGCCGCTGCTCCTTCTTCGGTGAAGCTCCATAGGAGCACATTAATACCACTACCACATTCTCCTCTCGCCTTCTCTCTTCCCTCTCCCACTACTGGCTCACCGCAGGTAACGATCAGTGAGTTTTCATTCACTAAATACACTATGCTGCCCCTTCCTCTCTTTTCTTTTGCTGCGCTACGGCAGAGTTGACCACCAATGGGCGAGCTTCATCCAAAAAACTACCAGACGATCGGTGAGATCCAGCCTGAAACCGCCACTGCTACTACTATTTTTCTATTTTTTCTTGCCACTGCCACGCTATGGCAGGCCAGATAAGGTCAGATTTCGATCATTTTCCGGCATCGCTCCGGTGAGAGCCATTGAAGAAAAGTTGATATTTGTTATTGATTCAACTTTTCACCTTTGGAAGATTGAGTTTCGATGTTTTTAGTATGTTATGTGTTAATGTTTCGTGGATCTATCCAAAATAGTTTAATATTCGATGAAAACTTTATTTTTACGTCTAACTCCATAAATGTCGATCTGATTATGCTCTATTTTTTCATCTGGTTCTAGACTATTGCTTTATCGTATGTTAGCTATTTTTCTTGTTTCATGATTGGTGGACTGAATCTGGACTGTTTGGCTAATTTGGAGTCGATTTTTTACTTGAAAAATTTACTTCGGAGGTTATTTTGTTTGGCTGATTCTTTTGGTTGTTTTGGACATTTTATCCCTTTGTTGCTTTGTAATTTACTACACTGATATCAAATAAATACTACACTAACAATGACCGATGACAATATCTTTCTGTCGGATTTTTGAGGCCACCCCATACCAAGATGAATTTTTATTTCTCAAAGTTTACTTATTTACATTAAAAAAATACTGGTCGATACAATATCTCTCCGTTGGATTTTCGACGCCATTACATTACAAAAGACGAACTTTATTTTCTCAAATTTATTATTTTATATCAAGGACCGACACTTGGACAATAACAATATCTTTCAGTCGGATTTTTGAGGCCACCCCGTAACAAAAGACCCATTTTATTTTCTCAAATTTACTTATTTTATATCAAAGTACCAGTACATGGCCGATGAAGAAATTCTCCATCAATTTTTGAGGCCTCCCCAAATAAAAAACGGACATTATTTATACAAATACATAACAAAAATAAATAAATTTGGGCGATAATGAAATCTTTAAAATATCATGACAACATAAAGGATTTTACGATTCGTATCTTGGCAAGACGGTTTAGGATAACTGATAAAACGAGCAACCACTTTGTAGTTATGGCTTATCTAAAATCTAATTCGAGCCCACTCTTAAATAAAAACTTTCTATTTTTATGTATATGCTCACATAGTTTTTAATTTATTTTTCTTTACTGCTAACGTGCCTGTATAGGTTCTCAAAAATACTTGTCAAAAATAGCATTCAAAAAGAGAGTTTGAATTTATTCTTGTGCAAATATCAACCATGGTAAAAATTTTACTTTTTAGGCGTCGGGCACAGATATTTTTACTTACATATTCGTTAACGATTTTTTAGGAAAACTTAGTCCGCTCACATAAACAAGTTAACTTAATCAATTAATTCACATAGTTACATCATAAACATTGTATAGTTTTTCTTCTCAAGTAATATTTTTATTTTGCTCTCTGCAATTTTGATCAAGTAGATAGTATTATTTGCAAAATATTTTTTCTTTTTATAGTACATAAAAGATACTTTATTTTTATACGTCACAAAATACCTTTTCTTTTCACATGAAAGATGTACATTTTTATATGTATATTTTACATATTTTCATAACAATAAATTTATTTATATACTTAATATACTATACCTTTACATTATTTAAATATTTATACCTCCCCCCTCATTGATAAATTTAGTTTAGCAGGGTATCACATTTGTGGATTTTGAAGGGTGCCTAACCCCTTCCCTTCGAAATAACTTGAAACCTTACCTACAATTTTAAATTGATTTTCACAGACTAAAAAATATTAGTCACACGTATTAACAAATAAATAGGTTTTATTTTTTTCTTTAAAAATTAGGTGATGACCTTGTACAAAATTTCAATTCATTTAGAGTCCATACGTCATGTTTTGTTTAACTTCGGCAAAAACTGGGCATGACAGAATGGTGACTCCGCTAGGGATTGCAACAGCAAGTTCTAACCACAATAGACTCAATTATTTAATTGAGGGTGGTATCTTTACATTTTTGTCTATGATTAAATTCTTTAATTCTTTACCTGTTTCACACTGCAAATTATGTGTATTTGCTCATAAATTCTTTATATTACTTGCACAAGCTGGTTTTATTGTTTTATTAATTCTTTTATTCATTACTTGTTCAATACACTATACCTGTAGATTATGAAAACTTCTACACATTATTTTTTACTTTATTTAATCATAATCACAATCTCATCGAGTCTTTAACCATATACTTCACACACCGTGGTTCACGCGAGGGATGTCTTACACTCCCCCAAACCTTCTTTGAATTTCATAGTTTCAGAATTAACACATTTAGGTTAGTGTATCTTTTCACAATTATTCAGTCCCTCTCTCGACTATTTAGGAAAAATTTCTATTCTAGAAATAAATCATGCTATATAGAAAATCATAAAAATAAAATAAGAGTTTGAACTACGTTTTGACCTGGTTCTTGTCCTGGCAAGTTACATAGACAGCCCTGTATTAGGATTCTATCTCTTCATTATTTCAGAATAATTTCTCTGGTATTCAAACTGGACAATTTTATGAAACAATTCAAAGACGCTCTTCAAGGGTTTCCAAAGAGCGCAAATAATTAACTCAAATCCAAATCCCAATAACATTAGTGCCTAGCCTGCCTACTTTCTGATCCTCACCCAATTTTGATTCAAAACTACCTAGCTTCTTTTTCCAAATGTTGTAAATCATTAAATTTATGGCGTATTAATCTTTAATTTCAAAAGCAAGGGTTCAACACTATTTTAGTCATAATAATATTGTCAACTGCGGCGAAATAAGATCATGACTTCTTCAATATCTGACCTTCCCAATCTTACCTATATATTGAAGTAGTTTCAAAACCCTCCTCATGATTGACATCCGTCCTCTCGATCGTCTGATCGGAATAATTTTGATGCTACAAGCAATTCCTTCCTGATCGTCTTTCATATTATTTTCAAGGATGACCACCACTCTTTACATTTACACATGCGACATACAAATTTACAAATTTGCCTAAACTACGCAGACATGATTCTTGCTTTCACAAGATACATAGGCAACCCTCATTCGGTACCAACATGGTCATGAGTATGCATGAGAAAGAGCATATTTTTTTTAAATAAATAAAAAAATAGAATTTTGACATGATTGGAACCAACACGGTCAGGAGTATGCATGAGAAAGAACATATTGGTATGATGAAAAAGACCAAGGTCATGGTAAATCATAGATCCTTTTGGTACCTTTATTCAAACCTGAGTGACACTCGAAAATTCTCTTGCATACATCTAAGATAAGAACTAAGCCAATCTCATCATTTTAAGTGCATTGTGTGGTGAGATTTAGATTAGTTCATTGCATTGTATTGTTGATCTTAAACTTGGCCTAAATATTTGTTGAGACAAAATTTTGAGTTACACTTGGTTTAGGAAAGGATTGTAGGCCATCCTTGACCCGATTGTTCCTGCCATAGCCTACTAAATGAAATCAATACCTAGCATTTGCCCTTTGATCCTGAAACCTCCTCTTTGGATAACCACATATGAGCCTGTAACTTTTGAGTACTTATATGCACTATCCCTTTCTTGACCCATCTCCTTGAGCGCACTAAATATATGCAAATTGCAAATGAAGATTCAAGATCAAAGCGGCCAAAGGCAAAGGATATAGAGTCCCCAAAGGGCAAAGATGAAAAGACGACCTCAAAGAAAAGGAGCAAAACCCCCTTAAAAACAAGAAAAAAGTGGAGAGAACTCTACAAAGGTGGAGAATCATCAAAAAAATACTTTCATAAAAAATAAGGGGAAAAACTCCAGCACAAGATTTAAACAAAGTCAAAGCAAATACAAAACAAGGGACAAAGAAGCACAGTAAATAAAATCAAACGTCAAAATGCAACAAAGGTTAAAAGCACAAATATAGTGCAACGCTCATCGAGGAATAAGTCACTTTCATCCCAAATATCATACTACCCATCCCCAAGCCTACATCACGAGCAGATAACAAGTCCTACAAGATCTTATTCTAAGTGTTCTCATATTAGTGAATACTTACATGAAGGCCAAGTCTATGGTATCACAACTGTATTCACTGAACTTCTTTTTGAGTGTGAGTGCATATTTCTGGACGTCTCTAAATTCAAAAGGAAAAAATACTCAAATAGGTGTAAAAATGAGACATTCTTTCTGGAGAGGGCACTTGAAACATGAGAATAGACATAATTCAAAATCTTTATTTGAAGCAAGGTGAATGAATCTTACCGATACTTAGGTATGTATGATGTAACACTTGAAACTATAGGAGTAACCCTGAAGTCGATCTCGATTACCTGGAAAAGAGATGGGGGAATTCTTATACACACTACTAATCGTTGGTACCAACTATAGTCAAGACAATTATATCTTTTCACTATTCAACGTTTCTTACAAAGAAAATACAAAATAATCCTCTACATTTTCACTGTTCAATATTTCTTACAATGAAAATACAAAACAATCTTCTATATTTTTACATTTCAACATTTCTTACAAAGAAAATAAAAAATAATTTTCTACATTTTTGCCTTTCATCAACATTCCTTACAAAGAAAATACAAAATATTTTTCTGCATTTTTACCTTTCGACATTTCTTACAAAGAAAACACAAAGTAATCTTTAGCATTTTTCAATTTTCTACACAGTTTTTACAACAAAAATAATTTTATTTCCTTTCAAACATATGCCTTCACTTATATGCATTACACTTTACATGCAAGACGCACACCTCCAAACATAGGCAACTGAGTTTTCTTGTTAGGTCCCTATCTTAAAGCACAAATATTTTGCTCCTCTGTTCGGTGTTTTCCCTCTGATTAAAGCCCTTATATTTTCATAGCCCCACCAGTCGAGAGGCTATTACCCTTCAGTAGCTTCACCAGTTGAGAGATCTTATATTTTCATAGCCCTGCAGTCTAGAGACTATCACCGTTGAGTAGATTAGCTAGTTGAGAGCTTTTACATTTTCATAGTCCCTCCAGTCGAGAGGCTATCACCTTTCAAGTAGCTCCACCAGTCAAGAGATCTTACATTTTCATAGCCCATTCAGGCGAGAGGCTATCACCTTTCAAATAGCTCCGCCAGTTGAGAGCTCTTAGGTTGAGAGGCTATTACCCTTCAAGTAGCTCCACCAGTCAAGAGCTCTTAAATTTCCATAGCCTCGCTAGTCAAGAGGTCATTATATTTTTATAAGCCCCACCAGTCGAGAGGCTATTGCCTTTTATTTGCTCCCGTTGAGAGTTTTTTATTTCAATTGCCCCACCAGTTGAGAAGCTATTACCTTTCAATTTCTCCGCCAGTCGAAAGATTCTTAATTTCAATAGAACCTCTAATCAAGAGGCTATTTACCTTTTATTCGCTCCGCCTGTTGAGAGCATTTTTTATTTCAATAGCTCCGCCAGTCGAGAGGATATCACCTTTCAATTTCTCCACCAGTCGAGAGATTCTTTATGTTAAAAGCTCCGCCAGTCGAGAGGCTGTTACCTTTAAATTGCTCCATCAGTCGAGATCTTATTCATTTTAATAGCCCCACCAATCGAGATTTTATTATCTTTTAATTGCTCCGCCAGTTGAGAACTCCTTTATTTCAATAGCCCCACCAGTTGAGAGGCTATTACCTTTTAATTGCTCCTCCAGTCAAAAGCTCCTTTATTTCAATTGCCCTACAATTCAAGAGGCTATTACCTTTCAATGGCTCTACCAGTCGAGAGCTCTTTCATTTTGTAGCCCCGTTAGTTAAGAGGCTACCTTTCAATTACTCCACCAGTCGGGAGCACTTTTATTTTAATAGACCCACTAGTCGAGAGACTATTACCTTTCTATTGCTCCACCAATCGAGAGCTCCTTTATTTCATAGCTCCGCTAGTCAAGAGGTTACCTTTCAATTACTCTGCCAGTCGAGAGCTCTTTATTTTAATAGCCCTGTCAATCGAGAGGCTATTACTATTTAATTGGTCGAGAGCTTCTTCATTTCATAGTCCCTTCAGTCGAGAGGCTACCCTTTAATTGCTCCGCTAGTTGAGAGCTCCTTTATTTTAAAATCCTCGCCAGTCGATAGGATGTTACCTTTCAATTTCTCTGTCAGTTGAGATCTTCTTTATTTTGAATGCCTCGCTCGTCAAGAGGTTATTATATTTTGCTCCGCCAGTCGATAGTTCTTTAATTTCAACAACTTCGCCAGTCAAGAGGCTATTACCTTCAGTTGTCCCACCAATCAAGAGGCCATTAGAATTCAATCACCCCGCTAATTGATGATCCTAGTCTTCATAGACAATTGAGGACTACGATTAACATCAGTCTCCATAGACAATCAGAGATGACTTTACCACAATCAATATCCATCTCCATAAATAATTGGAGATGTCATCAAGTCTTCGTAGACAATCAAAGACATCATCATAAAACATCAGTATCCATAGATAACCGGAGAGGACAATAAACATCAGTCTCCATAGACAATTAGAGATGTCATGCATCAAGTCTTCGTAGACAATCAAATACATCTTTCATTCACTACTTAAGTCCCGGTAAACAATCAGAGGCGCCATGCATTCCCAAGTCTCCGTAAATAATTTGAGGTGTCATTCATCCTCAAGTATCCATAGTCAATCAGAGACATCATGCTTTTTTTCAATAATAAGTATAATTCAGAATAACAACAGATCTTTTAAAATCCCATATATCTTACACTGGAGCAAATTTTGAAGACCGCCTCAAAATTTTTCTATTTTCTCATTCGAACTATATTGACCTAATTCTCGTGACACTCAAGATATGTAGGAACCTCTGTGTAGAGTTCGGTCATCACAACCTCACAATCATTCTTTCACCCCAGCAAGCACACAATCTTGCATCCCTAGAATCTCATAACTCGATACTGGGGCATTTTTGAATGGAGCCTTAGGAATATGTGAACACTTTCTTTCCCAAATATTCCTTCTCTCAATAATCATTCCACATGATCACTCGTCCCTAATAACAAGGCAAGAGGCAACCTGCCTATTCTTTTGAACTACACCCGACCTTATTCTCATACAACTCGAGGTCTGTAGGCAACTCTAATTAGAGTTCGATTGAATTTTCTTCAAAAATCATGTTTTGTCGAGAAAAATTGGCTCCACGTCAATTTTTTTATTTGAAGACTTCTACATCATCCTCAAATGGAAAGGGGCAACTATTGACACCTAATTTTTGCTCTTCACTCTTAAAATTAACGTTTTCAGGCTTCCTGATCGTTAAAGGGAACGAAACATAATTTTTACATATTTTTTTTACAGATGTTGACTAATTATTGATAATCATCCTTACTTTAGGATTTTATCAATTTATTGTCATATTTTCTTTTCATAATTTATTAATAATTCTTTGTATATTGAAATTTTTATCAATTCATTATCATCTTTAACATTTTTCACAATCATCTGCACACGTACATGACATGGTATTAAATTTTCAAATTAATTATATTTTTTAAATATTTTCAACAGTCTTTACATTTTTCCATAATTACAAATCAATTTTTACATTTCTTATAGTCCACAAATGCTAGGTTGGATCAATTATTTTTACACAGTTTAATAATTTGATGTTTTGTCACATTTTACAATGTCCACATAATAATGTTTTGTCACATCTGACAATGACAACTCAATGACACTATCCTTTGGACAATAACTTTTTCTGTTGATCAAAAGAGTGAAAATCCATTGGTCAATAACTTAAGGATCATGCCCTAATATAGAAAGAGGGGACACTCCTTTATCCATTGGATCATAAGGAGTGTACAATTTTATTATAAATAAGAGTGATGAGAAGATATTTTTACACACACATTTTTTCATCCCCACATATTTTTTTTATCTATCAAATATATATATAATTCACACATACACAAAATACACATAAAATAAATATTCAAAAATATCCACATATTTTTTACACACATAGTTTAACTACCCACATATACTTTCCTCTTTCTCATATCTATCAAAATACACAATATACACACACAAAAAAGTCAGTCGCTTCCCCTTTCTTTTCCTCATTTTTATTTCTCAGAACTAGGTAGCAACCACCGCTGCTCTTCTCCAAAGAAGCTCCATCAGAGCACATCAATACCACCGCCATAATATCCTCTCGCCCTCTCTTTGCCATCTCTTACCGCTGGCTCACCGCAGGTAACGACCAGTAAGTTTCCAACCACTAAATACACTACGTTGCCCTTTCTCTCTTTTCTTTTATGTCCCACGCTAGAGTTGACCACCGACGGGCGAGCTTCGTCCAAACTCACCACCATGCGCCATCACCGAATTTAACCACTGCACGATCGGTGAGCTCCAACCTGAAATTGTAGCCGCCGCTACTATTTTTCTCTCTTTTCTCGCCATTGCCACACTATGGAAAGCCAAATCTGGATGGATTTTGATCATTTTTTGGCGTTTCTTTGGCAAGATCTATTGAAGTAACATGGATATTTGTTATTGCTTTATTTTTCACCTTTGGTAGATCGAGTTTCGTTGTTTTTCAGTTTGTTATATGCTAATTTTTTTGGATCTGTCTGAAATAGTTTAATATCCAATGAAAACTTTATTTTTGTGGCTAACTCCAAAAATGTCGATCTGGTTGTGTTCTATTTTTTCATTTGATTTTTGACTATTGCTTTATTTTGTGTTAGCTATTTTTCTTGTTTTATGATTGATGGACTGAATCTGGACTTTTTGGCTAATTTGGAGTCAATTTTTTTACTCCAAAAATTTACTTCGGAGGTTATTTTCTTTGGCTGATTCTTTTGACTGTTTTGGACATTTCATCCCTTTATTGCTTTGTAATTTACTACACTAATCAAATAAATACTACACTAACAATGGCCGATGACAATATCTTTCGGTCGGATTTTCGAGGCCACCCCATAACAAAAGATGAATTTTGTTTCTCAAAGTTTACTTATTTACATCAAAATAAATATTGACCGATGACAATATCTCTCCATCGGATTTTTGAGGCCATCCCATTACAAAAGACGGACTTTATTTTCTTAAATTTATAATTTTATATCAAGGGATGACATTTGGCCAATGACAACATCTTTCCGTTGGATTTTTGAGGCCACCCCATAACTAAAGACGGATTTTATTTACTCAAATTTACTTTTTATATATCAAGTACCAATATATGACCGATAAAGAAATTCTCCGTCGATTTTTGAGGCCTTTTCAAATAAAATACGGACATTATGTATAGAGATATGTAACACAAATAAATAAATTTGGATGGTGATAAAATATTTAAAATATCATGATAGCATAAAGGGTTTTACGATTCGTATCTTGGCAAGACGACTTAGGATGACTGATAAATCGAGCAACAACTTTGTTGTCATGACGTATCTAAAATCTAATCCGAGCCCATGCTTTAATAGAAAATTTCTATTTTTACGTATATATGCATACATAATTTTTAATTTATTTTTCTTTACTACTAAAGTGCCTGTACAGGTTCTCAAAAATACTTGTCAAAAAATAGCATTCAAAAGACAGTTTGAATTTATAGTTGTACAAATATCACCTATGGTGAAAATTTTACTTTTAGGGTGTCAGGCACGGATATTTTTACTTACATATTCATTAACGATTGTTTAGAAAAACTTAGGTCACTCACATAAACACGTTCAATTAATCAATTAATTCACATAGTTACATCATAAACATTGTATAGTTTTTCTTCTCAAGTAAAATCTTTATTTTTCTCTCCGCAATTTCGATCAAGTAGATAATGTTATTTACAAAATATTTTTTCTTTTTATAGTACATAAAAGATACTTTTATTTTCATAGTCACAAAATACTTTTTCTTTTCACATGAAATCTGTACATTTTTATATATACATTTTACATATTTTCATAAAGATAGTTTTTTTTATATACTTAATATACATATACCTTTACAGTATTTAAATATTTATATCTCTTCCCTCATTGATAAATTTAATCTAGTCGGGTACCATATATGTGGTTCTGAAGGGTGCCTAATCCCTTTCCTTCGGAATAGCTTGAACCCTTACCTATAATCTTACATTAATTTTCGCAGACTAAAAAAATTTAGTCACAGGTATTAACAAATAAATATGTTTCCTTAATTTCCTTTAAAACTTCGCTGGGGACTCTGTACAAAATTTCAATTCATTTAGAATCCATAAGTCATGTTTTGTTTAACCTTGGCAAAAACAGGGCATAACAACAACATTTGAAGACTATGCCTCTGGTCTGGCGAGTATAGCATAATACTGTCTAAGACCACTACCTGACTGAGTATCCCCGTGACCACCACCATGGGCACCATCTATCTTGCGTATCTCTAGTAGAACCTCTACCACTTACAACTGATATAGGAGTATATCTAGAAATACAGTAGGGATAGTCCTTGGACAAATTTCCAACCTCATCACACACAAAGAAAACCCTGTAACATGACTCAATAGGGAGAGGTATGGCTAAGCTAGAATGACCGCCCAAAGTTATTGAACTAGAAAACCCACTACTTGAACCCTTCTAGGCCTCCTGAATGGATCTGCTATGATACCTGCGGAAACCTCTAGAATCTCTTCCTTGAGGAGTTGATCTCTAAACTTACCTTGACGGAGCGCCCTCTTGGTTCCTTCCTAAGATGCTCGATGAATAAACTTAGCCATCTTAACATGATCCACTATACTTTGAAATAATATACTTAACACTACCATTTAAGTGGTAGCTAGCTGAAGAGAAACATCGAACCCATTTATGAACTTCCAAATCTTCTTAGACTCGGCAGTAATACTGACATAAGAATATTTAAAAAGGCATAGAAAAGTGTATCACACTCTACAACAGACATGGATCCTTACTTCAAGTGATCAAATTCATCTCTCATTTGATCTCTCAAACTGAAAGGCATGAACCAATCCAAACAGGCCTCGACAAACTGATCCCAAGTCATCTCTAGCGAACTAAGAGGTCTGCAACAAATAAGTGACCTTTACGAATCCCTGGAAGCATCTTTCAATTGGTAAGTAGTGTAAGAAACCCTATGCGACTCAAGTAATCCAAGGTTATGCAACTTCTCACGACAATCAATCAAGAACTCGTAGGCACTCCCCAACAACACCACTAAACCTGGGCGGACCTAAATAAGTGAATCTCTCAAACCTCTTATGATCCTCAAAAGACATAACTCTACTCACAATAATAGGACACATGATGAATCTGGCTGGCTAAGATCCCACCAACGGAGGTAATATAGATCAAGGCTGAACCCCAAATCTCAAAATACCATTATTAGATATAGACACTGAAGGAGGAATAACACTCGGAGTCTATAGAGTTCCATAAGCTGATGTTAGTACCACTGAAGGATTTACACTCTGAATCAAAGAAACACCATAGGTAGACTCTGCCAGTTCTGGAGGTACAATATTTGGAGCTGGAGGAACACCAAGAGCACTCAAAGAAGCACCCTCCAAATGCGTTAGCAGATGAATCAATGACCCCTCCAAGACTGGGGCAGAAGAACTCTATGAGACTTGAGTAGGTCCCATATCTCCAGCATACTCAACTCGAGGCTCAGGGGAGAATTACCTAGTGCTACCTCTGGATGAGGTAGATTCTCGTGTCTTTTCTCTACCTTGGACCCATCCACGACCCGCAACTCCCCCTCTATACTAGTCTCTTTCCTGGGCTGAAGGCTTTGTATACCTATCCTCACAAGATCTAGTCCTCACCATCTGTGCAAAAAAAGAGTGAAACTCAATTTAGAATAAAAGGTATGAAAGATCCACATGATAAGAAACAAAATAAGGGAAGTTTCCTAAAGACATCTTATAGCCTCTTAAAGAAAGATACGGAAGTATATGTACCAATCTATGAGACTCTATTAGACACCCCATTCTTACATTGATGAGACCAATGGACATAGATACCAATCATCATGTCACAAGAATTAAGGGTCATGATGGCACTTGTCGCGACAAGTTTTGATAAGTAAGCCAATCATCCAAACTGATATAAAATGAGAAAATAATACCAAATCCTGAGGCAAAGCTACTAGAATAAAGACGAACAACACAAATACGATAATAGCGGTAATTACATAACAAAAATATCATAAAATATCACAAAATTCGGTATCATAGTGTAAGAACCAACTAAGTACATCCCGAAGATAGAATATACAATTGATAGTCCAAAAAGAACATAATTTGTCTCTGAAGATAAAAACAAGACATAAAATAAACAAAAGTAGGTAGTAGATCAACTATGAAAACATAAACCACCACATGCTACCTCAAGAATGCATCAAATACCGCTCAAATCAGCTACTATCGGTGCAATTATACCTGGATTTGCAGCGAAAGAGAACAGTAGGAATGGGTACGATCCGCTTGTACTCAGTTGGTATCATAGGACAGCTGAACAAATTAGAAAATAAAGAATATAAAGTACACATAATGGGCATGTTATCTGCAAATAAAAATGTCCTAAATAGTAGCCCACACCTTTTCAACTAATGGTTATATAATATACACATCTACCAAATACAAGTACAAAAAAGAAAGACAAATAGATAAATATCAAGTCAAGAATTAAAATACAACATAGTATGTCACAAAGTATGGAATGCAATAAAGATGAAGTTGATGATGATAATGTTATTCACATGGTCGTTGAACAACCTTTGTATACACCTACCGAGCTATGATCTCGAGGTAGGACTCGGGGGGGGGGGTCTTCAACTCATATACAATCCAATATCCAATATCAATCTGATATCCATAACTTTTCTCTGCCTCATAATAGGCAGAGGGTTTTTAAAGATGTCACATTTTCTGTTAGAAAAGATAGTATTACTATTTCCATGGTAGTACCCATATTTCATGAATGTATATGATGTGAGTATTAATGCTCACAATCAACCTGAATGAGAATTTCCATAATCCAACCAATATACCAAGTACGTGAGCTAAAATCCACTCAATAAGTCAACCATCCATGATCAAACATAATCTATGTACCAATAAAGTAAGATATACCATAAATTACCATTTGATACCCCATAATTTTCAATTTAGATGATTTACATCAAGAAGCACAACCAATTGCACAAATACCTATCCAATAATATCATATAAGATACCATATGATCACACATAGAAAATAATGTCTCAAATCCATAAAATAACGACAAATATGGTCCCCACACGGGCATAAACAATAATAACAAGATTTTCATGATTGGTTCCCATACCCATAATATGCTTTTATACCAATATTAACTACCCAACTCAGTCTAAAAAAGTTGAGCCATAACCTACCTCAAATGCATAAAATCAGATCTGAAAGCCTCTAATCAAAAAACCTTCCCCTCATGTACAACTTCAAAATAAACTAAAACATACAAATATACAATCTACGCGACAAAAGAAAACTAACGACACCTATGTTGCCCATTTCCAAATCGCAATCAAAACGGATCCCAAAATGAGTTTTCAAAAAAAAAGGGTAAAACTGAATTTTAGTTCAAAAATATATTCCCTATGATTAAAGGAACCTATAAAAGGAAACACAAGTGAATACAGGTTGAAATTGGGGCCTAAATAGAAGAAATACTAAATTTAGGTCTTCTATTCCAAAATTCCTAAATTCCACTTTTGAAATTGAGTTTTTAACAAGCTTTAAATGACAAGAATCGAAGAAAAATAATTGAAAGGATTTGAAACTTACCCAAGCTTTAAAATGGGAAAAATCTCCCAAAATTATAAAATCCAAAGCTGCAAGTCTCAAAAATGGTGAAAATATGAGAAAAAGGGATTTTTATATGTTGTACCAGTTGTAGTCGCTTAAGGTACCAGATAGTCTCTTAAGCAACGACGGGCATAGTCAGCATGGGTCACTTATGCGATTCCTTGGTCGCTTAAGCGACATTGAGGTTGCTCACTAGGGTCGCTCAAGCGACCATAGGGTTACTTAAGTGGCTGCCTCAGTTGGTGATGCACCAACAAACTTGGAATTTTTCCAAGTTTTTGCTGGGGCCCTCGAATTAATTCAAAATCCCTAGAATGCAAATGAAATATTCTAATAGACTATATTCAATGCTATGTACTCAATGGAGATATCAGATTTTTGAAAAAGATCATTTTCACAAAATTGACCCCCGGGACCCAATTTTACAACTTTTCAAACGAGGATAAAAATGAGATTTAGTAGTCGTAAAACCACATTAACCATGTTACTAACCTAAAATTGGTGTTTTGGATCTGCTGGTACAATCCATTTTACCATTCGATGCATAAAATTATAAATGTTGGCTGAACTCAACCAATAAGGCTTCTTAACTTCCAAAAACTATAAACTTGCACAAATCACCACAAATTACATTGGGAATTGTGCTGATCATCCCCACACCCCAGAAATACCAAAAAGAAATAATTGGGAGGGGTAAAAATGGTCAAATAACATAGAAATGAGTAATTCACAAAAATCAAGTCAGTACATCTTCCACCACTAAAAATCTAGTTCGTATTCAAACTAAAGGCAAAGGGAAATACTTGAATAAGTGAAAAGATGGTGGTAACTACTACATATAGCAGACTTGACCTCCTATGTAGCCTCATCTACAGGTTGGTGTCTCCAATGGACCTTAACCATAGGATATCTCTAGAATGCAACAGTCTAACATCCCTATCTAGAATAGAGATGGACTCCTCAAGAAAGGATAACCTCTCATCTAACTTAACTAAATCCCAATGAATGATATGAGACTTGTTTGAAATATAATGCCGAATCATGGAAATATGAAAACTAGTTGAACAAGTGATATTTCTAGGGGCAATACTAACTCATAAGCCACATTCCCAATAGTTTGATCTCAAATGGTCCAATATACCTAGGGCTAAGCTTGCCCTGCTTTCCAAACCTTATCACGCCTTTTATGGGAGACACACAAAGAAAGAATTGATCATCCACAGAAAATCTAAAGGCACAAAGTTTACAATTCGCATAGCACTTCTGGCTTGAAGTATCTCTTGAATGACCAAAACTCTATCCAAAAACTCACGAAGCAAGTTCGTACCTCGATACCTAACCTTAGGAACCTCAACCAACCAATTGGAGAGTGATAATGCCTACTACATAAAAACTCATGAGGAGCCATGGGGAGCGACAATGCCTACTATACAAAGCCTCGTAACGAGCCATCTCAATACTAGAATTGTAGCTATTATTATATGCAAACTCTACAAAGGCTATATGTTGCTCCCACCGACCTCTAAAGTCCATAACATAAGTGCAGAGCATATACTATAAAACCTAAATAGTCCACTATAATTAACTGTCAATCTAGGGGTAAATAGATGTAACAAGATCAACCTAATACCCATTCCTCTTGAAAAGTCCTCCAAAAGTGAGATGTGAATACAAAACCTCTATTTGAGATGATATACACTAGTACACCATGAAGACAAACTATCTCACAAATGTGGATATGGGTTAACCTGGCAGTACTGAAAGAAACCTAAACAGGAATAAATTGAGTAGATTTATCAATCGATCTATGAAAAGCCAACCACTATAAGAGCTATAAGAAGTACAATGCAACCCAGTCATAAATTCCATATTGATCCATTCTCATTTTCACTTGGGAATGGGTAACCTTTGAAGAAAACCACCGGTCCTTAAATACTCGAACTTCACTTGCTTGCAACATAGGCAACAAGCTATAAAATCTGCTGTGTACTTCTTCATACCACCCCACCAGTAGTGTTGTCTCAAATTACGATATATATTAGTCACTCCCAAATAAATGGAATACCTGGAACAATGAGCCTCCTCCAATTTTGATCTCACCCAATCACCCATTCTTGGCATACAAACTCAATCTCCAATCTTCAAAATTCCATCTGAATCAAGTGAGGCTTTCTTATACTCATCACTGAATACCTAATCCTAAATTACTCTCAACCCAACTTCATCAAACACCAAATCTACTCCATCAAGGAGGACCTAACTTGCTTAAATGCAAAAACATGACCAAGTGTCCAAATGTCAAGCCTAACCATATGGTTAGCCAAAGACTGAAGCTCTTAGTCCAAAGTCCTCTCTTGGGTCAAAAGATGCACCATGTTACCCATGCTAGTAGACTTCTGGCTCAAGGCATCTGCAACCACATTAGCCTTGCTCGAATGATAGAAAAGAGTAAGGTCATAATCCTTAAGCAACTCATGCCAAAGATGTTGCCTCATATTAAGATCCCACTGTGTAAGAAATACTAAAGGCTACAATGACCTAATAAGATCTCATAATGGACTTCATACAAGTAGTGCCTTCATATCTTCAAAGAAAAAACAACCGCCCATAAATCTAAATCATGGGTAGCGTAATTCCTCTCATAGGGCTTCAACTGAATAGAAGAATACAAAATCTCCTACCCTTCTACATCAATACAACACCTAACCCAACACTTGAAGCATCACAAAATACAATAAAACCCACTTCTTTCTTAGTAAAGTAGAGATAGGAGCTAAAGTCAACAAATCCTTAAGCTTTTGAAAGCTTGCCTCACAAGCATTGAACCACTAAAAAAAGTCTTATTTTGAGTTAAATTAGTCAATAGAGCTATAATTGATGAAAAAACCTCAACAAAGCGCCAGTAGTAACCTTCCAAACCAATAAAACTCTGAATCCTGATAGAAGAAGTAGGCTTACCCGAATCAGAAACTGCTACAATCTTTGTAGGATCAACCATTATACCATCATTAGTTATAAAATGACCCAAGAAAGAGACAGATTTAACCAAAACTCACACTTGGATAACTTATCATACAACTTCTCATCCTTCAATCTCTGAAGCACAATCTGCAAATGCTTCTCATGATTGGCCTCACTCTTGGAATAAACCATGATATCATTTATAAATACTATAATAAAGAAGTTGAGATAATGTTGAAATACCTGATTCATCAACACCATGAATGCAGATTGGGCATTCGTCTACCCAAAGAAATGATAAAGAACTCATAATGATCGTACCAAATATACCCTTTAATGTACAATATTAGCACTCTATTCCAGTCTAAAAACACACATTTTCAGTACACACATTCAAGTTCACCTCCAAATCCCTATTTCAAACTCGATTTCTAAGCACTAGGGTTCACAATTTTCATACACAGGTATATTTGACTTGAAGAAATTCTAAAATCTTCACTTACTTTGGATTTAACTTGAAATGCAAAGATTTTATGCTCACAAAAAAACTTACTTATTTTGTTGAGAATTTAGAGTTCTTCAATTTAAGCAACTCCTCTACCCTAAATGCTTAAGAAATTTGTGAAATATGGGAGAAACCAATGAATCGGTGTATGATTTGGAGTGATTTAATGTATTTAGATCTCAGAGATTGATCAACAATGGAGGTTTGTAATATCGGGTACTCAGATCAGGTGCCCCTCTTTTGTTTAGAAGAGGTTAGCAAGGACGGGTTAACTCGCGACCCTTTACCTGGTAAGTTTGGTTACAAGTCAAGTGTACAACTCGTAACAAATGCTTACGGGTTTTTTCCTCCTTTTATAAAGACCTAGAACTTTACCTGGGTTCTAGAGTCATTACGACTCAAGATGACGAGTCATATCTAGAGGCTACAACTCATTTTGAGAGTCGTAAGGACTCTAAAACCACTTACCTGGATCTGAATCAACTCCCAGGTCCTTACGACTCTTGCTCACAAGTCATCACTTTAAGGTGCAACACGTGAAGAGTTCGTATGACCTAAATTATGGAATTTCTAGCTCTTTTCAACAATTTTTAATCCTGCACACTGAACACATATATTACCATGTAAATTATTAAGTACAAAAACATGGGTTGTCTCATATGTAGAGCTTGATTTAATGTCGCATCACAACGTGGCAAAGTTGGATACTATATCTCACCAACAAGCCTAATGGGTTGCCTTCTATTGAACACTTGATTTAACGTCACTGCATGACGTAATTGCCTTGGTTACTCAGACTTCACCAAGGCCCATCTCAAAAATCAAATTAATTTCCTTAGTGTTACTTATATAGTGTTTTACTTTTTGACCATTTTCCTTGAATGGGGCTTCACCATCCCGCTTCAATTCCAAAGTGCCATATGGGAACCGTGTTAGCAGAGTTAACGGACCATACCATCCAGACTTCAACTTACCTAGGAACAAGCGAAGACTTGAATTTAGAGCAATACTTGGTCACTTTTCTCAAATATCCTCTTCTCAATTTTGCTATCATGATGCAACTTCATATTTTCTTTGTAAAGTGCAGAACTTTCATAAGCCCAAAGTTAGAATTCATCCAACTCATTTATCTTGTCACCTTTTACTTTGTTGTATCCTACCACTCAAGATTTAGCTTCTTTAATGCCTATAGTACTTTGTGCTCAAGTTCAACAGGCAAGTGACATGCTTTGCCATACACCAACTGATAAGGAGAAGCACCTATGGGAGTCTTGAAAGTTGTGCAATAAGCCCATAATGCATCACCTAGCTTTCTTGAACAATCAGTCCTATTGGCATTAACTGTCTTCGCTAAAATGGACTTGATTTCTCTGTTGGACACCTCAACCTATCCAGTAGTCTATGGATGTAAGGTGTTGCCACCTTGTGCTTCACTCCATACTTCTCAAGCAAATTCTTGAATATACAATTATAGAAATGTGACCTACCATTACAATGATTGCACGTAGTATGCCAAATCGAGAAAAAATATATTTTTTGAAGAAAGACATAACACTTATTCCTTCATTGTTGGGGAGCGCAACCGCTTCCACCCATTTAGAAACATAGTCCACCTCCACAAGGATGTACTTCATACTAAAACAACCCACAAAAAATCACATGAAATCCACATCCCATACATCAAACAATTCCAATTCTAAAATAAGAGTCATAGAAAGTTTATGGCGCCTAGAGATGTTACATTGGCATTTACATTGATCATAAGTTGAAGCAAAATCATGTGCATCTTTGTAAATTGTTGACCAGTAGTACTAATATTGTACGATTTTGTGGGGTGTGCGAGTTCCTCCATGATGACCCCCAAATGGTGATGAAAGACAAGCCTCAAGGATGCTCATCATCTCCACCTCAAGCATATATCTACGAATAATCCAGTCCGCACAAATTCTAAATAAATAAGGCCCATCCCAGAAAAATTTTGTTACCTCATTCATGAACTCATGAATAACACAAATAGAATCCAAAAAGAGAGATAAAACCACACTAGCATCACGAATATAACCCAATAGGACAAACATCCCCTCTCAATCAAGTGACGAGCCTGAACATAGGATATAATCCTCTTGGGACCCAAATGAAGTGCACGTTTCCAACCTATCCTTGGAACACCCAGTAGAGCTAAAGTCACGGTCTTAGCATAAAAAACTAAGAAAGTATGGCAAGGATCCAACCAATCCATACCCAAGATAACATCAAAATCAATATATCTAAGAGAAGCAACTATACCCAAGTCTCACCCTCAGCAAAAGTCATAACACAAGATTGGTACACCCAATCTACCACTATAGAATCTCCTAAGGGGTAGATACATGAATAGGAATGGCAAGAGGCTCACTAATAGAATCAAAACCCAAAGAAAAATATACAGACACATAGGTAAAAGTCAATCTCAAATCAAATAATACAGATGCAGATCCAAAACAAAGAAGGACGATACCTATAATAACAATATTAGTAGTCTCTGCCTCTGTCCTGGAAGGTGTAGCATAACACTATCCACGACCACTAACTAACTATATAGCTGCATGACCAACACCACGGGCACCCCTACCTTTACCCTGTTTAACTCTGGTAGAATCCCTACCTCTCACAAATGAAATAGAGTAGCTCTGAACATATGGAGGGGATAGTCCCTGGCCAAATAGCCAACCTCATCACACACAAAGCAACCTCTATGACCCAACTCAATCAAAAAAGGCACGAATGGCCCCAAACGGCCACCAGGAACTGCTAAACCAAAAAGACCCACTATCCAAACTCTGCAAAGCTACCTGCACTAGTCTACTATGATACCCATAAAAACCCTTAAAATCTCTACCTCGTGAAGTATGATCTCTGAACTCACTCATACGATACACCTTCTTGGTGCCTCCCTGAGATGCTTGAATAATACCCTCAGTTATCTTAGCATGATCCACTATACTCTGAAGGATGCCCCAACTACTACCATTTATAACGTAGCTAACTAAAGAGAAAAATCCAATCCTTTATGAGCTTATGCTTCTTTTCAGATTTGGTGGCAATGATGGCATAGAGATATTTAGTCAAGGCATGAAAAAGTGCCTCATACTCTACAACAGTCATAGAGCCCTACTGCAGGTGATCAAACTCATCTATCATCCATCCTTTAGATTGTAAGGAATGAAATTCTCTAAAAAGGCCTCAACAAAACTGGTCCTAAGTCATCTCAAGAGAATCATGAGGTCTATAACCAATAAGTAACCTTCACCAGTCTCTAGCGGTATATCTCAACTAATAAGTAGTATACGCAACACCATATGACTCAAGTGAAGCCAGGTTATTTAACTGAACCCAGGTTATGTAACTTCTCATGAAAGTCAATTAAGAACTCATAGGCATCCTCGCCCATAGAATCACTGAATTTAGGAGGACCTAAATGAGTCAACCTCTTAAGCCACTTCTGATCCTCAGAAGACATCACTGTACTCGCAATAAGAGAAAGCATGGTGAATCAAGTTGGCTAAGATCTCACTTGAGAATATAACATAGATAAATGTTGAAATCCTAATCTCAGAATACCATACTTAGATATATGTGTTGAAGGAGGAATAACACTTGGAGTCTATGGAGTACCAAAAACAGAAGTAGGTGCAACTAGAGAATCCACACTTGAGGCTGGAGGAACATCATAAGTAGATTCTAGCACAGTTTGAGTTATATACTCATAGTTGGGGAACACCAGTCACACTCAAAGGAGCACCCTTTAAATGAGTTAACAAGCGAATCAATGACCCCTCTAAGACTGGGGTTAGGACCAAAGCAGGACACACATATCTAATATGCTCAAAACGAGGCTAAGGAAAAAGTCCCCTAACACTACTCCTTAATGGGTTAGATCCATGTGCACATCCACTACCTTGAGCCCATCCATGACTCATAACTTACCCTCTAGACTGTGCTCTCTCCTCGAATAAAGGGTCAATATCTATAACCTCATGAGATCTTATCATTACCATCTATATAAAAAGTGAAATATGAATTATAATACAGGGTATGAAGAAATCTGAATGATAAGAAACAAAATAAGGGAAATTTTTTAAAGACATTCAATAGCCTCTCAAAAATAGATACGAACGTCTACTTACTGATCTACGAGACTCTATTACACATCTTATTCTTAAACCATTGAGACCAATGAACCTAGATATTCTAATTCCAATTTGTCACAATCCAAAAACCAAGGGTCATGATAGCACTTGTCATAACAAACCTTAACAAGTAAGCTTATCACCCAAATTAATATAACAAGGGAAATAACATCAATAACCCAAAGTAAGGCTTCTAGAATAAAGTTGAACCACACAATATAGTGAAAGAGGAAAGACAGAACCAATAATACCATAAATCCCAAACCTGGTGTCACAATGTAAGAATATAACTAATACAACTTGAGATTAAGATATAAGAAATATCCAAAATAGGAATAACTTTATATCTGAATATAAATAAAGACATAGTCTAATAAGAAAAGATAGTAGTGGGCTACAAATGCATATAATTAACCGCTACCATGAAAGGCTCTAAATATCACCTGAAATCAACCACCGTGAGGCACACTTAAACCAGGATCTGCACCAAAAGGGCATAGTTGGGTGAGTATGGTGCACTTGTACTTAGTAGGTATCAAAGTCCAATTGAACAAAGTAGAAAATAAAGTATACAAAATACACACTAAGGGCACGTCACCTGCAACCAGAATATATCCCAAACGATAGCCCACATTGTCTCCACTAACCCTTTTAGTATCCACACATATAACAAATACAAGTAGAGAAAGAAAGAGTAATTACGTATATATTCAAACATCAAATATAAGGTAAGTATAATAATGGATAGATAACAAGTCAAGACAGAAATCCAATCCTAACATAATTACAATAATGTAGATATAATGAAGATGATGATGTATAAGGTTGTCGCACAATCTTCTTATACTCCTACAAAGCTAAAGCTTACTGATGTAGACCCATGGGGGTTTTGTCAAACCGTACACATTAAATATCCAATACCATATCCATATCTCCTCTTCAATACATCCTTTGATAGAGGGGTTTTTAAGATGTTATATATTTTGTCAAAAATAGCTAGTGTTTCTAGTATTTCCATGGTGGTACCAATGTTTCATGAATGTACATGATATGAGGATGTAACGCTCACAATCAACCAGTATGAGAATTCTCATATCTAACAAATATATTAACCAAGGGAGCCCAAAATCCACTCATTAAACCAACCATCCATGAATTTAACATAGTCCATATGTTAATAGAATAAAATACATTAAAACACACCATTTATACCATATTAAACTTTTTCATTAAATAAGATACAATTAATTTCATGTATACAAAACCAACAATATCATATAGGACCCCACACAATCACACATAACAAATAATGTTCCAAAAACAACTAAATATATCAATATATAGGCCTTCACATAGGCACAATACAATTATTATAGACATTTTAATGATTATTTCCCACGCCCTTAACATGATTTTGTATCTACATTAACTACCCAGATAGTCTAAAGAAAGTTAAGTCATAACCTACCTCAATTGATAAAAACCAATTTGAAAGCCATCAATCAAAGTCTCACTCCTCACAAATGGACTCAAAATTAACTAAATAAGATAAATATAGAATATATACATCAAAATAAAACCAATGATACCTATATTACCTATTTTCAAGCCGAGATCAAAACGGACTCCTAGAATGGGTTTTCAAAAAAGAATGAAAAAGCATAATTTCATCTTTGAAATATGCTCCCCATATTTTTAGGAGTCTACAATTGTAAATCTAAGAAAAAATTAGTTAAAAATAAGGTCCAAATCATCAAAAAATTATTTTCAAGCTTTACCAGCAAAATCCCAAAATCCATTTTAAAAATTAAGAATTAAAAGTATTTTGAATATGAAATTAAGAGATAATTGATATTATATGCAAAACTTTCCCAAGTGAAAATGAGTTGAAAAAAGGGTTTGAATTGAAGAAATATATGTTTTAGGTTGAAACACCTTAGGTTTTGTCCCTTGGAAATTTCCTGAGCTTTGAGATTATATCCTAGTAACAACTCATCATACGAGTTGTATGGTATAGGTATGGTTCAGGTAACCCTAGTCATTAGGTGTCCAGTGAATGGTGGTTGGGGTTTTGTTATGGTTATGACTTGTTGGTAGGGGTCATTTGGTCGATCCTTCATCAAATTAGAAACTTAGTGACTTGACTTGGTTCTAAGCACGAGTGGCTCACTAATATCCATGAGGATAGGTTACGAGTGGTAAGGTTATGTCGAATGCTGTCCAGTGTACAATCCCTTGGATTCTATCTTGGATACGACTAGATCGTATGAGTAGTATAGTCAGGTCAAGGGTGGGGTCATAAATTCATATGAAGGATAGTGTATGGGTTTCCAACTCATTGTCTTAGTGACAACTCAATGGTACAAGTCATATATTGTGGTCACGAGTTAAGGGATCGACAACCACCTGCAACCTTTTTATAGTTTTGAGCTGGAGGGACTTTATACATTTCCCACTAAAAACCCTTAAGACCCCATGTAACTATAACACTTTTTGGTCATTTATTTCAAACTTTAAAAGATTAAACATCCTTTTTACTGAAACACCTTATCTTGGGACCCTTAGAAAATTTCCTAAGTTGGAGTTTCTGGATAACATAGACTAAAGGGTACTACTTGTATGTTTGGGTATGGGTTAGGGCCTTTCACTCATATTTTAGTCAGTGTAGTTGGGTTGGTTTATATCCAAGGTATGACTAGGTATCATACTAGTTGTATGATAGGGTACGAGTTATATGTTACTAAGTCATATGATGCCATAAGTTAGTTTAGTAGATCTGCCTAAGGTATGACTACGGTGGGTACTTCTCGTATGCTAAGATATGACTTGGCCTTATAAAATTGTATGTTGGTCAGTATGGAGGTCCAAGGTTAGGTCTGAGGTAAGAGTTAGGGGTACCACTTGTACCTTAGGGTACAGTTTAGGGGGATAAGTCATATCCTCCTACGAGCAAGTTTTAAGCTCTTGAGCTGGGCACATTTTAGACATTTACTAACCCAAAACCCCTAAGTCCCCATGTCTTATAACATGTTGTATCCTCTTATAACATACTATTGGAAGATCAAACAAATCAAAATCACTCTCTAAACCCTCTCTTGAAGATTGGGGCTAGGGTTTCTACAAGTGTTCATCTAGAGGCTCAAGAGACAAGTTTCTTCCATGAATCTTCTTGAATAAGGCATACAAATCTTCCCTCATTGTTAGTTCTCAAATATGATATATTTTAAACATTGTTTATGAATTATTAATGGGGGTTTTGAAATTCAAGATTGAGGGTTTTGTTGCATATGGTTGAGTATTTTTTACTCTTGGTTTAACTTATGTTTATACATATTTTTGATGATGGTTTGAACATGTGGGTTCTTAGTAGTTTTGGTTTAATAGATGGGTCATCGGTAACCCTAAACTTGATGGTTTTTACTGTGATTTTTGTCTTGATAATAGCATGCCCTCAATGTGTTTTTAAAAATGACTAAGAGAAGGAAATAGTCACATAATAATGGTGTTTTGAACTAAGTCTAGGACTAATTAATATGAATGGTTGGTAAATGGTTTGTAAAGGCCTTGTTGCCATGTAATGGTTTAAATGGTAACCTTTGTGGTTTAAATTGTTAAATAGGTTTGAGTCCCTAAATATTAACTTTATTTATACCTTTGTTAAACAATGGGTTCGAGTCTCTTTTGAATTGAACAAGTGTCTTTGTTAGATAATGGGTTTGAGTCCCAAAGTCAAATGAATGAATGGTTGATTGACAATGGTAATGGCATGTTGTACGCTTACAAGTAGTGTTGGTATGATGATACCAATAAAGTTCCCTTGGTTAAGTATTTGTCTTAATGTTTATGCATGTGAAATAATGATTTTCAATTAGGCTTTAAAGCGGGATATGTAGCAAGGCCGTGAAAGTGGAGTCAGAAGGACTAACACTAGAAATAATGCTAGCCGATGCGCGTGTCTATATGACCAGGTGGTTCGAGTTCCCTGAAATAAAAATATAAATGCGAGGTTCGAGTCCCTCATAATGCATGTATTGGTGCTTATGTGATGTTGATTATGTTGGGAGGTTCGAGTCCCCCATATAGGCATATACGATCATATATATTCTCTAGTTTGTACGGCTATACGCTCTGGGGCCCTTTTAGCTAGGGAGATTTGAGTCCATATAGCCTATGGGTTCCTTGATTCTATGACCATTATGCTACACTGCCCAGGATAATGATTTCAACGTTCTTGCTAATCTTGTTCCTTACCCCGGCATAGTATACCTATATATATGTATATATATGTTGCAATGGTATATGCTTTGGTGGATCGGTTTTGAACTGTTGGTACTATTTTATCCTTATTCTTGAGTTACATGCTAGCATTCCAACCCCTTACCATCTTTGATGCTATATCCTTATATGATACAGGTGTCGATCATACTACATCTCCTACTTAGTGACTGCACTCGAGATCTGCTTTTGGTGACTTGGAGTGGTGAGCTTAGATACTTCTAAAGGCTCTATTTCTTGTTTGAGTTTTCATATCTCTTTGTTGGTTTAGACATAGATGTTGGTTTATGGCTATGTCAGGGCATGTCCCGACTGGTTAATTTTGGATTTCTTTTAGAGGCTTTTTATGGACAAACTGTGGACTTAGGTATATCATAGATATATACTTAGTTATTACTTTGATATTGGTATGGTTGTTTGTTTGGTATTGGATTGGATGGTTAGACTTGTTTGGGTTGGTCATGGCATTGGACCTATCCCAAAGTCTTATGTTGTATATGATCTGATCTTGTTATATGTTTGAATGTTATCCAACTTAGGGCATGTGATGTGTTGGATTGGGTGGTGGGGCAATTTACTCTCTCAAATACTCTCATGAAAAATTAGCTAGGGTTTCTCTAAAGTAGTCATCTAAGGGCTTAAGGATGAATTTCTCTTTGTGAATCATTGTAATTCAGGCATATGACTCTTCCCTCATTGTTATTTTACAAAAATCATGTGTTTTAATGTATCATTTTCATGGTATTGTTATGATTTTGAAATAAATATTGGGGTTTTGGATGTTCATGATTGATTAATGTTTCTCATGAATCAATTATAGTTTTCCATGTTTTAGTTATGGTTTTCCATGTGTGGGTGCATGGGAATGGTAGTTTAATTAAGGGGTCATGGTTGAGCCCCAAATTTGATGATTTTGGCTTTAATAATGGCATGCCGTCAACCTATTTGTTAAATTTTCAATGGGAATGATTTTGTCACATAGTTTAATTATTCTTGGAGTCCTTGCATTGTATAAATGGTTAATGAAACATGAATTGGTTTTGGTTAGTTTTATATGGTTTTGGAAAGGCCTTGGTGGCCAGAGTTTGATTATAAATAGTTTTGGTTAATTGGAAATGATGGAGTTTAATTTGGTTTAATGGTTTATATGGCATAAGGTAATAGACTTGCAAGCTCTAATTTGGGTATGACTATACTAATGGTTAATGCTTAGTTAAAAAATATCTTGGTAAATGGTTGGGAATATGTAAAGAATTTAATATGGGCTTAAAGTAGGTTGAGTAGAAAAGCCATGGAAGGTGGGGATCCTGGGGTTACCGATACTGGAAAATCATATTTGTCGATATGAGAATGGTCTCGGTGACTATGTGTATGATGTCACACTTTATATTTTAGAGATGTACTAGTCATATCAGGTTCTTTTCTCTGGTGATGCAGTAAACATATACTAGGGCCCTTTCAGTAGGGGGAGCTGAACCCATATAGCCCATTCGTGGTTTTAGGATGGCTAAGCTATACAACCTAGGTTAAGGATTTAAATGCATCATAAACCTTATTCCCTATCCTGATATGATATATATATTTATATATGTGGTTTCATATGGTTACTTGGTTTGGTTTTAAATGATGGCATTATTTTACCTTTATCTCTGAGTTACATGCTTGTGTTCACTCCACTAACCATCTTCGTGTATGTATCCCCATACATGTAGGAACAAGCCATACTACCATTCCTCCTACTCAATAACTTGGATTTAGGGACAACTTTGAGTCAGAGTGAAGTGGTGATATTCCATACTCTGGAAGACTCCATTTCATGTTATGGACTTCTTTTTATTATTGTTATTTCTTTGTTTTTGTTTTTGTTTTTGGTTTTGGTTATGGTCGGGGGCATGTCCCTATCAGATGTTCTTTGATTTTGGTTAGGGGCTTTGTCAGACTACTATAGGTATGGACGGTGTCAGTATTAGGCTTTGCTTTGGTATTGGTATTGGTATTAAGATTGGTATTGGTTGGACACTTGATTGTGACTGTTTGGTTATGGCTATAGACTTCATCTTATGTCTTTAAATTATTATTGTTTCATCTTGTTATATGCTTAAAATTATTCTGACAGAGGGAGTAGGTTGGTTACGATTGGGTATTGGAGGTAGTCTCTGGTCCTAGTTGGACTTGAGATACCTGACACGACTCGACCCTGGTTTGGGTCATGTCTGTTTGGTATCAGAGCTCTAGGTTTATATTCAGTATGGAAGTCTACAAAGACATGTCGAGTAGAGTCTCTTTTATGTGTGTAGTACGCCAACCTTACAAGGGAGAGGATACAAGGCATTTATGATTATTTTTATTTCTTGTGTTCTATTTTCGAGATGTAGAGTTTAAGGTCCTAAAATCTTCTCTAATACCCATTTGTTCATTTTTTAGATCATGCCTCCCAGAGGATCTGAAGTTCACAGAAACTTCTCTGTCCCTTCTGAGGACAATGTTAATGGGACCCATCATACTTGTGGGGTCCGGACTCAGTCTAAGGGTCCAGTTCCTGATTGCCCTCCTAGAGTTCCATCGATCCCTTCCAGTTCTTCTCGAGCCCCTTAATCTAATGTGATAAATGCTGATTTCATTAGTTTATTCATATATTGGCTCAGTTGGTAGATTCTCAGGATGAACGTATCCTCTTGTTACTCTATCTTATCAAACCATAAGGGTTGTCCAGTTTATGAGGTTGAATCCTCCAACCTTTACTAGTGTTAGTATTGAGGAGGATCCTAAGGTTTTATTGAAGAGCTGGAGAAAATTTTCCGTGTTGTGCATGCTATTAATGTGAAGGGTTTCGAATTTTCTTCCTACTAACTGATAGATGTAGCATAACAATGGTATGAGGAATGGGAACAGTATAGGGGTAACGATGTTGGTGGGATCATTTTTCTTGTGCTTTTTAGTCCGCTTCTTTCCTTAGGAGTTGAAGAAGACGAGTGAGGAAGAGTTTGTTAACCTAAAGCAAAGAAAGATGCCACTCAAGTAGTATGCCTTAAAATTTCACCAATTGTCTTGATGTGCCTTGGAGTTGGTTTTTAGCATGAGGGATAGAATAAGAAAGTTTGCTTTTGGGTTGTCCCAAAACTTAATTTTAGAGAGTAAGGCTGCCTTGTTGAAAAAGGACATGGACATCTCCAGGTTAGTGGTGTACATGCAGCAGGTTGAGAAAGAGAAGAAGAAGTAGGCTGAGATAGGGGAAGGCAGAGCAAGAATTTTTAGATTTTCTAAGTAGGGTGGTGGCCAATAATAGTAGTAGGGATGGTGAAAAGTGGTCCTAGAAAAAGTGAGGCAATTCTGGGTCTCACTCAATGGCTAGTGCTCCCTACCTAAAGTCAACTAGTGACAGATATTTTTATGGTGGCGATAATTATTGGGCATAAGCGGCCCAATCTCAAGCCAGTGGAGCCCAATCAGCTCTATCCTAACCTCTCTATAGATTTTGTGGTCGATTGCATCAGAGTTATTATGAAGTAGGAAAGGAAAAGTGCTTCAATTATGGTCAACCAGGGCATATACTTAGAATCTGTCTAGTGGCCAAGGTTTCTTCTGGGTCAAACAAGGTTCTGGTTGCCTCTTCATCAGTTCTGGTACCAAAGGGTGCACCATCTGGCTCCGACACCGGTTGAAATTGACTCTATGCTCTTACTATATGTCAGGAGTCTGAGGCAACACTTAATGTCATTACTGGTATGTTGAAACTCTTTTCCTTTGATGTGTACTATTTACTTGATTCAGGGTCCATTCTTTCATATGTGACCCCATTTATGTCTATGTATTTTGGTTTTGGTCTTGAGTGTATTTCAGACATTTTTTTATTTTTACCATGATGGGTGACCTATGGTGCCAAGAGAGTCTATAGGGGTTGTGTGGTATCTTTTGGTGGTTCAAAGACTTTGGTAGATCTGTTTGAATTAGACAAGGTTGATTTCGATGTCATATTGGGGATGGATTGATTACACTCATGCATAATACTTCTCTAGACTGTTGGACCCATAAGATCATCTTTAAATTCCTAAATGAGAAAATTATCGAGTGGGAGGGTGGTTTCCTAGCTCCTAAGGGTAGGTTCACATTATATCTTAGAGCTTAGAGATTAATCTCCAAGGGGTGTGTCTATCATCTGATTTGGGTTAAAGATTCAATCTTGGAGGGTCCTTCTTTAAATTTTGTCTCGATGGTAAATGAATCTCTTGAGGTTTTCCTTGACGACCTTTCTAGAGTTCCTCTTGAAAGGGAGATTGATTTTGGGATAGATATTGTTTCGAGCACTCGTCCTATTTCTATTCCCCCGTATAGAATGGCTCCAACCGAGTTGAAGGAGCTTAAAGAGAAACTAAAGGATCTTTTAGATAAGGGTTTAATCTGTCCTAGTGTGTCTCCGTGGGGTGCACATGTTTTATTCGTGCATAAGAAGGATGGTTCTTTTCAGATGTGTATTGATTACCGACAACTGCATAAGGTAACAGTAAAAAATAAGTACCTTCTTCCAAGGATAGATGATTTGTTTGATCAACTTCATGGTGCTAAGTTTTTTTCAAAGATTGATCTTTGGTCTGGATATCATCAACTAAAGATTAGGGATGTGGATGTTTCTAAGACTGCCTTCTGTACCCAGTATGGGAATTTTGAGTTTCTGGTTATGTCTTTTGGGTTGACCAATGCCCCGACTGTATTTAAGGATTTGATGAATATAGTCTTTTATCAGTTTTTGTATTTGTTCGTCATTGTGTTCATAAACGATATTTTAGGGTTACTCTAAGAGTGAGGTGGATCATACCAATTACCTCTGCATCGTATTGTATACCCTAAAGAAGTAACAGCTGTATGCCAAATTTTCAAAATGTAAATTCTAGTCAAACACTATCACTTTTCTAGGTCATGTTATTTCTAGTGAAGGGATTATGATGGATCCGTAAAAAGTTGCTATAGGTGGCCTAGACCCACGACTCCAATCGATATTTAGAACTTCTTGGGTTTAGCTTGTTACTATAGGAGGTTTGTGGAAGGTTTTTTTGACTATAGCTGCCTCGTTGACTAAGTTAACTCAGAAGAAGGTAAAGTTCTTATGGTCTGATGCTTGTGAGGGTAGCTTTGAGAAGCTAAAGGATAAGATTACTTGGGCACCGGTCTTGACTTTGCCTAAAGGCATGGATGGTTTTGTGGTCTATTGTGATACGTCCTATGTGAGGCTTGGTTGCGTGTTGATGCAGCATGGCAATGTGATAGCTTATGCCTTTAGACAGCTGAAGGTGCATGATAAAAATTATCTGACTCCTGACTTGGAATTGTTGGCTGTGGTGTTTGCATTAAAAATATGGCATCACTATCTGTATAGAGTGCATGTGGATATGTTTTCAGATCATAAGAGCCTGCAATATATGTTTTCTCTGAAAGAGCTAAACCTCAGGCAAAGAAGATGGCTTGAGCTACTTAAATATTATGACATGAGTCTTCACTACCATCTAGGTAAAGCTAACATGGTTGCTTGTGGTCATAGCTAGTAATCCATGGGGAGTCTAGCTCATATGAATAAAGGAAAGCGGGAGTTGGTGAAAGATGTTCACCATTTTTCTAACCTTATAGTTTACCTCTTGGACTCTGGGGATGGTGGTGTGTTTATGCAAAAGGTGGCACAGTCATCCCTCGGTGCTGAGGTGAAAGAGAAGAAAGTATTAGATCCTATCCTAATGAGGATTAAGGCAGATTTAGGTCAGCAAAAATTAATGGCTTTTGAGGTTAGCGGTGATGGTACCTTGCAGTACCAAGGAAGATTATCTGTTCTTGACATAGACGAATTGGGAGAGGGGATCTTTGCTGAGGTGCATAAGTTGCGCTATGTTATTCATCCTGGTTTGACGAAAATGTATCATGACCTTAAGGAGATGTATTGGTGGAACAATATGAAGCGGGATGTAGCTAGTTTTATGGATAAGTGCATGGTGTTCCTACAAGTGAAAGTTGAGCACATGAGGCCCGAAGTATTGTATCAAGAAATTGAGTTGCCTATATAGAAGTGGGAAGTGATCAACATGGATTTTGTTATCGGTCTTCCTCGGTCTTGGAATCAATTTGGTTTGATTTGGGTCATCATGGATTGGATAAAAAAGTCTGCACATTTCTTGCCTGTGAGGACAAATTTTTTGGCAGAGGACTATGCGAGGTTGTACTTTCATGAGATTGTAAAGTTGTATAGGGTGCCTATTTCTATCATCTCGGATCGCGGTACGTAGTTTTCATCTCACTTTTGGCGGTTATTTCAGAATGGTTTGGGGAAAAAGGTGAGTCTTAGTACAAATTTCCAGCCGTAGTCGGATGGGCAATCAAAAAGAACCATTTAGACATTGAAAGATATGCTTCGAGCTAGCTGATTAAATATGGTGGTTATTGGGTTGAGCAGTTGCCTCTTATAGTGTTTGCATATAATAAAAGTTACCACTCTAGCATTGGAATGGCTCAGTTTGAGGTTTTGTATGGTAGAAGGCGTAGGTCACCTATTGGGTGGTTCGAGGTTGGTGAGGAAAAAATATTTGGTTCACCACGCCATGGAAGAGGTGAAGGTGATTTGGGATAGTCTTAAAGCTGTCCAAAGTTGCCAAAAGTCCCATGTGGATGTGAGGCATAAAAAATTAGAGTTTGAGGTTAGGGATAGGGTGCTCTTGAAAGTGTCACCCATAAAGGGAGTGATACAATTCGGATGGAGATGAAGCTTAGTCCATGGTATATTGGTCCATACTTGGTTCTGAGAAGGGTTGGAAATGTTGTATATGAGTTGGAGTTGCCTTCTAGTTTGTGCTCCATTCACCCGATGTTCCATGTTTCTATGTCAAGGAAATGTGTGGGAGATTTGTCACAAGTAGTGGCTATCAAGGATATTGGTATTTCAGATTCCCTGTCTTATGAAGAGGTCTCTGTTAAGATTTTGGATAGGCAGGCTCATCGTTACAAACTAAGGACGTTTCTTCGGTAAAGGTTCTATGGAGGAACCTCAAGGTTGAATAGGATACATGGGAAGCTGAAGAGGACATGAAGTCCAAGTATTTATTCCGATTTCCCATTCTGAAAAATCATGCTTAAAGTTTGTGTTGATCCTAACATCTTTGTTTTCTTTCTTTCTTGAAGGTCGATTGTAAATTCCTTGGTAATTTTTTTCTGTTTTAAAGGTAAGCGGAGAGATGTTTGGGGGTTTAATCATGCTAGTCACTGCCGTGTCCCATCATTCGAGGATGAACAATCCAAGTGGGTGAGAGTTTAAACACCCTGGGTTTTGGCCCTTGGATATTTCCTGAGCTTTGAGCTCACTATCCTAGTAATGACTCATAATATGAGTCATGTTGTGTGAGTACGGGTCAGGTGACCCTAGTCGTTAGGTGTCCAGTGAATTGTAGTTGGGGTTCTGTTATGGTTATGACTTGGTGGTACGAGTCGTTAAGTGTGTTGACATATCGTTTGGTCGATCCTTCATCAAATCAGAAACTGAGCGACTTGACTTGGATCTAATTACGAGTGTCTCACTAAGAGCCATGAGGATAGGTTACGAGTGGTAGGGTTGATTCGTATGTTGTCCAGTATCCAATCCCTTGGATTTTGTCTTGGATATGACTAGATCATATGAGTCGTATGGTCAGGTCATGGGTGGGGTCATGAAGTCGTATGGTCGACAGGTGTGTAGGTTTCTAACTCACTATCTTGATGACGACTCAAGGGTACGAGTCATATGTTGTGGTCACGATTCAAGGGGTCGACTCGTAACCACCTGTGGTTTTTTTACAGTTTTAAGTTGGGGGAACTTTAGACACTTCCCACTCAAAAACCTTAAGACCCCAAGTCCTTATAACACTTTTTGGTCATTTATTCCACACTTTATAATATAAAACATCCTCTTTACTCTCTCAAAATCCTCTCAAGAAAAATTAGCTAGGGTTTCTCCAAAGTGGTCATCTAAGGGCTTAAGGATCAATTTCTCTCGGTGAATCATTGTAATTCAGGCATATGACTCTTCCCTCATTGTTATTTTACAAGAAAACATGTGTTTTAATATATGATTTTCATGTTATTGTTATGGTTTTAAAATTAAGATTGGGGGTTTTGGATTGATTAATGTTCCTCATGACTTAATTATGCTTTTTCATGTTTTAATTATGGTTTTCCACATATGGGTGCATGGGAGTTGTGATTTAATTGAGAGGTCATGGTTGAGCCCCAAATTTCATGATTTTGGGTTTAATAATGGCATGCCCTCAACCTATTCGTGAAATTGTCAATGAGAATGATTTCTTCACATAGTTTAATTATTCTTGGAGTCCTTGCATTGCATAAATAGTTAAAGAAACATGAATTGGTTTTGGTTGGTTTCATATGTTTTTGAAAAGTCCTTGGTTGCCACAGTTTGAATATAAATAATTTTGGTTAATAGGATACGATGGAGTCTAATTTGGTTTAATGGTTTACATGGCATAAGGTAATAGACTTGCAAGCTCTAATTTTTGTATGACGATACTAATGGTTAATGCCTGATAAAAGACTCCTTGGTAAATGGTTGGGAATGTGTAAATGATTTAATATGGGCTTAAACGGTGTTGAGTAGCAAAGTCGTGGAAGGTGGGGGTCCCGGGCGACCGACAATGGAAACTCACATTTGCCGATGTGAGGGTGTTCTTAGTGATCGCATGCATAATGTCGCACTTTATATTTTGGAAAAGTACTACTCATCTCATGTTCTTTTCTCCAATCATGTTTCTGACATGCATTGGGGCCCTTTCAGCAGGGGAAGCTGAACCCATAGCCTGTGAGTTCTTTTAGGAAGACCAAGCAACACAACCCAGGTTAAGGATTTAAATGCATTCTAAACCTTGTTCCCTATCCTGGCATAATATATATGTGTCTATATGGTTGTATATGGATATTTGATTTGGTTTAGAATGATAGTTGTTGTGCCCAAGAGCACACGCAAGTGTAGGTGGTCTCACCAAGTAGTAAAGTGGCTTTTTACAATTCAAGTATCGATCCCATTGGGACTTGTATCAACAACTATCTAATTTAAGTTTAACTATTGATATTAAAGGGGTGCAAAGGAAATCAAAAGAGTTCAAAATTTTTAACTGGTGGTAAATTTAAGTGCTTGGACTATCAATGGAGAGAAACCAGGGTTAAAGCTCCACAAATAATCATACTATGCTATTGAACTTTATTGGTTAGGTTACTTATCTTGGTTATTAATTCACGGTGTTGATTTTATGATCATGGTCTCTCGAGCCTCTAATCACCTATCTAACTTAGCTCCACAACTACAATGTTGAGTGAGGATGTGGTTACTAGGTTAAATGCATTAATAGTTCATACCATAAATGAACCAAATAGGTCATGTAGGTATATCTCTATCCTACAAGCAAATTATAACTTCATTCTGAAGAAGATTACAATCCTACTTTATTTACCCCCATGTTCTATCCTCTTGTTCCTCCTCTAGGGATCACAAGAAGACAATGGGTGTATTATAAGGGTCGTGAATCCTCAATATAGTGACAAAAAGGGTAAATAAAGGGTTTTTAGCTGCTCTTGGACATAACCATAATCTCAAAGATAGAAAACATGTTAAAATCTATAAAAAAAAAACTAAATTAAAGATATAAAAACCCTAATTAAAGTGTTTTCCATCTCCTATCCAAGTTTCAAATCCGTCCAAGATGTTTAGCCTCATGTTTAAGTGTCCTATTTATAGGAGGTCAAATCTGCCAAAATTGGACTAGGGTCCGTATCGCACCATCCATCGTGGTAGCTAGGTTATGAGACATTCCATAGTCATGGATACACACTTTATTGGGTCCTTATTAATATTAATATGTGTGTCACACTCCCCATAGCATTTTCTTGGGTCTGTGACGCGCCATGGACATCCAAAGTGTCCATTCTATGTCAAGTCTTGTCTTGTGCTTTCATTGATCCATTCCAATATGTTTTGTGTTGTTTCCACTTGATTTAAATCTTGTGTATAATTAATATATAATCATAATCAACTCACCAATCATCCTATAGGATTAAAAACTATAAATTAGAGCTCAAAACAACACAATCATCCAAGACGACGAACTAGAAACCTAAGCTAAGAACTAGTTTTGCCCTTTTAATCTTTAACTTAGTGTTTTGACTCTTCGATTGATTCAATTGAACCTTAAACACTATAAACAATTTTTTCCACACATAATTACACAATCATATAATTATGAACTCATTACACACATTAGAGTCCCTCAAGATCACTAGAACAATACCTAGCTCAAGTTAGTAACACTAGTTTTCTCGTTTGAACTCTAAGTGACCAATTTTAGTCGAAACTTGTTTGAAATACATCTTCAACATTGTAATCTATTACTTGGACACTTAAATTCTTATTTATATCATTATCAACACATTAAACACACAAAAGTCCTCAAAATAAGGCTAAATAAGCTCGGATAACAACACTAAGGTGCATAAATCCAACTCAGATCATCACCCCACACTTAAATCCTTTTTCGTCCTTGAACAACTCTTTACTCTAAGCATCATAACCAGTGAAGACTCCGCACTTCTAATATAAGAAAGACACTCGAGATAGTACTACAATGACTCCATAGAATGCAAGTTTTTACACTAAGCATGTTATACACATAATTGAAAGCTCAAGAATACTACTCCAAAACATCCTAACATTAAGAATTGACTCACCAAATTGGAAAACTCATACATATTGCTTAATCAAAGAAATCAGATAAATCACCCAACTATCATCAGACATGTGACCTCGCTATAAAAGAGTTACTCATAATCACTCACATATATGGAATTTATCACAAAATGGGTACAAGAATCAAATTACGCTCACTCTCTCAAAAAATTCACAAGTTACACAAGATAAACCTTTCAAGTTACACAAGATAAACCATAGACTTGACCTTAATATAGTACTCCACTAATATCAGAATGATGAAGCTTAGGATCAAATAGGTGTTTAAGGGTTGTAATGTAGGCTAAGTAATGGGTTAGAACTATGTTGGCCAAGAATAGTGACTATCTTCCCTAAGAGCTTTAATATATCACACTTTCCATTCAATTCACCTCTAACAACCAACTTTCACCTCCACTACCTTCACACATATTTTGTTTTACCCCATCTCATTAAGATCACTCACACATAATATGGAAGAGAGTAGTTTTTATTCACATCTTATTCAATTTTTAACAATTCCTCATTCTTTATATTTCACAACTCCTAACCACATCATACTAAATTTTCAACACCGATAACTATTTCTTGGGGCTTCAATTTCATTTTTTCCCCACTTGAATTTGAAACTCCTTAACTCGATTAGTTTTCAACTAAAGCACTTAGTATCTTTTGTTCAAATTATGGTTAAACAAAGAATGGGATACAATATGCATGTAAGGCTACCAAAGAAAGTAAGATAAAGGCTCAATGGGGTTAACTAGGATTATACACAAGGGTAGGTCAGAAAAAGGATATAAATATGGCTATCAAAGAAATGTCTATATCATCACCTAAACCCATACCCTTTATTTCATTTCGTACACACATTAGGTAAGTTTTAAACATCACGTATAACAAGGAATACACAAAAACCTCACACACACATCGAACATGCTCAACTAATGTAGGATCATTCTAGACTCTCAACCAAACGATAACATGAATTCAATATTAAGCCAACAAGTCCATGATTCATAAACTAGAGCCTAGGGGTCTCTAAAGTAGTACTTCACACAATAAACATATTATTTACATTTAAGATCCACTTGCATCATGCAATCACACATAGCACCAACAATATTATCTCACTTTTTCTAACACAAAATTTAAAATTACTCCTAAAAATGAGAATTTCCTCACCCCACAATTAAAAATCTACTTTGTCCCCAAAGTATACTTTAAAGTAGAGATAGAAATACCCTCTGAGGCCTATAGGCCTAGCTAATAGTATATTTATACATCAAGAGGGTCTAGGGACCCACACCTAGTATTCGTCATTCTCTTTAGCTCAGGTTTCTAGTACTTAGACTTTCCATCAACCTGTGACCCAACAAAAATAAAAACTACGTAAAGTAAAAACTAAAATACCTGCTTTAGTATCACAACAAGACCTACATAAACTTTTCCCTCCATCTTGAGGATATGAATTTTACCCCCAACCTCCCATCCATATTTTTGCTTCTCATAGGGTGGTGGTATAAAGATGAAAGAATCGAGTAATGAATGGTGCATGGGAAACCACTTGCCCTTACAGTGAGGTATGCTTTTATTGTGCTTATCTTGTGAAGAATATAAGATTCTTATTCTCTCATCTTTACACTCTTCCACTATTTCAGATGACTTCAAAGATATGTCATCATCTAAACATAATATGAAAAAGTGCTTTGAATGAGGCCAAACCAATCCAAATTCCAAATTTACATTATCCACAACACACTCACTCATATTCACCTTCTCAATGCCAGTCTCAAGAGAAAGATGACAACTAAGTGTCTGAGATTCTTGTGTCTGCTCCACAGATTAGCTAGTATCCAACTCATATATTTAAGGTCCCGTCCACTCTCTTCCTTTAAAATCTAGATAAACACTCTTCTTATGGGGTTCTCCATAATAAAACAAGAATCTTCACCACTCAAAAACCATCTATCTAATGATGCCATATCAAGAAGTGTGACAAAAAAAGGTAAAAAAATAAAAAAAAAAATACTAAACCATGTACAAATCAATATATCTAAGCTAAAAGTAAGTTAGTTTCCTATTTATAAGTCCCCGACAATGGTGACAATAACTTTTTGCATCCAAGCACACACGCAAGTGTACATCGTCCCACCAAGTAGTATAATGGACTTTTTACAAGCCAAGTATCGATCCCACAGGGACTTGTATAAAAAAATATCTAATTAAAGTTTAACTATTGAGATTAAAGTGGTGCAAAGAAAGTCAAAATAGTTTGGAATTGATAACTGTCTGTAAACTAAACAATGCAGTAAATTTGAGTGCTTGGACTACCAATGGAGAGAAACCCAGGGTTAATGCTTCATGAACAATCATACTATTCTATTTAACTTCATTGGTTAAGTTACTTATCTTGGTTATTGGTTCATGGGGTTGATTTTATGATCATGGTCTCTCGAGCCTCTAATCACCTATCCAATTTAGCTCCACAACTACATCATTGAGTAGAGATGTGGTTATCAGGATAAATGCATTTGTATTTCATCTCGTAAGTGAACTAAATAGGTCATTTAGGTATATCTCTATCCTAAATTCAAATTATAACTTCATTCTGTAGAAGATTACAATTCTACTCTATTTACCCCCATGTTCTATCCTCTTGTTCCTCCTCTCAGGCTCACAAGACGATAATGGAGGTATTCTAAGGGTTGTGAATACTCAAAATAGTAATAAAAAGGGTAAATAAACAAACAGGTATGATAAATAAGCAAAATTAAATCAATTTAAAGCAACAATACTCATGTTCTCAGCCTTAACCCTAGAAAGAAACTTTTAGCCATCCATGAACATAACCATAATCGTAAAGATAGAAAACATGTTAAAATCCATAAACAAACTAAAGTAAAGGTAGAAAAACCTTAATTTAAGTGTTTTCAATCCCATCTCAAAGTTTCAAATCCTTCCAAGATGCTTAGCCTCATGTTTAAGTGTCCTATTTATAGGAGGTCAAATTTGCCGAAATTGGACTACGGTTTGCTTCGTGCCCTCTATTGCGGTAGCTAGGTTCCAATAGGCTCTATAATAATGGATGCACACTTTTTTGGGTCCCTATGAAGCTTAATATTCGTGTAACACGCCCCATATCAGTTTCTTGGGTCCGCGACGCGCCATGGACATCCAAAGTGTCCATTTTACATCAAGTCTTGTCTTGTGCTTTTGTTGATCAATTCCAATATATTTTTTGTTGTTTACACTTGATTTACAGATTTTATATCATTAATATATCATAATAATAAACTAACCAATCATCCTATATGATTAAAAACCACAAATTAGAGCTCAAAACAACACAATCATCCAAGATGGCGAACTAGAAACTTAAGCTAAGAACTAGTTTTGCCTTTTAATCTTTAACTTAGTGTTTTAACTCTTGGATTGATTCAATTGAACCTTAAACACTATAAATAATTTTTCCATACATAATTACTCAATAATATTGTTAGAAACTCATTACAGACATTAGAGTCCATCGAGATCACTAGAACAACACCTAGCTTAAGCTAGTAACACTGGTTTTCTCGTTTGAACTCTAAGTGACTAATTTTAGTCTAAATTTGTTTGAAATACATCTTAAACATTGTAATCATGTATTTACCACTTAAACGATTATTTATATCATTATCGACACATTAATCACACAAACAATCCTAAAGACAAAGCTAAATAAACTTGGATAACAACACTGAGCTGCATACATCCACCTCAGATCAATGGTATTATTTTACCTTTATCCCTAAGTTACATGCTAGAATTCACTCCAATAAACATATTTGGGCGTTGTATCCCCACGTGATTCATTAATCGGCCATACTACCATTCTTTCTGCTTAGTGACTTAGATTCGGGGACAACTTTGAGTTAGAGTAAAGTGGTGAGCTTCCATACTCTGGAAGACTCCATTTCATGTTATGGATTTTTTTCATTATTTTTATCTCTGTGGTTTTGGTTTTGGATATGGTAGGGCGTATGCCCCGATCGGATGTTATTTGATTCTGGTTAGAGGCTTTGTCAGACTACTATGGGCATGGACGGTGTCAGTAATAGTGCTAGCCTTGGTATTGGTATTAGGATTGGGATTGGTATTGGTTGTACAGTTGGTTGTAAATGTTTGGTTAAAGTTATATACTTCATCTTATGTCTCAAAATTCTTCAAATTGAGGGTGTTGGCCTGTTATGGTTGGGTATTGGGGGTGATCTTCGGTCCTGGTTTGACTTGAGATACCCAACAAAACTAGTCCCTAGTTTGGGTCATGTAATAGGCCTTCTCGGGACCAAAATCCACAATTTTTATTTTTTAATCCCTATTAGAAATAAGAATTAAATGATGAAATTAAAGAAAAGTAGTTAAAACAGGAGTTATGGAGCTTACCCAAACTTAAAAGTGGGAGAAATTGATCAAAATCACAAGAACCTAAGCTCCAAGTCTAAAAAAAGATGAAAAGTGGCCAAAAAAGGTATATATAGGGTCTATACATCACATACGTGACCAGGTGTCGCATTCGCGGTACCTGGCCAAATGGTAGGTAATGTGATCATGATTTTATCACCGCTTATGCTGTGTCACAGATGCGATGTTGATGTCACTTATGCAACCTTTTGGGATGCATTTTTGAGTTATGTAAGCAATATTTTGTTCTCATAAGTAAGTACACTAGCTGAGTGGTGCATCGGCAGAGACTTAGAAAATTCCAAGTCTCTGCGGACCCCTTGAGATTCATCCAATATCCCATGAACGCAAATGAATTATGCTATCCAATCAAATTCGACACTCCGGAATCAATGGTCATATCAAATTTTTTAAAAAACATTATTTTCACAAAGTCAACCCCTGGAACCCAATTTTGCAACTTCCAAACTGAGAGTCCAAATGAGATTTAAAAGTCATAAAACCATGCTAACTATATTACCACCCTAAAATTAATTTTTTGGATATATTGGTGTAGTTCATTTGCCATCCGATACACAGATCAATAAATGTTAATCAAAGTTAACTATAAGGCTCTCAAAGCCACAAAAATCATAATTTCACATAAATTGCACTGAAATGCATTGAGAACAGTGCCAATTATCTCCCCACTCCAAAAATACCATAAAGCAATCATGGGGAGGGGTAAACCGGGAAAATCACATAAAAATACATATTTCACATAATTTATCAATATTCAAATCGTTACACAACTAGAGGTGGTGTACAAGGTCACAAGGGTGGTCTTCGGGGTTCTTAAGAAGGTCCTTAAGCAAGTAGGATAGGTAGTTGGTCAAGTACCTAGTCCAGAGGTGGATGTGGTCAATTGTATGAGGTACCTGGCTGGCCAAAAGTAGAGTCTTTAAAAGTTTTTATTACGGGTCTAATTTTAGTATATCATTAGCAAGTTATTATTTTATTTGATTTGGGATCCATTTCTTAATATGTTCCTACTTATTATGCATTGTAGTTAGAGTTGTCTTAGGAGCCGTTATCTATGCCAATTTGTGTATCTACTTTTGTGAGAGATGTTTTAGCAGTGGATCAGGTTTATAGATCATGTGTTATGACTATTTGATGGTTTTGATTTTCAGGTTGAACTTTTTGTATTAGACAAGGTGGATATTTATATGATTCTGGGTATGGACTAGTTATCCCTCTTTCATGCATTCTTGGACTATTTTTCCAAGATCATTACCTTATCCATGCTTGAGTACCCTTGGTTATGTGGTCGGGGTATTTTTTAGCTACAAACCGGCAAGGATTAGTTCTTATGTTTAATCTAGGAGACTAGTATCAAGGGATTGTGAGTCTTATCTCACTTATGATAAGGATATTAGTGAAGTTAGTCCTTCACTTGATTTTATCTTTATTATTTATAAGTTTTTTAATATTTTCCCTACCGACCTACCTAGCCTTTCTCCTAAGCGTGATATTGAGTTTGCTATTGATCTTTAGTTAAGAACTCAACCTATTTTCATGGAACCTTACCATATGGATTGAGTTAAGCTTAAGAATCTAAATTCTCAACTTCAAGATCTTCAAGGTAAGGGTTTATTAGGCTAAAAGCATCAGCTTGGGGTGCTTTTGTCTTGTTTGTAAAGAAAAAAGATGGTTCTGTGTATATGTGTTTTGAATACAGGTAGTTGAATAAGGTAATAGTGAAGAATAAGTATCTTATGACTCATATTAATAATTTATTTGACCAACTTTAGGGTATGATATTTTTTTTCTAAGTCTGACTTGAGATATTGTTACCACTAATTAAGGATTTAGGCATAGGATGTCCTTAAGACAGCATTCAGGACTCACTATGTCCATTATGAGTTTTTGGTAATGCTTTTTGGATTGAAAAATGGCCAAGCAGTGTTCATGGACTTGATGGACTACATTTTTAGGCCTTATTTGAACTCTTTCATGATTATTTTCATTGATGATATCCTTGTTTATTCAAGGAGTAGAAAGGAGCATGAGTAGTATTTATATATTGTGCTCCAAACTTTGATAGATTAGCGACTTTATGCCAATTATCAAAGTGAAAGTTCTGGATTGAGTCTTAGCATTATTGTGGCATGTGGTATCCAAGGTAAGGACTATACTAGATGCAACAAAGACTAAGGCTATTCATGATTGTGCTAGGCCAATATCTCTAACTAAGTTTGCACTTTTATTAGTTTGGAAGGCTAATATAGACGGTTTATAGTAAGGTTTGGTACTATTACAGTGCCTATGACCAAATTAATAAGGAGGGAGGTTCAGTTTTAGTGGTTCGATGAGTATGAGTTAAGTTTTTTGAATCCCAAGGGCTTTCTCTCTAGTTGAAGAAAAGGGATTCACTATGTATTGTGATGTTTCTAGTGTTGTTTTGGAGTATTTTTTTGATGTAGTGGGGTTGAGTTACTACATATGCATTGAGATAGTTAAAGGTGCACGAGTGCAACTACCGCCCTCATGATTTAGTGTTAGTAAATGTAGTTTTTCCTCTTAAAATTTATAGGCATTACTTGTATGGTGTTCATTGTGAGATATTTACCGACCATCATAGTTTTCAATATATTATGACTCAACAGGAGATTAATTTGAGATAACTATAATACCCCGAAAAAAATTTTCATTGAAGTTTTGTGCGTAAATGTGTTGGGATCCTATCTTTGAGAATGATTTATAATTTTTCTGTGTGTCATTTCTTGGATTTCGACCCACCATTTCCTAGAGCATCGAATAATCTTTCCAAAGATATGTGGATAAACCAAAACGGACACTCGAGCGATGAGTTACGACCATTCCGATCAAACTATGACCATTCCGATCGAACTGTGAACAGTAAAATGTGCAGGAAAGAAAAAAAATACTGCAGGCAATTTTTTTGGTCAACTTCAAATAATCATAACTCCTTGTACATAATGAACTGTGTGAGTTGCTATATATCAAAGGAAACCCTGAGAGTCTTCTTTCCAATGAAATTGGTTTCATCCAATGTGGACATTGGATTAAAAAGTTATGGCCAATTTACTTCAGCCTATCGGATAGATCACTGAAGGGCAGATTTGACATTAATTGATTTTTAAAGGTATTTTGGTCATTTTCCATTATGGTAACCCTATATATATACCCCCTTTGAGCTGAGAATTGCCATTCATTTTCTCTCATTTTTCTTATATCTCTCTCTCAAAATATATGCATATATATACATATAGAAGAAGAGGAGTTAGGGTTAGGGTTCCAATTGGGGGAAAATAGATTCAAGGCTTCGCTTCGCGAATTGCTTCCGTCAATCTCTTCGACTATGAAATCTAAGGTATGCAAGTGTTTATCTATGGGATCTTTTCGTCCATAGAGCCCACGAATCCTTTTTCAAAGGCTCAAGATACATGTGTTTATATATATATATGAATATAATTTATAAATTTTCATTGTGTATGTGTGTATTATTCACATGATGGTTGAGATATATGTGTGGGATGATTATGTGTGTTGGTTGAAGTATATGTGTGTAGTATTTTTGTGATGGTTGGTGATTATGTTGTTGAAGTTGATGATATCCAAGAAGGGATCTTTGTACATTTGTGGAAACTATGGTGGTGTGTGATGTATAAATATATGAAATGGGTGATTGAATACTTGTAATCTCGATGAATCCACCTATGCCTAAGAAGTACATGTAAGGTGTTTGTGAAAATACCTAAGAGACTAGAGATTTTGTTTTTATAACATATTAGGTCCAAAATTAATTGATTATGAATATATGATGATTTAAATTGTTAAGCCTTGATTTATACTATTATTCCATTATTTCATTGTTATGACTTGATAATTGTTATTGGGAATTATATATCCCTATTATTGATTGATATGTCAAAATTTTCTAAATGTGAGTTGGATTGTGAATTGAGAAATATGGATGTTGAAGTTGAAGGATGATGGTGTTGTGGTACATGAAATTGAGCATTAAACCTATGCCCTAAATGGTGCATGTAAGGTGATTGCTAAAATGCCTATGTGAAGAAGAATTAAGTATTTGACATGTTTGTTATCCAAGTTATGATTTCATGCCATATCCATATGCTTAAATTATGTCTACCATATGTTTGATAAAATATTTAAGAGAATAGGAAACTATGCATTGTGGTTCATTAGGTCTTAAAAGATAAATTCATGCTTTGTTCCTATGGATAGTTGATTTCCTTGAATTTGTGGTGCGTTGTGGGTGTATGATGGAATGCCATGATGAATTATTGAGGTAACTATGATGTTTGTGCGTAGTATTTGCTGTGGACCCAAAGCATGCTCCCCACGTGTTCGATTGGATGCTTATATGGAGAAATGAGGCCATTTGATTTGCTAAGTGTGAAGTCCTCAATTATGTGTTGCGTATGATAGCCTATGGGCATGTTGTGTATGAGTTATCTATCTTGTGTTACTTTATGCTATTGTATGCTGGGGGTACGTATGGCTGAAATAGTCTGCTGGTCTAGAGTCGAGTCAGTTTCACGGTAATCTCAATCGAGCGATGAACAATGAACTCTCGGTTAGTTTCAAAACTTGGGGAAAACTCAATAATCTCAAAAATCATTCTTTATCGAATACTCGGGCCATGAAGCTCTGAAATCTTACATATCAATTCACTCCGTTACAGACCTCTGTACATTTTGTGAGATAGTAAGCTTATCTTAAAAGTAAGTGGCATTTAGAAATACTTCATCAGAGAAAGAAATCAAGCGAACTCTGTCATATTGATAAAGTATCATAATGTGAGAACATATTTAGTTTAGTTAAGTACAGTTAAGAGCCGGTTAAGTGTCTTTCAGTTGGGAGTAGGATTCAGCACCGAGCAAGCTAAGGATGGGAACATTCCTGCAAGTAGAGGGTTTGATTCCTGGTAGCAATCCTTATGCTCCAGAACTACGTTGCCAGCATAGGTTGAGACATCTATCCTACGAATAGAGGATTAGATGAGGTGGTTGTCCTACGGTAGAGGGTCTCACCATTCTCATTTGAGGTCCTGATAGTAGAGGGTCCTATGTAGTTGTCTTTACTGGTGGCGCGATATTGACACCCTTCCAGCTGGGGTATAGGTTGGATCCCACTTATGGTAAGTGGGGCATGTCGGTTAAATGATCACTCCCATAGTTTCAGTAACAGTCTCAGAAAAGAACTCAATTAATGTGCAGAAGTTGAGGCTGTCAGATACAGGCCTCCCAGTATTGCTATCATTATCATTGAGTAGAGAGACTTCCTGTGAGATGAGGGTTGCTCTCAAACTTATTTACCCATTATCATTATCGTTGAGTACAAAGACTTTCTGCTAGATGAGGGTTGATCTCAGATTCAGTTGTTCAGTGTTCTAGAGACTTCCTGCTAGATGAGGGTTGATCTCAGATTCAGTTGTTCAGTGTTCTAGAGACTTCCTGCTAGATAAGGGTTGATCTCAGATTTAGTTGTTCAGTGTTTTGGAGTTAGTGAATTTGAATATCAAATATTAGTAGTATCAGTTATCTGATTTCTTAGTATGGATAAGTACAGATGTTAGCTCTTGTAGCTTCAGATACTCAGTATCTTATTGTCAGTATTGTTATTTTTGGGTGTCAGCGTTCAAAATGTAACATTCAGTGTCATGATGATTTCAGTTGTACTTTATGCATCCATGTGTGTATTGTTGATCAGACATGTTTCAAAATTGGTAACTGCAGAGTTTCTATATATGTTTATTCTAGCGAATACATATTATTCAGATTGTTATGTTTATGCATAAGCCTTATATTTTACCTTACCCTATCCTTGTATACTTGGTACATTCTTTGTACTGATGCATTCGCGCTATGGTGCTTTCCCCACCATAGGTTCAGAAGAGCTAGATTCAAAGTATATTTAGCTGTCAGATCTTGTAGCAGTGGGTGCAGTAGTGAGTCCTCATCATTCGAGGATATTCTATTTCAGTGTTTTGGTGATTGTAGTAGACGGAGTTAGTTGGGGAATTGTCCCTTCAACTCCATAGTTCAGATAGTGTAGAGGCTTTTCAGATAGATGTATTGATAGTTAGTTTTCAGTACTATATATTTAGATGTTTGAACCTTATGGCCAGATTTAGCCAGTTTCTGTATTTATCGTATTATATTATGTAGTGAACAGATACGGATATCAGTGAAGGGTTAGCTTGTGGTCCCTCGGGGTCACGGGCACCGTGTGGCGTTCCGGTTCATGAGAATCAGGGCATTACAATAACATAGGTGGATTAAGTTTCTAAAGGACTATGATATCTCTATTTTATACCATTTAGGTAAGGTAAATGTGGTAGCAGATGCCTTGAGTCGAAAGGTGGTGAGTATGGGTAGCTTGGCCTTCATTTTACTTTTGGAGTAGCAATTGTCTTTGGACATTCAGTATTTAGTCAACTTAAAGGTGTGACTTGATATTTTACACCCCAGGAGGATTATTGCCAGTGTTGAGGATCGATATACCTTGTTGAATTAGGTTCAAAATCTTCAGTTTGAGGATATATACTTTGTGGCATTTGTGATTAGGTTCTAATGGGTTAGTCCAAGAGGGTATAGTGACCCTTTAGGTCATTTCCTCTATTTATGCATGTTGCCAATGTTTTAAGCCTTCCCAAAGCAGCTACAGTCATTTATGAGTTACTAGAACTATCGATGCAGTTATTGGATAGCTCATTTGGGTTTTAGGCTCATTTTCCTACTTTGGAGCCTTTATTGTTAGTAAATTGGTCTCATACAAAAACTCTTAGTAAACAACCTTGGATGAGAATTTCAATAGATCCATTAGCTATGAAATATTGATTTTAGGCTAGAGGGATCTTTGGTTCAGGTCCCAAGGTTTTCAAACTCATTTTGGGCTATTGGGTTGATTATATATAAAATAAAACTATAGGTGTAGGTCCCATATTTAGTCAAGATGATATAAAATGAAAGTTAAGATTACATTGAGTCCGAAATATCGAATTTGATATGGTAGCACAGTTCATTTACACGCACGAAGTTCTGATCGAATCCTGAACACCCATTCAAAGTCCACTTAGTCTTAGCAAAATCTGGTGAATGGCACCACTTAGTGCAACCGGTAAAGCAGACCTTTGTTCAATTAAGAGGCAGTCATTTTAGTGACATTGGGTCGCTTTAGCAGCCTATGCTATTTGGTTGAGGATAGCTTAAGCGATCAATGTCCACTTTAGCGAACATTGCTTTAGCGGCCAGAAGACCGATTTAGTAGTGTCCACATTCCATGAACTAACCGCTTAAGAGGACAAGTGATTTCTTTGGTGGCACTTGGGGATTTTTAAATCCCCTTTCTTCATTTAATTTTTTCAACATTTTCTCTACTATTTCCCACCATTTTTGGGAGTTGAAGAGAGGGAAAGAGTGAGGAATCAACCATTAAAGCTAAGGTAAGTTATCCTAACACTCCTTGGTCATTTCCCATTATATTCCTCATTAGTTTCCATCCCATTTCATTGTAAATTCTTAGAAATTAGATCTATAAATCCTTAGACCTTAGGGGCTAATTTGGGCCCAATTTATACACCATTTAAGCTCAACTTCTGAGCACATATTTCTTGTCCTTTGAGGGGACTTATGACGGATTTCATTTTTTATTTTCATTTTTAACCTTGTGGGCCTGTTCTTGACCCATATTCTGTCTTGACCTTTATTTAAAAATATGGGTTTGGTTTTACTCCTAATGACTGTATATTACTATTTTAACAACATGATTATGTTTTGGGATCATGGAAAAAAGGCAAGTGATTTGTGGACAACTCAAGAATCGTGGTTCTATATTGAGGTAAGCTTCAGTGTACTCTTCTTCATAAGATAATGTGTAGTATAGAATACATGCTAGAATGGTATGATAGAACAAGGTTATGACTAAATTATCTTGACTTAGCTTAATTCAGGAGTTTGGGGATAGAAGGGCAAACTGAGCCTTAAGATGAAATTCTTTTTATAGCACTAAAAGCCTATCACCCTTGACCATAAGCTTGTTGAGTATAAGATGCTAAGTATCCCTTAGTATAAGGTTTACTATTTGACTTGGTGGATTGGATCATAGTTTCCCCAAATTATAGTGTTAGCATTATTCTAGTTATATACTGTTGGGAGAAAGGTAGTGGTTATGATAACAGTTGGAGTCCAAGTGAGTATCCTATTATTATAAAGGACGTGACTCTAGTCTATAGAAGCTTAGCCCCTTATGATTGTACTGTTTGAATAATGGTGATTTCATGAATAGATTTTGGTATATTCATGCTAACTTAGTGGAACGATTCCAACTAAAATCATAATTTTACTATTTTTCTAAAAAAGGAAACCATTCTAACTATCTACTTTTAAAATAGATTCTTTTATACTGGAAATTATACCATCTTAATGGATGATTGTGAGATTTTGGAACTATAAAGGATGTTTAAGAAATTAGATCGAGATTGATTTTGGTCCATGGTTTATCTATTCTTTTACGACTAAAATTCACTTCAATCATGAGGGATTCTAACCCTTTCTATACTTTTATGATGATTTAGTCTAGAAGTTTATCTCGAACACTGGATTTACAGACTTACACTCTTTTAGCCACTATTTGAGTTAGTGCATTTATTATATATATATACATCTCTGTGGTACTGGACAAAGTAGATTGATGATGATAATTAGAAATCCTAAATCAAGATCGGGTAAGTGTATATAGATATTCCCAAATATCCTAGTGCCCCTTCATTCGCGAGTTGTCTTATCGAAGAAGAGAGGTCTCTGTAGTCCCTGCCTTTGCAAGCTGTTAAGCTGGAGGAAGTGTATAGCCTTGGTATGTTATGACACTTGAATTAGTTGTGGTACTATGGATTTACTTTGTATTGATTCATTCTTATGTATTGCCTATCACCAGTATGTTATTTGGTGCTTATATCTATCAATCTTATGGGGGATTGCATAGGTGTAGGCTATTATTGTTGTTTGTGAGTGTTGATTGAAACTTTTGGATTTAGCGGCCCCTAGTTAGGTATTGTTTGTCCAGACTATTCAGTTACTTTATTATTGTTGTGATAGTTAGTTCATGGTATGTTGATTACAGACTGGAACTAAGGTTAGAGATATTATTCACATTTTTTTTCTTTTTATGAAAAATTGTATTATGGACATTGCAGTTATGGTTAGACACTTTGACTACAGGCCCTGCTCATACTAGGATTAGCTTCCTTACTTAGTTAGGATTCCCTAAAAAGGTTAGGTTGGCTACCTTAGGTTGTTACCTTTGAGTTAGCCTTGTATACCTATATGTACATACATATATCTAGATATGGTATTATTGTATATTCCTCTCTTCCTTGATTATTCATACTATATATGTATTTATTTGCCTTGTATACTATTATATATCCTTCTTTCACTCTTTATTTAAATATCGGCTAGTGATATTTGACATAGTACTTTAGTTCAAGAATACGACTAGAATAAGATAGTTTATCCTTATTGCCTCTCTAGTTCTTTTAAGTTAGATTCCTAGACAAATGCCTATAGTTTATATCCTTGATTTGTATATTACATATATCTGCATTGTCTTTGGAGTTTAGTAGGTAGTTATAGAAAATTGATCCTTTTTTATGAGCCATATAATGCCCTCTTATCTCTTCCTCTCCATGATTTAATTTAGAAGGCCTCGAGAAGAAAATATCATTAAAATAGACTTTATGGTGCTTCCCTAATATTTATTTATTAAAGTCATGCATTTCATATCCATAGGAAAAAATTATCATGCATTTTAACTTATTCCTATTTTTGACTTTATGAAGTTAGTTGCCCACTGAATGCCACGTGTTTGGTATTCATACTATACTTCTGCAGTCTGCGGATCATAGTACAAGTTCTAGCAGTTGGTGTGTGCATCATGTAGAGCATCCATAGATCAAAGATTTGGGGTGAGCTCTTGACTTTCAAAGCATTACTACTCTCCCTTATTTGGATTAGAATGATCTCTATGTTATATTCAGAGATAGATTGTACGTGTATTTATTCAATATTTGACTTCGTACTCATATTGTATTAGAATATCTTGTATTGATTCCACCAGGTTTTGTGATTATTTTATATATATTGGGCATTTTATCATATTTATTTTGCTATTTTCATCTATTTCTTTGGATAGTCTATTACTAGCTATTTTGAATTATGGGTAGCTTACCTACCGGTGGGTTATGGTAGGTGCCATCATGACCTGAGAAATTGGATCATGAAAAATTAGTATTAGAGCTGAGGTTTACCAATGTGTTGATACTAGAGCTAAGTGTCCAATAGAGTCCCATAAATCGATGCGGTGATGTCTATATCCTATCTTGAGGAGGCTACAATGCATTCTTAGTAAATTATATTTATGACTCCATATCGTGTCAATGTTTTTATAAACCTTCAGGACATTCTTTGACTCTATTTTTTTAGATGTATGATATGATTTTATTAATAGATTCAGATGAGACTTCAACATTTTTTTCTAGGGAGTCAAATGTTAATATCGAAGATCATCAGTGTAGGGCGAAGGATTTAGAGCCAACCCAGGCTTTGATAGAGTTTGTGACTGCGTCAACCTTTGAATATTTGACATTAGGGATTTCGAGCCTTTTTATGGATACCTCACTGCTAGAGATAAGGTTCGGTTCATTGAGCAGTTTTCAAGCTAGAGTAAGGTTTGTTGGTGTTCAAAAGGGTTCCTTGTCAATTTTAGAGTATGAGATTGAGTTATTTGAGTGGGCCAGATATACTTTTATAATTTATCCTTCATATTATGAGATGGTGCATAGATTTATTATAGGATTAACTTTGCCACTCTATTTAGAATTGAAGCATTCGGTAGTAGTTGGGTTTTTTTTCCTTAGGTTGTTGGCCATGCAAAACTATAAAGATAGAATATATTAAGACATATGGAGGTGGCGGTAAGAGGCCATGTCATCAGGACAGTTCTATTAGTAATCCATTAGAGATAAAATCTCAGGCTATAGGTGTCTCTCAGATTATTCATGGTAGTTATAGTGGGCAGAGTTTTTGTCAAAACTTGCAGAGTATTCACTATTAATTTTTAGGTAGTGGCATCCATTGTGGAATGTTGGTTGCAATACCTCAGAGTATTCTAGGATCTTGCTTTAGTTGTAACAAGATTGGTCATTAGTCTAGGGAGTACCCCAATGTGAGTTGGTTGTTCAAACAGAGTAAGAAAATTTTCCTCGCTAGCCTAAAGCTCCTAAGACATGTTATGATCATGAGGAGGATTTTTATTTCAGTAGGGAATGTCCCCAATCTTGGTTGATCGGTTAGTTAGGGTTTGTTACGACTGCAGAAAACCTTTCACAGGTTCAGAGAGTGTCCCTGGCATTGGATTATTTGTCATCCACCTCATCTAGATCAGTGTTAAGTTTTGTGGCATCTTCATTTAGAGGCAATGCACTTATTACCTCAGTTGGTTATTTAGATGCTCAATCCGAGATTGGATCTGCTCAGATCATGCTCCATTAAGCATATCAGGTTTATGATGTCAGGTTTCCACTATCATAGGTGCACCTTTTTTTCCTACCTTTACCTTCTTATTTGAGTGAATTAGGGTTTTTATACCCATTGATGATTATGTGCCTTGGTAAGTTTGTATTAGTTGTTACATGACTTGGTGTAGAGTTCATGATTATATGACTACCTCCGTAGATAGTTTCTTTTAGTAATGGATAGAGTGGATCAATATTGATATTTCCCTATAGGTGTAGCATTTGGGTTGGCATCTTATTTACCTTGGCATAGTGTCCTCCTTATGGCCCTCGAGTGGTACTTGTTATTGATTTTTCATTTTTTATTACCACCTGTATCTTATACTAGTATTTCTATTATTGTTGTTATTATATTCATTTTTTGATGTGATTCATTCTTACTTAATTGGTGACTAGACTAGCATTATTTAGTTATAATTTCTTTCCTTGCGATTCATGTTCATTGTCCTAGGTATGTAGTTCAGTCGGATGATTTTCTCTCTTGTAGTGAGGTGAGGTTGGACATTTTTCTCTACTGTTGGTAAGGTTAGATTGGTTGTTGAGTGGGATATAAAAGTGGAGGTGGGTTGGCCTTTTATAGTTCAGTATGGTTTTAGAGTTAGCAATTTGGTCATATTTCCCATTTTTTAGTTGATATTATAGCACTTGCCTTCTTGTTTTCTGAATTTTCAGCATTGCCTATCCTTCTCTATATAGCTCATTTCTGAGGTTGACCAGTTTGGGATTTATCCCTCCAACTTAGCTACTTTATTGCCTAGTAGTAGTCTTCATATTGATGTCGGGAGGTATTGGACTTGCCTTTTTGGTTTGTTGGGTTTGTCATCTGGTGATACCTTTGATTTTAATAAATGTGGAGTTGGATACTCCTTTCTTGCCTTGATGTAATTCTTCTTCCAGTAAAGTTTAGGGTAGTGTAATGGATGATCTTTTCCTATGACCGCTTCTTAGGTTGAATAATTGGGAATTCATCATCTTAATTTTCCTAGTTCCTTTTCTGGCAGTGGTTTTGACATTGGCATTAATGTTAAGATGTGAACTCTATACTTTTGTGATATTCATGGTTTAATTGGGTTAAGGTTGTTTTACATGGGTAGACTCAGGAAATCCTCACTTAAATATTTGTTCAGCCTAAAAAGACTTAGTGGAGTGTTTTTCCTTGGTGATATGTGCCTACGGGTCTTCATCTCTGAGATGGAGTATTGGATTGACCAGTTTTGGTTATGGTTGCATTTCTCCAATTTTTTAAAGTTTTGGTTATCACTAGTGCGGTTTGCACCCTTGGTGAGTTCTTGGGTATGCTTTGATGATTCATGCCCACATGCAGATATAGAGTTGATCGCTTGTAACTTCAGCTAGTGGTTTTTCCTTCACTGTGATTTTATTTCTCAACTACAATTCAATTTTTGATCTAACAGGATCTAGTGGTGATATGCCTGATTTCTAATAGTAAGGTTGACTTGGGTGCTTAGCCTTTTTAAAGACTTGTTGGCTCAAGATTTGGTGTTTTGATTCTTTTGAATGGCGGATTGAGGGTTATGATAGATTTTGGTCATGTGGATGTGTACTCATCTATAGGATTGGTTCAGATAGTTTAGGTCGAGCAATTTAGCTTTGGTGTTGAGATTTCAGCTGGGAGTTAAAAAGCTTAGGTGTGATTTTTGTTTTCAAATTTGTCTTAGTTGGGGTTTCACCGATACACTAGCTTAGCCTACTCTTTGTCTACCTATTCGATCTTCTTTTGTTAAGGATGATTACAGTTGATTGATGTTCGAATGATAGCCCTTTGGCAACTGATGACGATTTCTTCTTCCCTTGAGCTTGATTTTTATTTATTCATTAGAATTCTAGATTGTCTTCTCCACAGAAGTAATGTGCTTGGTTAGTCTTAGCGTGGTTTTATTCTAAGTTGGTGGGACATCCTAGAGCAAATTATTCAGTTTTAAGTGTTTGTGATTTAGACTCCAATGCATTAGTTTTGAAAGTCATTCGAATTTGTTGGCAGTTTTGGTACAAATTATAGACATTGGTCATCACTATTTGAATGTCCACATAGCATCTTAATGGCTTATCCTTATGTTGGCCATTATGGATTTTAGTGGATTAGCTTCAGTTCTGTGAGTTTAGTGTGATAAGGTTGCACGGATAGGACTCAGATGACTTTCAATTTGGTACGCAGTAGATAGTAGGTTTCGAAAGACAAAAGAAGGTTATATTTGGATAATGGGAGTTGGTCACATGATTCATACCTTAGATTACCTTTGTCTGGGATGAGTTTTTGCTTAGTTGTACTGGTATCGGTGTGGTATCAGTATGTTGTGGTTTGAATTTGTGTGCATTATCCATCCTCGATTTAGTTGGAGACTAGTTGATTATTGAGGTTGAGTTTTGGTTATTTGAGAAATGAAATAAGGAAGGTGGTTGAAAAAGGGATAGTGGTAGCAAAATACCTTGGAAGCATTATTCTTCTTAGAGGTTACCAGGGGAGTCTTGCTCGGAGCATGCAGACCTAAGATCTTATCCCTTTGAGCTTTGTGATCTTCCTATCCATTGACTTTTGCAGATGAAATTCCTTTTAGTAGTAATATTGAAATGACACTCTAGGTTATTTCCTTGATTTACACATATTTTTGGCATTGTGAGCTTTCCCATAGTGGCTATAAGTCGTTTAAGACTTGTTAGAACTGTCGGTGTGGTTATTAGACAGTTTGTTTAGGTTTAGTCTCATCTTCCTATTTCTGAGCTATTGCTATTAAAGAATCGGTCTTGGACCAAAAATCTTAGTAAATGACCTCAAATGAGAAATCTAACGATGCTATTATCTCTAAAATATTGACTTTAGGCAGGGACCCTTGGTTCAGGTCTCAAGGCTTCCAAACTCATTTTGAGCTATAAGGTGGATTATGTGTAAAATAAAACTATAGGTGTGGGTCCTAAATTTAGTTTAAACAATCTCGGATGAAAGTTTCGATGGTTCGATTAAGTTTAAAATGTCGAATTTAATATAGTTGCATAGTTGGTTTGCGCACACGGGAAGTCCACTTAGACTTAGAAAATCTTATGCATGGCACCGTCTGGTGAAACCGCTTATGCATATCAAAGGTCCGCTTAAGGGGTAGTCGCTTTAGCAAAATTGTGTCACTTTAAGAACCTTGGCTATTTGGACGACGACCGGTTAAGCGATCAATGCACGCATTAGAGTATATCACTTTGGTGGCCAAGAGACCACTTTAATGATGGCCGTATTCCTCTAAGGCTTGATCTCCTTTAGTGTACTTGTGCTGCTTTAAGCAGTAGCTACTTAAGCGGACAAGTGACCGCTTTAGTGGCACCTGGGGAATGTTAAATCCCCTTTCTTCATCTAATTTTCTCAATATTTTCTCTATTATTATACACCATTTTTTGGAGCTTAAAGTGAGGGAAAGAGTGGAAAATCATCCTTTGAAGTTAAAGTATTTTATCCTAACTCACTTTGATCATTTCCCATTATTTTCCCAGTCGATTTCTATCCCATTTCATTGTAATTCTTAGAATTAGGTCCTTGAATCCTTAGACATAGGGGCTGATTTGGGACCCAATTCTTGCACCATTTGTGCCAAACTTTTGATTGACCTCGTGATGGATTCAATTTTGGATTTCCATTTGCGGGCATCGTGGGCTCGTTCTTGACCTGATTTTGACCTGAACTTTATATAGAAATATGGGTCTTATTTTACTACTAATTTGTGTAGATGACTATTTTGATAGCGTGACAACATTTTGAGACCATGGAGCAAAGACGAGTGATTTGTGGATGACTCAAGGATTATGGCTCGACATCGAGGTAGGCTTCGGTCTACTCTTTTACGTAAGATGATGTGTAGTGTAGAATGCATGCTAGGTGGGTCTAATAGAATTTGTTTATGACTAGATTATCCCAACTTAGCCTAATTTACGAGTTTGGTGATAGAAGCGTGAACAGATCCTTATGATGAAATGTTTGTTATAGAGATAGAAGCCTATCACCCTAGACCATAAGTATATTAACCATAGTTAATGCCAAGTGTAATACCCCGTACTTTTTCCTACCATGGTTTAGCTCCTAGAATGCTAAAGGGTTAGCTTTGAAAATGAATAACTCTTGATACATGTAGAATTTTCAAGTTCTTGACCCACCAATGTGTAGTTAATTGGCACCGTTAATTGGCTCAGTTTTCCAACGGTGCCAACTTTGCTTTAATCCTATACTCGATTGAGAATTTATGACAATTTTAGTAATACAGTATGAAATCTTGACAGGTACCGCATCACGGTGAAGGACGATTTTGCAATTGTCAAAATCCAGTGGAGCACCGCGATTATGTTTCATTGCAGTGAAAGTCTAGTTCCCACTCCTTCTTTTTCTAGTGAGGCGACACGATTTTAGTGCATCACGGTGATGGCCAAAATGGGACTCGTCCGTTTGACAGTAGCCCAACGCGATAGCCCGAATTGCGTTGATGGGCAAAATCGAGCTCGTCCCTTTTCCAATGAGCCACCGCCGATAGTGGCATGTCGCGGTGGATGGCCAATCAAGATTTTTCCAGTTTTCAAGTTAAATTTTAAAAGAGAAATTTAGTCAATTCCCAAGTCCCCTAGTCGTGAATAACACAGAGTTAAACCTATTCTAAGAATTCTATGCTCACGTTATTAATTCTCTCTCAAGAAAACCCTAGAACCTCAAAACTTAACCTCAAAGAAATCAAATTTCCTTCTTTCTTTTTTCAAGATAGCTCAAAATTAAGGATTCCCATTTTAAGAGATTCAAGAATTCATTTTCAAGAGCACAAATAGGGATTCAAGTTCAAACTTTCTTAGTAATTACGTCAATTAAGGTATGTGGGGTGTATGAACAAGGATCCTCTTTCATCCTTGTTCCCAAAACTAGTTTTAATTATAAATTTACATGATTTTGTATGATTATTCATGAATTCAAATTAGGGTTCATACCCAATATTTCTAATTGAAGGATTTTGAGATTTGGAGTGAGTTAGATGATGAATTTTATGTTTACTTTCATATTTTCATGTGTATTACAGTAATTTCCAGAGTTGGAGTTTAATTATCAATACCTTCATTATCAAGCATGAATATTATTATATTTTGACATAAATTTGACGCATGGATATATAGCCCTAGTAGAATATTGTTATTTCAAGATTGATTATGCTATGAGCACACTATAACTAGATTATTTTTAGATTTTTGATAAAGATTTGATCTTTTGATCTTAGCTTGGATATGAAATCCATTTTTCAGTTTCAGACTACAGTTTAACTTAACAAATATATAGTTGGTTTTTGTAATGAACTATTATACTAGATTTTAAAGTGGATTTCCAATAGAATGAGCATACAAATTAAAGGCGGTAGTATTTAGCACCGAGTTGGGTATGTTCTTATGCCCCAGAACTACGAGCCAATGTAGGTTCATTATATCAGATTATTCTCATTTCTATATGAATAACAGATACAGATTTTATCACTTAGATTAGGTTATACTCCTTAGCAAAAGTATGACACCTCTCCCCAATGTGAGGTTTTCCCATAAGAGAACTAGACATTGGACTCCATGATAGCTCACATGGTTTATGTCGGTTAGAAAAACCTCTCTACAGAAAAGAGTAATCCTTACAAAAAGCTTTTAAAACATTTCCCTACAGCCTAACAGTAAAGACTTTTAGAATAGTTTTTTAAAAAGTATTTTCCTACTAGTAAAACCTTGCAAAACAGAATAATTTTAACAGAACAACATTTAGAAACTAAGTGTAAAGGATCACAGTTTTATTCAGATATTTCCTTACATATGGCTTTAGCTATGAGATTTCAGATTTTAGTTTATTGATACAAAAGTGAGTCCTTTCTACACTTAGTATGATTTAAAGATAGAATACCAGTATAGCTTTTAGAAACTAAATGTTATGACATACTAGATTTATGTAACATGTTTTGTTATTCTTGATTATGATTTACAGTTTTCAGATATTCCAGCTTATGTGAGTCATTTACGTTTAGCATACATTATTTTTATAAATTATGAAGATATTGAGATATCATTTTACTTAAGCATTCACCTCCATATACTACATTCTCAAAGTACTGATCCACATATATGTCTATGTGCTACATTGTCTCATAATGTAGGTTCAGGTGCTGAGTTTCAGCAGCGTGAGTGATTTTGACCATCTCCTTCTAAATCTCGAGAGTTAGTGAGTACTCATAGTTTGGAGACTTAGTCTTTCAGTTTTTCAGCTTATTAGTATAGATGATTTAGTAATTTCAAATAGTTTGAGTCAGCTGGGGATTTGTCCTAGTGACTCTCTAGAATTAGTAGTAGAGGCTTGTCAGACTGCTAGATTATGATTCAGATTTTCAATATTGATTAATAGGAATCTTGAGTCGAGTATTTTTCAGAGATTATATTTAGATATTCTCAGTAAGCTCATACAGATTTTTACATTCTAGTTTTGATGCCATATCTATATTTCCTTATTATGAGACCCAGACTCAGTAGAAGACAGACAGGGTTAGCTTAAGGCTACTCGTAGTCTTGAGCACCGTGTGACATCTCAGGACCTACTTTTAGGGAGTTACAAACTTGGTATCAGAGCCTAAGGTTATAAAAGTCCTAGGGAGTCAAACAAGTCGTGTTACATAGAGTCTTGATCATGGGTGTGTAGCATGCCACATTTATGAGCAAGAGGCTACGGGACGTTCTAGGAAATCATCTCTTTCTTTCATGATCTATCATGCTTACGGTATCTCTATATGCTTTTAACTCATGCTCTTATGTGATTGTTGAATATGCCTCCTTGTCGAGCTAACGCCCGCAAAATGATAACCAGCCACCCCATTCTGCTGCCTCTCTGAATAAGAATGTATCCCATGCTAAATTTTGAATTGCCTTTCAGGCATTGGCCCAAGCTGTGACTGCTAATATTTAGGAAAACTATCAGGCGACAGTCTCACTTTAGTAGAATGGGGATTTAGCAGTAGCCAGAATTAGAGACTTTATGAGAATGAATCCGCCAGAGTTCTTTGGATTGAAAGAAGGTGAGGACACACAGTTTTATTTAGATAAGGTGAAAATAATCACCCATATTATGCATATTTCTAAGAAGGAGAGTGTAGAGTTAACATCCTATAGATTGAAGGATATAGCATATGATTGGGTGGTTATGTAAAAGAGTGGTAGATGTGAGAATGCTGCTCCTAGGAGTTGGTAGGTATTTTAGGATGTATTTCTAAATAGGTTCTTTTTATGTGAAATGATAGAAGCTAAACTAGAAGAGTTTATGAACCAGAGGTAGGGCTCGATGACAGTGAAATAGTACTGCCTTAAGTTCAACCAGTTGTCTAAGTATACCCCTGATACAATGGCTAACTCTAGGGAAAGTATGAGTAAGTTTATTACTGGAGTATCTGGTTTGGTAATCAAGGAGTGTAGGATTTCCATGCTTATTGGGGACATGGATCTTGCTAGGTTGATGATTCATGCCCAGCAGATTGAGGTAGAAAAGTTAAAGAGAAGAGAGAGGGGAAATAAGAAGGCTAGAATAGGGTAGTTTGAGTATGGTCAGACAAAGTATGGAGGGGAAATTGTTCATAGTTTCAAAATCATTCATCTATGCCAGCGCCATCTTCAGCTAGTGCTCCTGCTCCCAGAGCTAGACAAGATCAGTGGGGTAAGACTTCTGTGTCCATATCTCAGAATAGTGTGAGTGGAAAGTCCAATTATCCTCTATGTGCTAAGTGTGGTAAGAATCATCCTGGTGAGTGGTTTTTGGGATGGAACGTGCTTAGTTGAGAATCAAACAAGTTAGACAAGCAGTTAACCTTTGTAGAGGAGCCAGTGCTTATTTTGGCTAGTGATGTAAGGCAGTTGCGTACCAGAGAGATTCTTGTAGTTAAGGTTCAATGGAAGCACAGCACAATGGAGAAAGCCACTTGGTAGATCGAGAGCGAGATCCAGGCTTTGTATCCTCATTTATTTGAGACTTTAGGTATTTCTTTCATCTTTAACTTTCAAGGATAAAAGTTCCTTAGTAGTAGATGTTGTAATGAGACCCTTCAGGTCATTTCTCGTGATTTCGCCTATTTCCACTGATAGAGCTTTCCCATAGCTTCCCCAAGTCATTTATTACTTACTTGAACTGATAGTTCAGTTAACTAGCAGTTCATTTTGTTTTTAGAACCATTTCTCTATTTAGAAGTCTTTGTTGGTTTCAAATGGCCACCGAGCAAAAACTTTAGTAAAATGATATCGAATGTGAATTCCAACTGCGCCAGCACCTTTGGAATATCAATTTTAAGTTGGGTAGACCTTTTGTTTGGTTCTCACCGCACCCAAACTCATTTTGACCTATTGGTTGAAAAACTTAAGAAATTGAAAATTTAATTGTGGGACCCATATTTGGTCGAAACGGCCTCGGATGAAAAATTTGACTTTGCCAACGCATCTAAAACATTGAAATTAATATTGTTGCATATTTTGTTTGCTAATATTGGATTCCGGATCCATCCCGGTGCATTGGCCAAAACTTGGAATCAGTTTCAATTGTCGTCGATAAAGGATAGAGATACCGCAATTGTGGGCATCATACGAAGTACAATCGTATAAAGCACATGTGCATGATTTCCATTCCTGAGGGCCTAGGAAAGGCATAATTAAGTGCAGTTTTAGTCAAGAATTTGGCCATTTCTCCAATTTCTCAGTCTCTAAAACCCTAATGGAGAGAGTAGTCCTTAAAGTGAGTCTTGGGTGTTTATTGGGAGTTTAAACAACTTGCATATTCATGATTAGCATCGAATCTAAGGTAAGATTCCCTCAATTTTGGTGTTGAATTCTTGATTATTAAACCCAAAACTCCAAATGGCTTGTGGCTTATTTTAGCCCCAATTATGGTTGATTTGCACAAATTTCTTGAGGGTTGTAACTCCCTCATGGTATTTGAATATTTTGTTAGTCTCGGAAACTCATTTAATGTAGTGGGACCAACTTGAGGGTTTTTCGTGTCATTTTGGATCCGAAGAACAAAGGTGCAATATGGGTGTTGTTATTTTTGTATTAATGCATAGATTATACTTTTGATAGCATGGATTCTTGGAGAAGCTTTGAGGAAAGGAAAAGCGAAGATTGTTAGTTCGTGAGATATATTTGGATTCAAGGTAGGTTAGGCTTACTTGTATTAGATTGAGCTTTATTGTAGTATAATTGTGATATCTTGATAAGATTGGACGGGGTCTTAGATGTTGAAATGGTAAATAGCAATGCTTGGGATTAGTCAAAATATTTAGGCTATTGAACTTGTTAAGTGTGATATTTGACTCTTAGTCTAGAATCTTGGTTAGTTCGACTTTTTATCTCATGAATAACATGAGAATGCTCTAGTTGCTCTAGTTAGATTGGAGTGTCATTGTTCACTCACCTTATTAGTATGTTGGCCTAGTTTATATAGTTGTAGATTGACTTTAGATGTGTGGATGACTTAAGAGTAGCACTTGAGGAAAAATTATCCTATAGAACTAGTGAGGATTGATAAGCATTTGAGACATGAGGTAGATAACCTAGTCTAATTTCAGGTAGAAGTTATTCTTGAAGAAGATAATTTGGGAAATTAGAAGCGGAACTTGACCTGCCATAAGCTTGAACTATGTAACTTTATTAGTGACCTAGATACGTGTTGAATGGCTAGAATATGCTTTTGGTAATATAAAGGCTAAACTCGGTAAATGGTTATTCATGATGTTGACTCAAAAATAATGTGCATGCTTGATTGTGATCTTATTGTCACTATTTGGATAGTATTGGGAAGCCTTGTAAATCAAATCCATGAATATGTTATCACTTGGTGTATTATCTAGTTTACTATGTGAGCCTTGGATTATATTATTATTCATATTATACTCAAGCCTAGTGACTATACTAATGTTTGTGAAAAGAACCCTTTTGTTCTAGTATTGCAAATTATGCTAATAAAGAAGGGTTCTAGAAAGTATAATAACCATGAATTGTTATTGACCAGGATAATAATCATGTTAATTTTGATAATGTGTGAAATGTTCCTTCAATATACATACACATGCTCATGCAGCCACTAATACATTGCATTGGTAATAAATGGTAAGGAGCGATGATATGCCTTTTCTTACTTCTTTTCCCGCTTTATTCTTCTTTGGGCTTGCTGATAACGCTCAACTTACATCTCAAATAAGTCCAAGGTGGTCATCGTCAATATATTTATCCAACTTCAGAGTCGGGGTCAAATCCACGAGGAACAATGTGACTGGCGATCAAACTAATTTGAAACTACAGCTACAAGTTGAATTTAAACAAATGATAGAAAAAGATAAAATTTGGGAGTTTTAAATGGTTAAACAAAAGTTGATAAACACTTCGATTTAACAATTTTATGGGACACTAGATTTATGGTTACTAAGATGCTTACATAGGTAAGGTTGCAAATCACTTTAGAGTTCCAATTGACACTTCAATTGCAAGAAGAGTTGAATCCTATTATTTACCCATTCATCTCTCGACCTCAGTAGGTAGTGTATCCGTTAATTCTCTCAAACTTAAAGGATGTGTTTGCTATTCAACTATGTTCTCATGTAGGCAAATCCGGTTAAGGAATTTTCCATTAAACTAAAGATTAAAATCTTTCGAGTCCATGTAAACTCTTTATTTTCCCACATACACTTTCCTCTCGGACAAGTGATGTTCTTGGGCTCACATTTCAAGTTGCAACTAAGAGAGATCATTACATTTCTTGACAAGCACTTTCCTCTCGGATAAGTGATTGTTTCATTAAAGCAACCTAACAATACTTTCCTCTCAGACAAGTGATGTTTGTAGTGCTGACTCTATTAAGTTACAGCCAAGAAAGATCATTAAAATAAAGAAAGCCTTATACAACATCAATTTCTTATGGACATACATTAGATTCATAACCCAAATTAGTATTCACATCAAGGTTCCCATAACTCAAGTAAAGAAAATTAGCTATTCATGATACAAAGATCAACAATATGTATTGAATTCATAATCAAGAATAAGTAATAAATTATACCCATAATCAATCTTCAAATAGAAGATGTTTACAAGAATGTTAGGAACCCTCAGTGAGAGGTTTTTCTCCTTTTTCGCCCCCCTTAATAGAACCCTAAAAGATGCCATTTATACTAAAGCCTCATTAAGGAAATAAAATAACAAAATTAATAAAATTCTCGGAATAGGTGATGCCCTGGTTGATGCCACGTCAAGGGTCTGATGCCTTATAACAGATAGCGTCAAATTAGCTCCAGTTGTATTTAAGTTCTGTCTACGGTTGACGATGACTCTGACGTTGCGTCAAGGATCTGACGACGTATCACCAACGTTGTCAGATGTCTTATCCTATTGATGATATTTTGCTTAAGGCTGACGCCATTCTTGAAGCCTTATCACAACTTTGACTCCATGTCTCCAACGTCGTCAGAACTGCTTCTCAGACTGCAACTCCCTAGTTAAGGCTGATGCCAATGCTGATAGCCTATCACAAGGCTGATAACTTATCACGGTTGTTGTCAGCCACGTTTTCAGCTCTTTTTGCTCAGATTTCAGCTCTTTTGCTTCATTGTTATTTATTTTCATACATCTTGACTTTCCTACAAAATCTTAAGAAATAACATCAAAAACACCAATAATTACTTAAGAACTTACAATTATTTCAAGTTAAAAAGTCCTAAATGTTCTACAAAAATCTAGCATATCACTTGTATTTTTTATTAATTTGGTTGTATATATATATATATATATATATGATTCCCGGCAAGGCCGGAGTATATATTGATGTTATGTTGATGCCTGGCAAGCTGGAGCATATATTGATGTTGTGTTGATGCCCGGCAAGGGCAGAGGATATATCAATATTATGTTGATGCTCAGCAAGGCTGAAAGATATATTAATGTTATATTGATACCCAGCAAGTTCGGAGGACATATTGATGTTATGATGATGCCAGGAAAGGACGAAAGATATATTGATGTTATTATGATGCCCGATAAATTCATAAGAGATATTGATGTTATGATGATTTCCGATAAACTCGGAAGATGTATTGATTCTATGATGATGCTATGTATGGTAAGTATACAAAAATATGTGTGTACATGTGTGTTTTTGCCCTTGTATGATTACGCCCGTATGTGCATTAGGATTATGATTTTATCCTTAGAAAATTGTCTATAAGACTCTACTAGTAACCACTTGTTAAGTGGCATGGTTCGTGTTATTGATAATAATTAAATAGAAGTAGAATATGCCGAATAAATGAGTTAAGGCTAATTGGTAAGTGTAACCATGTATAAAATTAAGGATTCACCTAATGAATATAGTTTGCTAAAATGAGTAAATTTATTATGGAAGTTCGCCAAGTATAATGGGTTATGTGATAACTAGTTGTCTATATAAAGTTGTTATATTACTTGATGGCTAGAAGCCTAGAATACTAGTTGGTGAACCTTGTTTAGTTAAAATGTGGTAGCTAGTAATCATGGTTGTAAAATGGCTAATGATGATAATAGATTTATCATTATTGATGATTAGTGATATTCATGTCTAATATGTAATGCCGTCGATTGCTTAATTGAGGGCTTAGAGAATTATGGTGCTAACTAGTAGAATGCGTTGGTTAATAGGTAGATAAATGAGTTTGATAATATGTAACCTCTTCCTATTCAGTGACTAGTGCACCTATGATAACTTTGAATGAGTTTTGGTTAAATAGTGATTATGGTTAGGTTATACATCTTGAATAGATGTGGATGTTGGCTACTTAGTATATAGTAGTTAGTTGTTATTTTATGATGATGGATAATTAAGAATCGGTTAAGCTAATTGTTGTAGTCCTTATAATGCCTATCAAGCTAGAAGTTTAATAATAAATTTTGGTTAATTAATAGTGAGTAGATAGAGAATATTGATGGGTTGGATTTCTAAATAACTATACGGTTATGATTTTGAGTACTTGATATATGCTAGTTCAATGGCAGTAATTGATGATGATCATGAGCTTGACAAATGGTCGTTCACGCGAAAGGTAGTAAACATGGATATTCATGAGTTAGTTATGTGATTATATACTTGGTGATTTGATTCTATATGATACTCTCCGGTGGTATGGGACGCCGTGATGAGTTCTTTACTTTATGTTATTTTGGGTGCACTCCCCGGTGGTATGGGATGTTATGGTGGGTTCTTTTGCTTTTGCTTTAATGGATGTTTTTATATCATCTTAATCTTATTGCGATTGTGATTTTATTATTGATGCATTTTGTTTTGGATCATCTACTTCTTATATAATGTTATTGGCACATGATGAATGGATATGTCGTAGTACTGTTCTAGTTTGATTATTTATTATATATAGTGATGATAAAGATGATTCAGGTTTGATTTTGTACCTTGACTTAGAAATATTATGTTACTTTATTATGTTTATATCATGATTTAGCTCAGTCCGTCGATGATGCCTACTAAGCACCCGTTGTTTTGGTACTACACTCCTGTACCTTTTAGGTGCAGACTCGAGTACTAATTGTCGCCGCTGAGTTGAGATCGTGTTGTGTTGATCCATCTAAGATGGGGTGAGCTCTTGGAGTTTTGAGTTGACTGTTTCTCTCTTATCCTTATTTAGTCTTTTGTATTCAAAACGCATGTGTAAGACTATTTAGACCTTGAATTGTATTTTCTATTGTCAAACTTAGATATTCTTGTACTGATATTATCAGGTTGTGGGAATTGGTATCCGTAGTATATTATCTATTGTGGAATATTTTTGTTTATGATTGTGCTCATCTATCATGGCCCTTGTCGGGCATTTCAGCCAAAGTAACCCACTTTCTTAGCTTCGGATTACGGTGTTCGCTTACCTACGGGTGGGTCTTAATAGGTACCATCACGACTCATGAATTTGGGTTGTGGAGAGACAATGCTTGTAGAGTTAGGGGTGTTGAGATCTGATGTGGCGATATTATCTGAAAGACAAGCCCTAGTAGTTTCGACTCCGGTAATCCCAAATTCTTCAATGGAGATGCTTGAGAGGCATGTGGTAACTACCCATTAGCCACTGCGACCCCTTCTGGTGCACAAAAGAAGGGGAAACACCCTTATGATTCTACGGATGAGGAGTTTGAAAATCCAGAAAAGATACTTAAATAGATATTTGAAAAAGCATTGAGGCAGCCATAGGTTGAGAGAGCACAACAATAGGATAAGGAGTTGCACCTACTTAAGGCATTGAGAGTTTGTGCGTATTCTAGTAACATGGCCCCATTGGTACCACCATTGCTACAGATGTTACTATGCTGTCCGAGGACACCTTTGATAATGATTGGGTACCATAGGTACCTGCATATATCATGATTTCTATGGGATATGACCCTTTGGATGAGTCAGACACCGATACCACCTTAGATACTACAGGAGATCAATCAGTATCCCCTAGTTCACAAACACTGAATCTTGGCACTTATAGCACTACAGGTAGGTTTTATTCCCTTGATTTATATTTTTTTATGCGTTGGGTATATTGCATGTCTGTTTTGATGGGGGTGGGGCTTATCGGTGTCACCACTTAACGGTTTTTCTTATCGTGTTTATTTTTCATCAAGTGTACTATCATAGTAGAACCAACATGTTTAGGATTTATTTTTGTTTTCTTTGGTTTTTGTGTTGAGTAAAAGAGTGTAGAAGAACTAAGGAAGTCAAATAAAGCATGTGCATGTACAATGATTTTGAATAAAGGATTTCTAAACTTGAGACCCTCCAAATACGATTCTAAGAAATAAGAAACACACGAATATAGAAAGGTGAATAGGTGAGCAAGAAAGGGACTTTTAATGGAGAAGATAGTGGGTGGGGGTTGGCCGATTAGAGTTCTAAATGGAGAGGAAGTTTTGAATTTCCTTAGGGGGAATATTTTTTGCCTTTTCTTAACAGTGATAGGTGAAAAAACCTAGTTGAATTAATTTTAGGTAAATAAGAGATTAGCCGGTTGCACTCCGATGACCCGACATTCGACCCGTGAGGTAAGCTCATAAATTGTGGAAAGTATTTTAGTAAAAAGAATCTTACCTTGGGCCCATGACTAAGTAAATGACTCATTTATTGGATGCACGACTAGTATATGAAGTTGGGGAACCCTTCAAAACTTTATGGTGTAGGATCACAACCCATAATTGGTATTACTATCCTTGGAGAGGTTCAACAATTCATGGGATTGATTATGGAGTCATCCTTAACTTGTTCAACATATTTCCATAATAGGACTATGAATCATTCAAGGATTGTACTGGCCATACAAGCACTCATTGTATTACAACTGCTTCTCTTTCTTTATTATTTTTTTTTTGAATTTTTATCTCCCTACATATAGTGAACAAGCTATGATAATATAATTAAAAAATTAGCTACCATAAGTATAAATCTTGGGTTGCCTCACAAGCAGTTCCTGATTTATATTGCAAGACGATGAAACTCCCTTGATTACTTAGATATCATCAAGGGTGAACGTCTTTATTAGTTTTACCTTTTATAAAGCTCTCAAGTATCTTTTCACACGCTGATCGTTTACCTTGAATTAAACACCATCATGCCCTTTTAGCTCAATTTCCCCATGCGGAAATAAATACTTGCACAATAATGAATGGTCCTGACCTTGGACTTCAACTTGCCAGGAAAAAGCAAAGTCTTGAACTAAACAATAGGACCAATTCACCAAGGCTAAATTCTATCTGTTCAATCTTCCGATCATGGTATAATTTTATCTTCTCATTGTATAGTAAAGCACTCTGATAAGCTCGAAGACAAAATTCATCCATATCATTCAACTTCTCTAGTCTCATCTTTGTCGTATCACTCTACTCCAGATTCAACCTCTTTACTGCCCATAATGCCTTATGCTCAAGTTCGACAAGCAAGTGACATACTGCGCCATACACAAGCTGGTCTGGGAAAACACTAATAGGGGATTAAATGTTATTTAGTAAGCCTATAATATATCATCCAATTTTCTAAGCCAGACTCTTCTATTGGAATTCATAGTCTTCTAAAAAATGGACTTGATCGCACGATTAGAGAGCTCAACTTACCTACTTGTTTGAGGATGATAAGGTGTTTACACCCTTTGTCTCACACCTTATTTCTTAAGCAAGGGTTTAAACAATGATTGAAAATTTGAAAAACCCCATCACTAATAAATGCCCTCGGTGTACCAAATATAGAAAATATGTTTTTATTCAAAAACCTAGTCAAACTCTTCCCTTCATTATTTAGAAGTGCAACTGCATCCACCCATTTTAAAATTTAGTCAACCGAAACTAGAATTTACTTCATGCCATATGAGCTCAAAAAAGATGCCATAAAATTAATGCCTCATACATTAAATATCGCAAGCTTTAGTATCTTGGTCATTAAAACTCTTGCCTTCGTGAGATGTTTTTCTGTCTTCGGTATTGGTCACATGTTCTTTCATTATCACGTACATCTTTATGGATGATGGGATAATAGTATCCACATTAGAAGATCCTGTATGCAGTCCTCACCACTATGATGACTCTTAACTAGTGACAACTGACATCTCTCTAAACCTCAAGAACACATTTTCAAATCAATCCATCTACATAAATTTAAAACAAATATGAATCATCCCCGAAGAACTTCCTCACGTGATGCATAAAATTCTTACATTTCAAAAATAATAGGTCTTCAAGAACCATATCACTTACCAAATAATTGGCAAAATATGCAAACCATGGAATCAAATCTTGCATGCAGTCAACACTTGCTCATCTGTAAAAGTATCATCGTTCTTAAGATCATCATTCAGTTTTAGTATTGCCTTTTCATCAACTCATGATAAGTGTTTTGATTTTCAATCCCTTTTTAACCCTTGACATCAAAGTCAAATTCCTGCAATAGAAGCACCTACCAAATCAACCTTAACTTAGTAAAGGTACCTAAGAGTTGAATGGTCTGTGTACACAATCACTTTTGTGCCAAGAAAATAAAGTCAAAATTTCTCAAATGCAAACACCACAACAAGCAACTCTTGTTCAGTGATAGTGTGATTTTTCTAAGCAAGATTAAATTCATTGCTAGAATAATAGATGTGATGTAAGAGATTCTCTCACCTTTGGCCTAGGACTGCACCTAGAGCCACGCCGCTAGCATCACACATAATCTCGAATGGCATAGACTAATTATGTGACACAATAATTAGGTTAAAACCAACTTCTCTTTTAGATTCTCAAATGCCTTCAGGTACACATAATCAAACATAAATTTTACTTCCTTCTCTAACAACTTGCACAGGTATCTTAGAGAAATCCTTGATAAATATACAGTAAGAACACGTATTACTCAAAAAAGCTTTGAATACCTTTAATAGAAATTGGTGAAGAAAATTTTTCGATCACTTTAATTGTTGCCTTGTCAACTTTAATCCCCTTCTTCAAAATATTATGACCAACCACGATTTTCTCTTTGACTGTAAAGTGGCACTTCTCTTAGTTTAGAACTAAGTTACAATAGGCGCATCTCTTTAACTCACTAGGAAGATGTGCCAGACATTCTTCAAATGAATTACCAACTATTGAGAAATCCATAAACACCTCAATAATGTCCTCAACCAAGTCAGAAAAGATGGACATCATGCAATGTTGAAAATTTTCAGGTGAATTACACAGACTAAAAGACATTCTCTTAGACGTGAAATTTCCATAAGGATAAGTAAAAGTGGTTTTCTCTTGTTATTCAAGAGTAATAGAAATTTGATTGTAAGTAAAATAATCATCAAGAAAATAATATCGTCCTCTGACATTAAGATGGGCTAACATATGATTCATAAAAGGTATCAAAAAGTGATCATCTTCAATCTATGCATTCACTTCCTATAGTCTATGCAAACATGCCACCTAGTGGCCAGCCTCATAGGAATAAGCTCATCCATCTCATTTGGAACCACAGTGATTCTACTCTTGTTAGGCATATATCAGACCAGGCTTACCCATTTGCTGTTGGCAATAGGGAAAACCATCCACACATCTAACCACTTGATAATTACTTCCTCACCACCTTTTGCATAGGAAGATTTAGTCTTTATTGATGTCCAATACTCGGCATGCAATCTTCTTTAAGTTGGATTTTATGTGTGCAAATTTTGGATAGAATCCCAATGATATTAATAATGGACCATCCAATGGGACTTTTGAATATCTATAACACCGACACCATGGCCATAATTTTTCAATGTACCAAATCAGCTGCAGTAATAACCAATAAAGTATTTTTGGCTCCAAGAAATTCATAACGAAGATGACATTGAAAAACCTTAAGTTCTAAAACTAAAGCTCCTCAATAAAAGGCTTAGCTGCTGGGGTCACTCAAATCTTCAAATCAAGATCTAACTTCTTTGGTGCAAAATTGTATGAAACCCTACCATCAAGTGCGCTTACCATCTTATCATAACTCTTAACATCATTACCCTCAAAATTCATAATCATCGATGAAAGTGCTTTGAATCTAAGCCTTTCCTTAATAGGAGCTACTAATGCATCTTCATCGACTGTATCAATTATATAAATCACACGGATATCCTTAGATTGCCTCATGGATTTGCATACATTAAAGGTTACTTGTTTGTTATTCTATGAAAAAATTATCTGCTCGATCTCTATATCAACCATCACATGTCTAGTCTCTAAAATGGTCTCTATAAAATAATAAAAACCTTAAAGTCAACTTAATAGCCAAGGATGACAAAATCAGCTAGAAAAATGAAGGACACCACCTTTACTAAAAATTACATAAGATTCCCATGGGCTTCTTCAAAGTATGATCCACCATAAGAAGTCTCATCAATGTTGGTTTTGGAAAATCCAACCTCAACTTACTGTATACTGCTAGCGGCATCAGATTAATGCTAGCACCCAAATCACACAAGGCTTTTAAAAAGTTAAAAGACCCTATAGCACATAAAATTATGAACGCTCCAGGATCATCCTTCTTCTCAAGCACCAATTGAGAGGCAATTGCGCTATAATGATGCATATTATCAACCGACTCAAAACTTACAAGCATCTTATAAGTCATCAAATCCTGTATAAACTTTGCGTAACCTGATATTTGTTTAAGAGCCTTAACTAGAGAGATTTTGATCGATAACTCATTCAACATGGAGATAGACTTTTGATACTTAAACTCTTTATCTTTCTTCTTCCATCTTTGAGGGAAAGAAGAAGGAGGTCATAGAATGGGAGTTAATACATTTGTGACCTCATTTTTCTTCCACATTTTACCTTAGCCTCTTTTTCATCAATTAGAAGCCCTTCAATTTATTCCTATCTATATATAAATTTATAGATTAGAAAAACTTCTCATTATCAACAATCACTGACTCTGCCTCATTCTCAACAAACATAGGCATAGGTGGGTCAGCAACCATCTTACCATTCCTTGTAGTAATAATCAAGAGATGGCCATCACTCTTGGGATTTTGGATGGTGTTGCTTGAAAGTGCACATTGTTGACGCTTATTTAATATGGAGGATATCTGACCAAACTGTTGCTCAAGTTGATTAATGACATTAACATGCAATTCAACCTTTTAACTCATTCCCAAAATAATTGCCCTAATCTTCATAAGGTAATCTTCCATCTTGTCTACCCCTTTTACAACTTTCATAAGCATGTCTTTCATTCTTAAAATGCTTGAACCAGAAACTCGGTTCTCGGGTGGAACATAGAAACTACTTTTATCTTTTTAGATATCCTTTATTTTCCAATTACCATATCGATCCCTACTCTTAGCTCAATACCCAAACCTATTGTAGTTATTATCTCCATAATAGTACTGACCTTGACTCCTTTACCTAGAGTTCCAATTGTCTTAATTAGAACCTTAGACCTTGGCTAAAAAATCTACCACCTAATTGTCTAGATATTTAGCCTCCTTATTTAAATATGAATTATTAATCCTAGATGACTTACCTTGAGAACCAACCACATTCACCTTATCTGCTCCAGATAGTGTAAACTACTTAGTGAATAAGATAAGCTTAGTCCTTAATTGTGCTACTTCTTGAGAAACTGACTTATTTAGTGCTCTCTAATCTTCAAATCCCCAATCATATAGTGTATGTGGGCACGTCTGTATCTCTAGTATGCCAACCCCAACTATCTTTAGTGATCTAATCTAGAATCTAATAATCTTGATCCCAACACAACCTGATGAACTTTCTACAAGTGACAGTATCTACTACAACCTTGTTATTAGGATTCAAAGCTCTATAGAAGATCTAAAATACATTTTAGCCCAATATTCTGTGGTAAGGGACATTTAGCGGCTTCTTCTTAAACCATAACCAGGTCTGATATAACACCTCCAAGTTTATCTTCCCGAAGTTATTGATCTCATCTTTTGAACTACAACATTCTGGAATGTGGGACAAAATTATACAAAAACTGAGTCTACAGCTTATTCAAAGTAGTGATCAATATATATATGGAAACTTTATCAACCATAATGTAGTTTCCCTAAATAGAGAGAAGGAAAACAACCATAGTTTAATTACCTCTTGGGTCACACCAAGTCGATTATAGATATTATAAATTCCTACGAAGTTCATAACTTACATGTTTACATTAGCAATAGGAAGGCCTGTAAATATTCCCTTCAAGTTCAACAACTGTATCATAGAACTGGTGATGTAAAACTTGATTACATGAGGCAATTTTGATGAAATGATAGCACCTATTTTAACCATCTCTAAAAATCTTATTTTTTTTATTGCTTCATCATAATAAGGAAGATACTATTATAGAGTTTGTTGACTCTTATACCTTTTCTACCTTTCTCACTCATCGTATATGGCCAGACGGTCTTTTTTTAACTTGTCTAACCCTTTCTAACCAAGTTGCCCACCTTGTAGCTTCTTGTATACCATTCTTCTCGGCCTTTCTCCTCAACCTTCAAAGAGTTATAGTTTTCTTCAGAGTCTCTCATAGATCAGGATGATGCCTTGGATGATTCAGGATACTACATCCTAAACTCCTTGATTATGAACTCTTTCATTCACCATCCTTCTATTATCTCTCAAAGTTCTCTTAAGTGTCATATCAAGTGGAATCATAGGATTTATTAAATCCAAGTATTAGACATATACCAGTGTGTGCCTTATAAATGAAAAAAAGTCAAATCATGAAACAAAAATCAATAGGTCAAGAAACAAAATCAATCAACTCCATAACTATATTTCCTAGCTACGATGCCAAAATTTAGTATCACCCAAATTACACCTTTAAAAAAAGCATAAAGTGTAGGTTAGGTATATTCCATAAGGAATAGGTCAAAATATCAATCAAAATATTTTTTGAAGAAAATTATTAACAATCCCTAGTAAGAAAAGGGGATTTTGTGAATTAAAACTACAATAACAACAATTGTTGAGTTCTTTGGATTTATAATAAATGGATGTAAGGTACTAGAATTGTGTTACCCATGACTTCATAACTACGCAAGATGTATATAATAGAAATCCATCTCGATGCACCGTAGGCAAAAACTAAGAACATTGGTTCTTAAATGTCTCTCGATCCTAATCAGATGAATATCACTATTCTCCTCTTAGTATCTAAGTGTTTTAATTATAACCCTTATCGTCAATCTCATATTAACTCTCCCTAGTAAGGCTTTAGTTATCAGATGAAGGTTAAAAGCTTCAAATCTCTGTTGTTCTTTTCTTTTCCTAGTCTCTAATTCTTTCTTGAGCAAGTATAGAATTCAAGCGAGATCTTAATGTTTGCAACCATTAGAAAGCAATTATAATGAATAAAACAATAATACATGTATGCATACCAATCTAGAATTGCCAATCATTTGGCCTTCTTTGCTAATTCATCATTATTCCCACAGCCTTAGTTGTGATGCTTAGCTACTCATGATTGCAGTGATCATACCAGATTTCATAAATAATTCATGATGAAAAAACTTACAATAATCAAGTAACTAATTGGAAGGATTGTAGATGAATAATGGATTGAAGAACGAATTGAATTATAGAATTAATGGCAAAAGTATGATAAATGTGCATTCAATGTATGTTAGAATAACACCCAAAATATGTATGTCTAAAATAAAATCCTACATAATATCTTTATAGACATAAATAATCTTCTCCTAAGCTAACTAGGAGAATTGGGTTGGTACAAGTCCCCACGATTCGTATAAGAGCTCAATGGATCATGGGTCTACTCGTATGGCTAATATTTCATGAAAATCCATGCTTTTCCCGTGAACACACGTATGGGTCTTACTATCTTCATACGACTCATATTAGAACTTGTATAATAGGGACTTTAAAACTTTCCAATCTTCAGGTAAATCTGCCCACGAATGGGCATACAATTTGTATAGTACTTCCACGAGTCGTGGGGCGCCTCATAGCTCTTCACTTAATTTTCTTTTCAACATCCAATCAGTTGTGCACACAAGTTCCAGTACGAGTCATGCATAGATCATATGACTCGTACCAATCATTTTCTGCTCTTGTCTCGGAATATTTCTCAACTTTTATATCGCATATGCTTCTATATCCTAGTTTCCTACAAAACTAACAAAAACACATTAGAACTATATAAACATACTTAACGATGCACAAAAATCCTTCATTTTATGTGTCGAAAGTGCCATAAACCCATGACACAATTGGTAAATCAAAATTGTGGATTATCTTCATGTTTATCATATGCGACATTGTCTTTGTTAGCATTTGGACGAGAAGAAGAGGACACATAGTAGTAAACTTTGGATGGAAAAATATAAAAACTGGGGCAAACATAAAGAAAGACTAGGTTTGTATTCAATTAGAGTTCTGGCTTTCATGAAGATTTTTTTGACAATTATTTAATTTTAATTTTTCATATGACATATTTAAGATCGATAAATTTAAAATTATTTTGAATATTCTACATATCTCTATTTTAAGACTATAAAATTCAAATTTTTCTTCACTTTTTAAAATTTCATATCAAATAAATCGGATAAATAAATTAAAATATTAGAAGGAAAAACCAACTCTTTTATGGTCTATGAATATTAAAAATAAGCATTGTAAACACCTAATTTTTTATTGAACTTAATTAAGGTTATACGCCATTTTCGTGTTTAAAATATATTTTTTATGTCTAAATTAGATATTCGATTTTTATATTATTTTGTAAAAGTATTTGAACATTGTAAAAATATAAAGTCACATTTTTAATATGAGTTTTGTTTTTATTTTTCAGAAGAAAAAAAAAGTTTTCAACAAATATGTTGGTTTTAATTTAGATTTTAATAAATAAGCTAGATTTTTATATTTATTATTAAAATAGTTGTTTAAAATTTTCTATAACTTTTTATTAGTATTAAGCTAATTAGTTAATATTTTATTATAATTTTGATATAAATTTTGGTTTGAAACATTAACAAAAGCACACATAATTTGTCATTCTGACCGAGGTTGTAACATGTTATATCTAAAATTATTTTAAGCCAAGTATAAGTTGATAAAAGCAATCGTGTTAGAACCATGGAACTCGAGGAATTCTTAACACCTTCCCCTCGGTCAACAGAATTTCGTACTAAGGATTTCTAGTTCGCAAGTAAATAACTTAATGACTCAAACTTTCCTTTTGATTAGTAGTAAAATAAAGTAAATTGAAACACTAAAACTCAATTTCAAATGGAGACTCTGTAAATAAATAATCCCTTTAACAACATCAGTTTAATTAAAAAATCCCTTAAAACCAACCCTTAGCAAGGTAAAAGAGGGGATGTGACCGATTGCGACTTCGCTGGGATAACCAGATTTTGATCTTTGTTTTATTGACTTTTAAAATCTTGTTGGATATTAGGTTTATATTATCCTAACGTGCTACTTGTTGTGTATTTATCACTTTTATATTATTGAATTATATTATAAACTGTCTTCTCTGGCATGGGGACTCTAAGTCTTTATAATAACATTACGAAAATTGCACATGTGTGCCCGATTCTGTCAAGATAAAGCCGCATGAAACCCGGGACAAGGTGAAGTAATAATAGTTTTATACATATTTAGGATGGGGAGCACCCATGCACTAAGACTAAAATATGTGGCTATCGATTAGTTGCTACTCCCTAACTTGAGCTAGTCCACTTGTTTTACAGTCAATCTAGATATACCTTTTCCCATTAAGTTTAACCTTAGTAGAACTGAAATACAGACATGATATCCTTATTAGAATTCACTTTATTTGCTTCTTATACATTTGACTTAGTGGGACTTGGCATAGAGGTTGAGTCTGTCTAAGACAGGTGCCCTTTTGAGACCAACATGTACATTTTATATGTTATTTATAATATTATACGAATGGTTTGGTGATTGTTGACCGGATTTGGAGGTCAGTAATGAATTAAAAGAAATATTATATTTTCATATTTGAAAAACTCCAAATTGTACCTTTCTACCAAAATATTGAGTCTTTCAAATACCCTTTTTATAGGGAAATTTTTATGAACTATGCACACTTAATTCTCATCTTGATGAGATACGAAGGCAACCTTCCTCGAGTTCGGTGATCCATTACAAAAAAAAAAAGCAAAGCCTTTATTTCCCATTAAAAATAATAATTAACAAAAAATAAGAAAGGTCTATTCCTTATACAATTTTCTTAATAAAGTTTTGATCTTCCTAAACTATGCTTGACCTAATTCATGTTCAACATGATACGGAGAAAACCCTTCCTTGGGTTCGGCTCGTTAAAACAAGATGAAAAAAAAAAACTCTTCCTAACTTAGTTGGTATCAAAAATTTAGAAGTTTGCATCAACAAAGGAATTAAGTGATTTGATATTATTGAGAGGATCAACTTTTAATGTGACTTATAGTTTCTTTCGGTACCTCTTAACTGTACCTAAGTGACACTTGAGAAATTCTCTTGCTAAAAATCAGGGTTAAAATAAATCTGGCGACATCATTTATGTACACTCTATAGTGAGCTTTAGAATGAAAATTCAATGACATTGCATTATTGATGTAAAATTAGCCTGAATGCTTGATGAGGGAAAATTATGAGTAATACTTTGACTTGAAAAAGTATTGTAGGCCTTCTTTGGTCTGATTGTGCCGTTGAAGCCTACCAAATGATATGTAATCCCTAGATTCTCCTTTTGATCCTAAAACCTTTTATTGAGTAATCATGTCTTAGTCTGTATCTTTTGAGTGCACCAATGCACTACCCCTCTTTTGGCCTACCTCCTTGAGCGCACTGGTAAAGATCTAAGTTGGGCAAAAAGTCTAAGAAAATCATAAAATAAAAAGTTGACAAAAAGAGAAATACCATAAGGAAAAAAGAAGAAAGAAGAGAAGAAAACCCAACAAGGAAACTTCAAAAAAGTGGGAGATAAAGTTGAAAGAATAACTTAGGGAAAAAGAAAAAGAAACAAAAAAGAGTAAAAAAGCAGTGAATTAAGTGAGGATATATTATGGAAATACAAAAAATATTAAGAGCAGAGTGTATTGCTTGAGGAGGGAATAGTCACTCTACCACAAATGAATATCCTACCCCACTCCTAAGCCTGCATTCAAGCCGATGAATAACTCTACTTTATCCCATTCTGAATGTTCTCACATTAGTGAATACTTATATAAGGGCCATATATATGGTATCTCAATTGTGTGCATTTACATTTTTTGAGAGAGTGTTTTTGGAATACCTAGAATATAAGTAATTCTATAATGTGCAAATCAAGACTTTATTTGTGGTAAGGGTACTTGAGACATGAGGATAAAAAGAATTCAAACCCCTTGATTGAGGCAAGATAAACAGACCTTGTCAATACCTTAGTAAGTTTGAGGAACGATTTGAAAGTATAAGAATTACTTCTAAGTTGACCTCGGATTTTTATCCAAATGTAACAAAAAGAATCTGTAACACCCATATTTTTTGGGCTAGAATTCAAATCATTGTTCCTAGGTACACAGACCTAAAACCAACGATTCTATGTCTATATATGTGTGATGATCGGTTCTATAGTGTTATAATGTCCTTTTATATCAGTCGAGATCATAAAAGTCTCCTAACTCAATGATGAGTTTAGAATGCTTCTATCAATTATGTTTTAGTGAACATTTTATCTAGGGTCAACTTTAGACGACCATTAATCCTTGTAAATAATGAATTACGTATCCTACTATATATCCAATGAAGTTTCTTTAAATCTTATTTCCAATGCATTTTGTTTTACCTTAATCCAATATTGAAGTGAAAAGTTATACTCACTTTACTTCAGCATGTTTGTCTGTCAATAAAGTGATGACCTGAGTTGACAGGCCATCACCTAAGTGACGACCTATCAGCCAAGTTGTCACCCCAAGCCAGTGAGCCATTATTTCCAGCTTCCAAGTGACGACCTGAGTTGATAGTCCATTACCTAAGTGACGACCTATCATCCAAAGTCATCACCCTTATCCCGAAACTCATTAAAAATCAACTTCCAAGGCATGACCTGAGTTGATAGGCCATCACCTAAGTGACGACCTATCAGCCCAAGTTATCACCCAAGACCAGAAACTCATAAAATCAGCTTTTGAGTGACGACTTGGTGTGATAGGTCATCACTTGGTTGACGACTTATCAACCAAGGTCGTTACCCTTAAAATTCAAAAATTCCCATTCAGATTTAGAGGGGTATTTTGGTCTTTTTCCTTACTTTCCATGACTTAAATCACTCATAAAATCCTATTAAGTGATAAAATATTAGTTTGTCATCACTCATAATCCTCTCCACTCTTAAGAATAAGAAAATTAGGGTTTCCTCTCAAGATCATCTCCCAAAACAAGATTCAAGCCCTTTTTCAAGAAAATCAAGAAATTGTGATTCCCAATCCAAGAACGTTCAAAAAAAGTTAATTCTCCTTCAAGATTGAATCTTTAAGGTATGTTAGATGTTCATCCATGGGTCCTTTTCACCCAGTGATTTCAAGAATCTATTTTCAAGTTTAGAATCATGATCTTTATATATTTTTATGAATTATGCCTATGAACTTTCATGAATTTTGAATCTTATATCATGTATAAAAGAAAAGGTTGTTGTTATTAAAACTTTCATGTTTGAATGGTGTTGTTCGTTGATTTAAGCCTTAATCGGTGATTTAGTATCAAAATCATGCTACTAATACACGTTTTAACACTATTTCATACTTAGCTTAAACTATGCATTGCAAGTGTTTGATAAAATGCCTAGATGAAAGGATTTTGAAAAATGACTACTTAATATGTCCCTAAATCTTTAGTATATTTTAAATATTATGGTTTCTATATCATGTTCTTGCAAGTCCAGAATAAAACCCTTAGTTTATGATTTGATCCTGTGATTCGTGCTATCTTATCATGTTTAAAAGCACCCCCATGTTAAAGTCTTGACCCCTATACGATTGATGAAATGCTTAAGTAAATAATTGTATACAATGATTTCCTTCCATAGTTTCAAAGCTTTCATGTGTCCCTGTCATTATTGTTATCAAGTCCTGGGGGTTATGAATACCTGAAAACTTAGTTGTTCACTTAGTATTACTAGTTTTAGAATGGTTTCAGACAAACCATGAGCATTATCAGTCCAGTCAATTATCTTATTCAGTTAAACTTAGATCATTTCACTAATTTAAGTCAGTTCAGTTGGGAGTAGGATTTAGCACCGAGTGAATGCAGGGATGGCGACTTTCCCGTCAGTTAGGTAGATTCGTTAGTAGCAGTCCCTGTGTTCCTGAACTATGTATCCAGAATAGGATGAGGAGTCACCCATCAGTTTAGGATTGACTGCCTCCCAAGGGTTACCCGTCAGTCTAGGCTTACTCTGCCTAGGTGTCATCCATCAGTTTAGGCTTGACATGCTAGTTTTTTAGTGGCTTAGTGGATCCACATAGACATTGTTAGTACCTATGGCACGGTACTAACACCTTTTCAACTGGGGTTATAGGTGGACACCAATCAGTTTAGAGCGGGGCTTGTCAGTTAGATCAAACCTCCCACAGTCTCAGCCAGTAAGCAGTGTACTTCAGTTCAAGTTTGCATTGACCATAGTATACAGTGATCAGTTATTCAGTTATCATATTTTAGTATTTCAGTTTATAGACTATTTTTAGAATTATGTTATCTGTTTGGTCTTGCATTCTTAGATTTTACAGTATTCACACATTCATATCAGCTACTCAGTTATCTCATACTATTTAGCCAGTCATTATCCATGTACATGAGCCCATGTATATCAGCCTAACCCCATTTAGCATGCCAGTACATTCAAATTACTGACCATATACTTTTTTCTTAAGCTATGATGTCTCATATCATAGTTTTGGATGCTCAGGATTCTGACCATACCTTTGATATCTCAGCGCACCAGTAGCAGCAGCAGTGGTGAGTCCTTATGTTTCAAGGACCAATTATGATTATCTCAGAATTTTAGTTTCAGTAGCCAATCGGAGTTAGTTGGGGACTTGTTCTATGAAATCCTCAGTTACTCAGTTAGAGGCTGTCAGATACTTTTAGTCAGTTTTCAGTTTTCAATTGTCATTATTAGCCATTTTATCAGTATTATCAGCATTGTTTTATAGACATTATCAAAACTATGGTTTAAAACCTTATGAAGTTCCAGTAAATTCTGTATATATTCCATGTTACATTGTTTAGTGCTCACAACAGGTACTAGCATAGGTTAGTTTGTGGTTCTTCGGGGCTGTAAGCATCGTGTGACGTCCAGGGTGTACTCTCCGGGCGTTACAGGATCCTTATGCATAATACAAATATTTAGTAACAAGTGAAGTTACGATATGCTCAACTAGTGAATTTATTTATTTTTCTTCATTCTCCAATACTCTTTTATAAATACACTCATAAAAAATAAAAGCAATAAATTACATTCTACATGACTTACCTCATATCTCACATGTACCTTTTAAAGTACATCTTTTAGAAATCCATGCCAACTAATAAGCTAGCAAGTAAAAAATCTTTCTTGAGAAATTTGAAATCATCTACGTCAACTGTACTGCTATGAAATAACAAGCATTAGCTAATCACTTGGTGGAGAATCCAGTCAATGGTGAGTACGAACCCTTGAAAACTCATTTTCCTAAAGAGGGAATTAATTCTATTGAGGAAAACGATAGGGGTGATAGTGATTTATGGAAATTGTACTTTGATATGGCTGTCTATATCAATTATGTAGGGGTTGGAGCAGTTCTTATTTCACCAATCGAACATCACTATACATCTACTACAATTCTTTATTTCTTATAAACTAACAACATAACAGAATACAAGGTCTGCATCATGGGCCTAAACACGACATTAAATCTGGGTGTACAAAAGTCAGCGATTATAAGAGATTCTGGCCTGCACATACGACAAGCTCAAGGTGAATGGGAAACTTGAGATATTAAATTATTTCCATACAAACAATTTTTAGAGAACCTTACCAAAAAGTTTTAAGCTTGCTGAGTTCAGATATATTTCTAGATTCACAATGAGTTGGTCGAGGCTTTGGCCATCTTAGCCTTGATGCTTCCTTTTTTGGGTAACATATAATTGACCTTCTGGAGATTCAGATTTGATAAATGGATATTACAATACCATTAAAGAAGATCCTAATGGTGAACCATGGTGTAATGACCTTTCAGGTGATTTTTCTCGTATTTCTGTACTATTTCACTATTTGGAGCTTTCCCACAGCTGCCCCAAGTAATTTATGACTTGCTGGAGCTGATAATTTGGTTACAAAATAGATAATTTAGTTTCAAATTGATTTTTTATTTTGAAGTTTTTGTTCTTGAAAAATGGGTATTAGGCTTAAACTTTAGGTTAAAGACCTCGTATGCTAATTTTGATAGTAACCTTGGAACATGATTTTAGGATAGAGGGACCCTTGGTTCGAGTCTCGAGGCTTTCAAACTTTTTTGAGTAATTAGGTGGATTTTGGTTAAAATGGTCATTTAGATGTGAGATCCATATTTCATCAAAACAACACAGATGGAAATTTTCATGGCACGATTGAGTCCGGAATATAAAATTTGGTAGGGTAGCATAGTTCATTTACATTCACGAAATTCCAAGTAAATCTTGATTTTGTGGTACAAACTTGGTAAATTTTTCTAAGTGTTGGTGCAGGCCTCAGCTGGTGCAACCAAGGCACCGCTTTAGCGACCAACCTTGATACCCACCTAGCCACTTTAGCAAATGGTTATTTTACTGATACTAGTTAGCTTTAGCGGAGACCGCACATAGGCTTTGACACTTTAGCGATGGTTTTTTGCTTTAGTGATGAAAAATTAAGTAATCAATTTACCACTAAACTAGTCATTGCTTTTGCATTAAGAATTGGCCTTCTCAGTTTTTGGTCATTTTCTGTAATACCCCATACTTTTTTGTAGCTTAATTTCACTCTTAGAAAGTTATGGGTTAGCTTAAAAAATGAACAACATTTATTACATATGGAATTCTCCAGATTTATACCCTCCATTTTGTATATAATTGAATAAGTTTTCCATCGATACCAAATTCGCCTAAATCCGATACTCGATTAAGAAGTTATGGTACTTTTACTGTTGACAGTGTGCCAGTTTCCCAGTTGTTCATTTCCAGTAGGCCAACACGATGGTGACGCATCACGTCGATGGACAAAATGGCATTTCTATTGTGCACCGTGATTGCTCCACATCGTGGAGGTCTTTCAATTCCCACTCATTATTTTTCAGTGATCCACCGTGATAGTGGCGCGTCACGGTGGCCAGCCAAATCAAAAAAATATTACCTTTCCAGATTCGATTAAAAGTTTAAAAGGGAACTTTGGTCAATTCCCAAGGCCCCCAATCCATCCAAAAACATAAGACTAAGCATATTCAAAGCACTTTAGGCTTATTTTCATCCTTTCTCTCTCAAAGCAAAACCCTAGAGCTCTAAAGCTTCTTCTTCAAGAAATCGAATTCCTCCATTCTCCAAGAAATCTCTAAATTGAGGATTTCCAAATCAAGATAATCAAGAACTCATCTTTAAGAACTCAAATAGGAATCAATAATTCAAGATTCTTCAAATAATCATCAATTAAGGGATGTGGGATATATGAAAAAGGATCTTCTTCCATCCTTGTGTCCAAAACCAAATTTTAATTACAAATTCATATGATTTTGAATGAATATACATGAGATTTGAATTAGGGTTCATACCCATTATTGCTAATTGCAAGATTATGAGTTTTTGAGAAATTTTGAAGTTGAGTTGCATGTTTATCTTAATATTTTCATGCCTATTGCAGTAACTTCTAGATTTTGAGATGAATTATCATTGTTTTCATTATCAAGCATGAACTTTATGATGTTTTTACATGAACTTGTTGCATGGGTCATTAAACTCAAGTTTATATGTTGATATTTCAAGAAAGGTGATACTTTAAGCATCTTACGCTCAGATTATTGTTAGATTATTCAGTAAAGCTTTTATCTTTTGATCCTCAGATAATATTTGGAATCCACTTTATAGATTTATTACAAATTATAGAATTCAGATCAGCTTTATTTACAAATTTAATCATATAAATGGATAATTGGTTTTAGAATAAACCCTTATGCTAGTTTTAAAGTGGATTTCCAATAGAATGAGCGCAGCCTAAAGGGAGTAGTAATTAGCACCGAGTGAGAAATGTGGAATTATCGTGCCTTATATTTCACAGAACTATGTATCCAATGTAGGTACAAATTATTCCCACTTCTATATGGATGACAGTTACAGATCTGATCACTTAGCTCAGGTTATACTCCTTGGCAAGAGTATGACATCTCTCCCCATCATGAGGTTTTCCCCTTAGGGGAACAAGATGTTGGACTCTATATTAGCTCACATGGTTTATATCGATTAGAAAAACCTCCTTTGCAGAACAATTTTCCCTAATAGAAAAGAAGAACAGAAAAGCTTTTAGAAAACTAAGTGTAAAGACTCACTAATTTACTCAAATTATGCTTTACAAAAAGATATTAGCTACATATTTTAGCTTTCTAATTTCAGATATAGAAGTGAGTCCTTTTATACTTAGACAGTATAATTTACAAACAGAACATTAGTGCAGCTTTTAGAAACTAAATGATATGACTCACTAGATTTATAAAGTATGTTTTTCTATTCATGATTACAAATTTTAGTATTTCAGATATTCCAGCTTATCTGAGTCATTTACAATTATTATGCATTATTTTACAAATTATAAGGATGAGATGATATTTTATTTATGCATTCACCCCCATATACTCAGTACATCCTCAAAGTACTAATCCACATATACATCTATGTGCTACATTATCTTATAATGTAGGTTCAAGTGCTCAGTATCAACTGCGTGAGTAGTTCAAGCATCTCCATTTACATCCGACAGTTGGTGAGTCCTCATAGTTCGGGGACTTAGTCATTAAGATATTTTATCTTGTTAGTTTATATGATTCAGTATTCTTTTCAGATAGTTATAGCTGGGGGTTTGTCCCAGTGACTCTCTGGTTATTAGTAGTAGAGGCTTATCAGACTGCCAGATATTATTTAGACTTACAGTATTAATTTTTAGGCATTATATTTAGATTATTCTCAGATAATTCAGTTAGTTTTCCGCATTTAGTATGAATTTTATGTCTATATTTTCCTTGTTATGAGATTCAGACTTAGTAGAAGGCAGACAAGGTTAGCTTAAGGCTACTCGTAGTCTTGAGCACCGTGTGACATCTCGAGACTAGATTTTGGGGCGTTATATTTTCAAGTCTCAAAACTCTATTAAAACCTCTAGAGAGATAAGAGATTGTAAAGTTTAGTCATTGGGTTTTCAAGGTTTGTTGGAGAGTTCGTTAGGATTGTTTTCTTATCTAAATTTCTGTAAGTTTCCTTTAATTTCTTAGTTAATCCTTTGATTTAAATCCAAATCCCAAAATCTTTGTGGGATGATTTGAGGAAATGATTGTGCTTAAATTTCACCTATTTTTAGGGTAAATAATCCTTGCTCTTTGAGGACATTAAAACGGTTTTAAAGTTGTTATTTCGCAAGTGGGCCCCCGTATGAGATTTTTATCTCGGTTTTGGATTCAAAGTATTTATATTCAATATGGGTATTTTTATTCTCATATTAATATATAGATAGTAATTTTGATAGCGTGGCATTGTGGGTGGCTTCTCAGAATGGAAAAGCTTCGATTTAGTGGACTTTCTCAAGCTTTATCAGCATCTAGGTAGGGTAGGATTACTTTTCTCATAAATTAAGCTTTATTATGATATTAGTATAATATTATTCTATATTTGGGTTGGAACTTACATCGTTTTTTCATATTTAGTAAAAGTTCAAATATTTAGTTGGTTAGATCCATTTTTCGGTAGAATTGACCAATTCTTCCTTATATTGAGTTAAATTGTTGCATTAGAAGTTATTTAACACCTTGTAGTGGAACTTGAAATTCTTAGTCTAGTTTTGGGTAGAAGTTACCATGATATGGACTCTTGGGGTAATTAGTGGGCCCTGCAAACGTTTTTTTAAGGAAAATATCCTAATAGATCCTTGTAGACCTAGCAGGTCCTCTTTCATAGTCATACATATATTCTTAAGCCTTAGTATAATTTAGAAATCCTTACAACTCTATATTAGACTTATTACTTTGTATTTAATTTAATGATTGGTATGAAACTGGCATTTACTATTCACCTATGATACTAAATTCCCGATTTGAGTCTGAAATATATGATACTAGAGTCCAGTTCGAGTCTACCATTTATGGTTTTGCTATATTTAGTTTTGATGATGAGCAGCTAACTACAAGGGTCCGGTACGCGTTGTCTGCACATTTTTATCCTCTTGTGTAGCAAACTTGTAGGTGTTATTTTGATTCTTATGGCTTTTTTCCTAAGAACATTTTAACTTATACACTACAATGATACTTATCCTACTTATGAATGATACTTATTCTTCATGGTAGTGTTTCCCTAGTGACCATAATTTAACTAATTTGTGTGTAATCTACTCTTGGTTTACAATTCTCTCTTTCTAATAATGACAAAAGGGGGAATACTAAGCCAATGTATTAGGGACCAGGTAACAAGTAATTTGAGTTGCAGATTTAAATGGCATATTGATAGGGAAAAGTATATGATGTGCTGAATAGATGAATGAAGGGAGTCATGTTAGCAAGGAGAAGTATGTAAATGCACTAAATAAGGTACATGATGATAGGAGGAATAAATTAGAGGTTTTACTACAAATGAAAACAAGGGACCAGGTCCCTGTGTTGCAAGATAAAGGAGGAAGCATGATGATATGAGGAACATTCATCTTCAGGTGGTAATCACACTGATTAAATATGATGAATGTGCATTGATGCTCGAAGCTGAAGGGTTGGTTTGTCATCATCAAAAAAGGGAAAAATTCCTATATGTAGTTTTGATGATGAGCAGCTAACTGCAAGGGACCAGGTCCCTGGATGGCTAGATATAGTACAACTGGTACGCGTTGTCTGTACAGTATTGCCCTCTTGTATAACAAACTTGCAGGTGTTATTTTGTACTAATTAGGACAACTAGTCCAATGATATTTCAGCCCTAATCATCACTCATCTATAAAAGGAAAGAAACGTCTCTTCATCAAATGGATTTTGCAAATATAAAGAATGAAGAGATGCAGCATAAACTCAGTTCCAACACTTCTCAAGTTCTTAGCTTTATGAGAGCTTAAATTTAAAATTGTTCTTGGGTGCTGATTGGTAAAAGAATTACTCATACTATAAGAGTAATTTCTTGTTCTTTTGTTGAGAGAGGTACTTAGTTAGAGTTTGCCTAACCTAGTTACTGATTAGAGTTATTCAGTAGAGAGGTCCTTGGTAGAGTTACTAAGATGATCTTGTAGTAGAGTTGCTATAAGCGAAAAAAGCCTAGAGGTAGGACAAAATCTAGACTATAATTGGGAGGTTAATTATAGTATATTTCTTCAGTGATTATGATGGCAAGTCATGGTCTTTCCTTTCCTGGGTTTTTACATAAAAATCTTGTATTTTTACTCTTCCTACACTCTATCTTGTTTTCCTGCGCTTTACTATTTGTTTGCTCTTGATTGATTTTGAGAGACCTGGTCCCTCACTGTGTGGTTGCACCCCCAAGGATTTGACAATTCATATCAGAGCTAGGTCACTCTAAAAGGTTTATACCTAGAGTGTTTTTGTTTTCATGGATGCTTCACCAAACCTAGAAGAAGGGCAATTTACCACTAGACCACCTAGATTCAATGTAAAGTACTATGGGTAGTGGAAAATAAGGATGTTTGACTTCATTATGGCTGAAGATAGTAAGATTATGGACATAATTATTGATGGTCCTTATGTTCCAGTTAAATAAGTCAAATAAGTAGAAATAACAAGAATGGTGGTAAAAAGTAGGAGACAATATGATGATGAAGATAAAAGAAGGTTGATAAAAACTACAAGGACAAGAAATTGCTAGTCTGCGGTATAGAGGTTAATAAATATAATAGGATCTCAACCTATAAAAATGCCAAAGAGATTTGGATTGCTTGAGGACTGCACATGAAGTTACTATTCATATGAAAGATTCTAAAGTAGATATGTTGACTACTCAGTATGAAACCTTCGCCATGAAAGAAGGAGAAACAATCCATGAAATGCATACAAGATTCAGTTCTATGGCTAATAAGCTTTACTGCCTGGGAGAAGTGATTCCATTATATAAGCAAGTGAGAAAAATTATTAGTGTTCTTCCTAAGTCCTAGAAAAGAAAACTAGATTCCATAACTAAAGCAAGAAATTTGAAGACCCTTACTATGGCTGAACTGATTGGAAATTTGAAAACCCATGAGCTCAAGAAGTTATAAGGGTTGGAGAAGAAGAAAATAAAGAGAGAAAAATCCATGGAATTGAAAGATTCATAATATGATCTAATTGATGATAAAGATATTGATGTTGCCTATTTGGAAAATAGGATTGTTAGAACTATGAAGATGAGTGGTCAGTTCCAAAGAAAAGGAAGAAGAAGCAAAAAAGGAAGCAGTACCGAGGTATGTCACAAATGTGGAATTCATGAGCATTTCATTAAGGATTGTCCATTGCACAAAATGGATTACAAAGGGTAACTCAAGACCAGAGGTGACAAAGAAAAGAAAAGAGACTAGGTCCATGAAAATTCAAGAAGGAAAACAACAGCTGAGTATTTTGTAAAGAAAGCTCTAGAAGCATGGGGAGACCCATCTAGTGATTCAAGTGAAGATGAGAGGACTGGAGATATTTATATGCTAGCAATGGAAGATAATCTATTTATTTATGATTCCTTGTTTTCTTTTATGGAAAACACTAAATATGAAGAAGAAATAAGGTAACATTTTCTGATCTTAAAGAAAACTTGCACAACTATTCTGATAGAAAAATAAAAAAGCTTGCAAATATGTTGATTGACTCTGCATGTGAAATGACTTAGAAAAATTTTGCTCCTAAAGAAAAGGTATAATGTCAAGAGTTTAAGTTAATTTCTCTAACTATCTAAATATCTGAAATCAAAGAGCAGGTTACTAAGTTAAAATAATAAAATCTAAATTTAGTGAGTTAACTAGAGAAAAGGGATAATTCTTGTGACAAAGAAAAGAATAATTCTCTAAAATAAAAAAAATAGAAGATCAGGAACTTGAGTTTATAGCCTTGACTCTCCAGATATTAAAAATTGAGAAATAGGTTGCTAAGCTGAAACTTGAAAATTTGAGTTTAGTAAGTCAACTGGAGAAAGTAGATGCTTTTGAGAATAAAGAGAAGAAAGAAGCCTCAAAGTTTTAGGTTGATCTTGAAGAAAGATTAGATGATTCTCAAAAGAAACTCATGACTACACTTTATAAAAATGAGGAATTAGAAAGGGACCTAGTCCTTCAGAGGGAAGAACTTATAAAATCCCTACAATGAGGTACATCTTCTCAGATCCTTTTAAACCTAACTAGTCAAGGTGATAGTAATGGGAAGGTTCTTGGTTATCAAGAAGGAATATAAGTTCGTGGGTCTCAAGGTAAGATTGCTCAAGATGCTAAGAACAAGGTACACAAGCCTCTATGTACTCACTGTGGAAGAGATGGACACCTGAAAGAAGATTATCAAAGCTTGCTCAGAGGAAGAATGACAAATGTTAGACATGTCCACCAAGGGAGAACCTATCCCAAAAGTGTAAGACCTTGAAAAAAACAAGAATAAACTCACACTACCTAAATGGACAAAGAAGGATTTAATCATACCTCTGTCCTCCTTTTGAGAACTCAAACTTAAATGGGTTCCCAAGTCTAATACATGATTGTGAATACATGAGGGAAAAAGGGTTTCAATTAAAAAAATATTTTTGTTACATAATTGCTAAAGCCTATGAATGGAAGGTTTGATTATATTCCCTTTCCTAAGACACTTTAAGGTAAAGGTGCACTATGTGATTTGTATTCCTATCCCAAGAATGAGCTCAAAGATATGAAAGAAGTTAGTAAGTTTAGAGAAATGCTAAAGGAACTCTAGACATTTGAAGAATGCCAAGTCTAGGACCTAGTCCTCAGACCCATTTCCATAATAAATCACGGTATCATGCAGTGTAATGAATCTATCAAGTTAATACTGGGATTGATCAAACTAACCTGACCTACTATTAAGTAAATCAGTGTCTCCTCACAAAATGGGCTATGTTCAAGAGGCAAGTATCCTTAGTAAATTAGTACTTGTTGGTCTAACTTAGTACCATAACTTTGAAGGTATACACCCATGGGAACAGCTTTGGAGGTGAACAAATATGGTAAACGCAAAGTTAAGAATTCACACAAACTAGAGAGGGACCTGGTTCTATCTCTTGGGTTAGTATCTTGTATGTGAAAATTTTATTTGTTCTGTCAAGAAAAAGCCGCATCCTCCCTGTCCTTGTGTCAGAACAAAGTTGTCCTATTCTAAAAGGAAAGGTGAGTCACCTAAAGCCTAATATTGATCATAGCTTTTTCCCCCAGAAAACCCTTTCTTGTGCTCATTATTCCTTAAATTTTGCTACACCCACTCCTTCTCATATTAAAAATGGAAAATCCAAATTCTAAATAGCCCTTCTAAGAAAAAAACCATTTTGACGGTTGCAACTCTCCTAGTTTCTTGTCCTTCAAAGGATTCTGAGCTTAGCATTATAAAAATTCCTTCCTAAACCATTCTGAAAAATAGCCTTCTTCTTCTACACTTTGAAAGCCTAACCCTTTCATCATACAATCTACTAATGAACAACCATCCCTAAATCTTTAAATCTGGACTGATAATATTGTGATAAATGAAACCTGGGTTGCTAAAAATCTTATCTTGTTGTCACATATCCTAATAAAGATCTTAGTTGTTCATAAGAAAATCGGTGTCAGTTAATACCTAAAGTTTCTGAAAAATAGTCTAGAAGTTTTATTGAGAAGCAGCTAACTCTCAAGGGACCTGGTCCTAAGAAGAGAAAAGTAGCTAAAAGAAAATTCGTGATCACTTATACTAGAAGAAAGAATGGGGAGAAAAATGAGGTTATATCCAAGGAATAAAGAAATAGGTTCTTGAAGAATCAAAAGGTGTTGGAAGGATTTATGATTGAAATGTGCTAACAGAACCTAGTATGATTGAATTAGTAGAGATGATTAAAAATTAAGGGTGGATGAATCTCATGGAAGGACCTATTCCTACTGTGTTTGATGAGATAGTCAGGGAATTCTATTTCAATTTAGAATTCTCAAAGGATCGGATGAATTTGACTGCATAGTTCCAAGGAAGGAAATAAGGTTGAATGAGGAAACATTGGGAAGGATTTTGGAAGTTCCTATATATAGGGTGAGAACAGTCTTCATGAAGCTGCCTTCAATAGAATTCTTAGCCAATGCATCCAAAATAAAAGGCAAATCTATAGTTGCAGTGAATAGGAAATCACTCAAGAGTGAGTTTCAATTGGTCTTTGACTTTGTGAACAAGATAATTTTGCCTAGGTCACAAAAGAAAATCATTGCCTCATCCACTGATTTATATATAATAAAATGCCTGAGTAGCTTTGAATTCATTAATCTTCCTATATTGATGATAGAACACATTCACAAAGTGTTTCCTAGGAAGAATGGAAAGCATGATATGTCTTATGGATTTTGGCTGAACAAAGTACTTAATCATTATGGCATTATTGGTGAAACTGAAACCCAAAGATCTGTATTGCAAATATTTGACATGAAAACACTGGTCAATACTGAATATGTCAAACCAGGTAGCATTTATCAAATGGAGCTCAGCAAGAAAATAGAGGAACTGAAGTTCAACCTAGCTACCAAGGATGAAGAAATCAGCAAGCTCCAGGTAACAATACAACATTTCTCTAAAAAATACCATGTAATAATGAAATGATAAGAACTAAGAATGTTGAACTAAAAAAGGGGTGTCAATTTTACTTGATAAGGTCCTTAGCCTTAATGGAGAGATAAGGCATCTCAATAATGACCTGACCCTACTTCTTCAAAATCCTTTTACCAATCCTTCACTGTTTAATCCCTCTTGATGCTCGTGGATTTTTCCCAAAGAGCATTTAACTTATACACTACAATGATACTTATCCTACTTATGAATAAATCTTTGCTTTGTGTCTTTCATTTGTTCTCTTTAATTTCAAAGTTATTCTTCATGCTAGTGCTGCCCTAGTGGCCATGATTTAACTAATTTTTTCTTAATTTACTCTTAGTTTACTATTCTCTCTTTTTAGTGATGCAAAAAGGGGAATTGAGCTTATATAGTGGAGGCTAGGTAACAGGCAATTTGAGTTACAGATTTGAATGGCATATTGATATCCGGAAGTATATGATGTGTTGAATAGATTAATGAAACAAAGTCATGTTAGAAAGGGGAAGTATGTAAATGCACTAAATGAGGTGCATGATTATAGAAGGAAAAATCAAATATTTTTGTTGCAAATAACAACAAGGGACCAGGTCCTTGTGTTATATGATGAGTGAGAAAGCCTGATGATAGGGGGAACATTCATCTTCAGGTGGTAATCATAATGATTAAATGTGATGAATGTGCACTGATTCTCAAAGTTGAATGATTGGTTTGTCATCATCAAAAAGGGGAAAATTTCTATATGTAGTTTTGATGATGATCAGCTAACTGCAAGGGACCAGTTCCCTGGATGTGCAAGATATAGTACAACTGGCACGTGTTATCTACATATTTTTGTTCTCCTATGTAACAAACTTCCAGGTGCTATTTTTTACTGATTAGTAGAGCTAGTCCAGTGATCTTTCATCCCTAATCATCACTCATCTATAAAAGAAAAGAGAGGCTTCTTTATCAAATGTTATTTTCAAATACAAAGAGTGAAGAGAGGCAGCATAAACCCAGTTCCAACACTTCTCAAGTTCTTTGCTTTATGAGAGGTTAAATTGAAAAATGTTCTTGAGTGCTGATTTGTAAAAGAATTACTCATTCTATAAGAGTAATGTCTTGTTATATTGTTGAGAGAGGTGCTTAAGTAGTGTTGCCTAAGCTAGTTGCTAATTAGAGTTAATCAGTAAAGAGGTCCTTGGTAGAGTTACCAAGATGAACTTGTAGTTGAGTTGCTATAAGCGAAAAAAGCCTAGAGGTAAAATGAAATCTAAACTATAATCAGGAAGTTGATTATAGTGGATTTCTTTGGTTCTTGTGAGGGCAAGTCGTGGTTTATACCTTTCTAGTTTCCACATAAAAATATTATGTTTTTACTCTTCTGATACTCCTTATTTTCCTGTGCTTTACTGTTTATTTTTCTGTGATTGATTTTGAGGGACCTGATCCCTCACTGTGCAGTGCAACCCCGAAGGGTTCAATAAGTTCACTTATGAGGATTAAGGATCTGATTTAATTTGGGTGGTTATGGTATAAAAAGGTTTCATAGATTTGAATTTGATTGTTGGTTACTTTATAATTATTATTATAGTCGGTGATTCTCCCTTAATTATATCCCATCGGGCTTATCGATTGGATTGTCTTTCTTTTTTTTGCACCTTCTGGGCTTATGGGGCTTAATTAGGCTATATTTAGCTTATATTTACTCAACTTTATTTACTTCATTATTATTTCTTGTTAGCTGGAGTATTATTTTAGGTTTGCCCCTATATATCTAACTTTAGTTTATATTCTCACATCTTATTATGTTTTTATTATGATTTAGCTAAGTTAGTCAATGATGCCTATTGTGTACTCATTGTTCTAGTGCTTATACTATACTTCTACATCTTTTTCTGATGCAGACATAAGTACAAGTCACCAATATTGATATTACATTTAGCTTTTTTAGCACTCAGATATAGGGTGAGATTTTAAAGCTAGATTTGATCTTATCCTTCAACTATTTTGGACTGTCTTTACATTCGATACTACCTATATATTGACACTATTCAGTACTCATCTTTGGTATTTAATGGCTCTTGTACCAACCTTACTAGGTCAAAGAATACTCTTTTGTACACTTTTCTCATTCTCTGCTTTTATTTAGTATTTTGCATCTATAATAATGTATTTATTGATCAATTGTATGCTTTAATTTTTTTTAATTAATATACCTTCCACTTGTTAGCAAAATACTAATGATCTATCTATGGTTTGTCTTACCTACTAATGGGTTAGAATAGGTGTCATCATGACCTGTGAAATTCAGTTGTGACAAATTGGTAGTAGAGACTAGGTTCACTAGTATTGTTGGTACATAAGCAACTGTATAGTAGAGTCTCACGAATCAAAACGATGACATTTATTTCTTATCTTTGGGAGGCTATAGGACATTCTTAGGAGAACTTCACTTTTTTTATTCACTTTGTGTATCGATCTATGTTGGTTTCTAAAATTTACACTATTTTACTCTTTTGTAGATGGTTAGGACGCGGTCTATGATGACTAGAGATAATCATAGAGGCCGAGGTCAGGGCGAGAGTTGCAGCCCCAACTAGGGGTCAAGGTAGGATGCCCTCACCAAATCTTGCTATTTTCTCCTACCCATAGATTCTGCCTCTCCGGCCATTGATTATCCAGGGGAATGCTCAGGATCCACCAGGCTTTATTTCTTCCTCATTGCTCAAAGATACCTTTGTTTAGTTGTTCGATTTGATTGGTCGTGTATCGTCTGATGGTACTCATCCTGTAGATCAGAGTGGCATAGATACAGGGGCGCACTCTATATCTATTACTCCTAGAATTGAGGTATCTCTAGTATAGGTGTTTTCTAAATCAGTAGCCACCCAACCAACAATGTCTATTGAGGAGGAGAAGATGTTGGGCAAATTTCTTAGATTGACTCCACCTAGATTTGTAGGAGCTCCGATAAGGATGCATTTGAGTTCTTGATTTCCTGTGATTATAGTCTCCATAATTTGGGCCTCACTAAAACTCGCGGGGATAAATACACCATAATTTAGTTATACTGGCTGCTAAACATTTATAGAGAGATTATTTTAATTCTAGGCCAGCTAGATTTCCTTCTTTGACATGGCCCCATTATCTAAGGTTATCTTGGAGAAGTATATATCTTACAGCCTTTGAAATCATCTGAGAGATCAGTTCATAAGATTAGAGAAATATTCTATGATCATTTTAGAGTATGAGGCACGATTCCACGATTTGGCCAGGAATGTTACTGTTATCTTATTGACCAAGTATGTATGTTTTTGTTGTTTTGTTAGGAAGCTGAGACTCTTATTCTTTGTATTACAACTCAAGTTTTGGTTGCATCTAGTAGGTCTTTCACTGTGTTTTCTAATTACTCCCAGACTATGTAAAAGATATATCACAATATCTAAGAGGGAAGTGACAAGAGATCACATCACTAGGGTAGTTTCAATAAGAGCTAAAGTGGCTCACAGTTTAGAAACAGAGGTTCTTAAAGCAGGTAACCTTTGCATCTATCTTATCAAGAAATAAGGTTATCCTAATAGGTCTGTCCATACCACACTTTAGATTATAGAGGGAGATTAGACCGATTATAGTGATTACAGTAGAATAATCAGTGCCAACTTTCAAGAGGTTCACATTTTAGGACTGTAAGATGAGGTGGCTATTTTCGATCAGTCAGATCTTTTGGTTAGAGTGAAGTGCTTAGAGCATGCTATGATTGTGGGTTAGTCAACCATTATTTTAGTAAGTGTCCCTGATATGGGAAAATAGTGCTTGTAATGCAGAGTGTTTGGCCAATTAGGGCAGTGCCTCCCCCAGGTAGAGGTGGTATATAAGGTTAAAGGGATAATCTCTAGGTTTCTCAATAAGGCTATCAGTAAGGTAGGATAGGTTTTCAATTAGGTGCCCATCCACATGGCGATCAAGGTCATTTGTATGCAGTACCTAGTGGGTCAGAGGTAGATTCTTCAAATATTGTGATTGTAGGTACGACTTCAATGTACGTCATCCAGTTATTGCTTTATTTGATTTGGGATCCACTTTTCAATATATGTCTTCTTATTATGCACTATAATTAGATTTGTCTTGGGAGTCCTTGTCTATTTTATTACATGTATCTACTCTTGTAGGTAATTCTTTAGTAATGGATTTGGTTTACAGATTGTGTGTTATGACCTTTTAGGAGTTTGATACTTAGGTTGATCTTATTGTGTTAGATATGGTGGTCTTTGATGTGATTCTATGCATGGTCTAGTTATCCACTTATCATGCAATCCTAGATTATTTTTCCAAGACCATTAATTCCAAGCCTAACATACCCTCAATTATGTGGTAGGTACTATTAGCCACGCACTGATACGAATTATTTTCTATGTCCAGGCTAGGAGACTGATATTAAGGGGCTGTTAGTCTTATCTTGCATATATTTATGATATTAGTGAAAAGAGTCCTTTGCTTGATTTGTTTTCCTATAGCCGATGATTTTATTGATGTTTTTCCTTCTAATAATCTGGCCTTCCTCATAAGCGCGATATTGAGTTTGCTATTAATCTTGTATCGGGAACCCAACCTATTTCTATGGTATCTTATCATATGGGTCCTGCCTAGCTTAAGAAGATGAATTCTCGACTTCAAAATCTTCTGGGTTTAGGGATTTATTTGGTCGAGTGTATCAACTTACGTTACTCCTATCTTTATTATGAATAAGAAAAATGTTTCTATGCGTATGTGTATTGACTACAGGCAGCTAAATAAGGTGAAAGTAAAGAATATGTATCATATGCCTTGCATTGATGATTTATTTGACTATCTTCAGGGACCGGTATTATTATTTAAGATTTACTTGAGATATGATTACCATTAGTTGAGTATTCAGGTAGGGATATCCCTAAGACAGCTTTCAAGACTTGTTATGGTCATTATGAGTTCCTAGTGATGTTTTTTGGGTTAACCAATGCCCTAATCGCATTAATAAATTTTATGAACAAAGTGTTCAGGCCTTATTTGGACTACTTTGTGATTATTTTCATTGATTATATCCTTGTGTAATCAAGGAGTAGGGAAGATCATGAGTAGCATTTTTGGGTTATGCTGCAAACTTTGAGAGATCATAGTCATTATGTAAAATTATGAAAGTGAAGTTTTGGCTTGAGTTGTTTCATTCCTAGAACACGTGGTGTCTAAGGATGGGATTATGGTGGATCTAGTAAATATTGAAGCTATTTGTGATTGGACCAAACCTATATCTTTAATTGAGGTTCGTAGCTTTATTGGTTTAGCAGGTTGCCACAGGTAATTAATTGAGGGTTTTACTTCTATTTTAGTGCCGATGACTAGGTTGACCAGAAGGAGGTTCCTTTTAAGAGGTCCAAAGAGCGTGTGCTGAGCTTTGTGAATCTTACGGGCTTGTTTTCTTCGGCTCCTATTTTAACTCTTTTTATTAAGGGTCGGGGATTTACCATATATTGTGATGCTTCTAATGTAGGGATAGGTTGTATTCTAATGCATCAAGGTCAAGTTATTTCTTATGCATTGAAGCAGCTAAAGGTCCACAAGCACAACTACTTCACTCATGATTTGGAGTTGGCAATGATAGTATTTGCACTTAAGATTTGGAGGCACGACTTGTATAGTGTTCATTGTGAGATCTATTACGACTATCGTAGTCTTCAGTACATTATAACCCAATGGGAGGTTAATTTAAGACCACCCAGGTGGATTGATTTGCTGATGGACTCTGATGTCTCTATTTTGTATCATCTGAGCAGGGCAAATATGTTAGCAGATGCCTTGAGATAGAAGGCAGTGAGTATGGGTAGTTGGCCTTTATTTCAGTTTTGGAGTGACCTTAGGCTGGGCATGTTAATTCCTTAGCCAACTTGATGGTTTGGCTTGATATTACTGACTCTGGAGGATCCTTGCTAGTGTTGAGGCTAGGTCTACCTTATTTGAGCAGATTAAGAGTAAGAAGTTTAAGGATTGTAGACTTTATAGCATTCATCATCAGGTTTTGATAGGTGAACCTAGGAGGGCTACCCTGGCTCAGAGGGTATTTTGAGGTATGATGTATTTTTCAAGGCTTGGAAACTTGATTTAGTTGATATTATGGGATACTCAAAACTCTAGATATTCTATTTACCCCGGTACAGACAATATGTATAGAGATTTAAGGCAACATTACTGATAGAGTGGCATAAACAGAATGTAGCAAAATTTATAGCTCGTTGCCTATGTTTTCTACTGGTAAAGGTCAAGCATTAGAGACCTGATGGCCTGATTCAAATATTACCAATTTTTGAGTGAAAGTGGGACTGGTTCACTATGGACTTCGATAGTGCTTTGCCTCTCACTTCTCATGGTTTTTATGGAATTTAGGTCATTATAGATTGATTGACTAAATTGGCCCATTTTATCCCTATTCAGATGACTTACAATGTGTAGTGGTTTGCTCTTATCTATTTCTGTGAGCTAGTTTTCCTATATAGAGATCCATATCTATCATATCATATAGAGGCTCAGTGTTTACTTCTAGTTTCTAGAGAAATTTTTAGGAACTCAGGTTGACCTTAACACCGCATTTCACCCTTAGATCGATGATAGTCAAAGTGGACTATTTAGCTTCTTGAGGATATGCTACACTTATGTGTTATGGACTTAGAAGGTTAGTGGGAATAACACTTAACCTTTGCAGAGTTTGCCTAATAATAATATCTACCATTCAAATATTTAGATGGCACCATTTGAGGTATTATATGGTAGGCATTGTTGACCTCTGATAGGTTGTTTTAAGACCTATAAGGTTAGGCTCATGGTATGGACTTACTTCACTAGTCATTAAACAATTTTTAGGTGATTCAGGATAGGTTGAGGGCGGCTCAGATTAGGCAAAAGAGTTATGTTAATCATAGACTTCATACCCTTAAGGTATGGAGTTGATCGTCTTTTTCTATGAGTATTGCTCGTGAAAGGCATGAAAAAGTTTAGGAGGAGGGTCAAGCGCATCCCCAAGTATATTGGACCATTTGAGATACTTCTGACAATTAGGTAGCTTATGAGTTGGTATTTCCCCCCAGATTATACATCTTTTCACCAAGATTTACAAGTCTCTATGTTGCTGTGTTATATCTTAAATGAGTATCACGTGCTTTGGTAGGACTCAAAAAAGTTAGATGAAAGGTTGGCCTTTGTAGAGGATCCAGTTATCATATTAGCCATGGATGTCAAGTGGTTCCACTCTAGAGAAATTTCAGTAGCTAAGGTCTAATGGAGACACCACATAGTCCCAGAGGAGATCATCCCCAGTTGTTCGAGCCTTCAAGTACACCTTGATTCTTTATTTTTGCTAACAAAAGGCATTTTAGTAGATATGTTATAATGACCCTCCAAGTCATTTTCTGCACTTCTGCACTATTTTACTATTTAGAGCTTTCCCATAGTTTCTCCAACTCATTTATGACTTGGTGGATAGGTGTTTAGAGCCAATACCTGTGTTGAAGTTTTTGCAATTGCGAATTTAAGTATCGGGCTTAAATTTTAGGATAACCACCTCATATGACAATTCTGGAATTTCATCAGCCTTCAAATGTCAATTTTAGGCTAGGGGGCCCTTGGTTTGGGTCTCGAGGCTTCTGGACTCATTTTAGGTTATTGGATGGATTTAGTTAGAACAATAATTTAGATGTGGGACCTATATTTCATCCAAATGACCTATTGAAATTTTGGTGTTGCCATTGAGTTTGGAATGTTAAATTTTGTAGGGTATCTTAGCTCATTTGTGTTCACAAAATTCTGAACGAATCTCAAGGGTCCAATACAAACTTGGCAAGTTTTTCTAAGTGCTAGTGCAGGTCTCAATCGGTGCAACTGCTTAAGAAAACCTTTAGTCTCTTAAGTGGAGTTTAGTTTAGCAATAAGTGAATTAATTTAGTGACCAACATTGGTACCTACCTATCCTCTTTAATGAAGGGTCGCTTTAGTGACACTGGTTCACTTTAGCGGAGGCCATCCATGGGCTTAGGCACTCAAGTGGTCAATTCGCCACTAAAGCATTTATCGCTGGTGCATTTAAGACTTGACCTTCTCAGTTTTTGGTCATTTTCATGTCCCAAAACCCCATTAAAACCCTATAGAGCTAAGAGATTATGAAGTTTGGTCATTGGGTGTCCGAGGTGAGTTGGAGAGTTCATGGGAATCATTTTCTCATCTAAATTTATGTATGTTTTCTCTAATTTCTTAGTTAATTCTCTGATTCAAACCAAAATTCCTAAAACTTTGTCGGCTGATTTGAGAGAGTATTGTGCTTAGATTGGACATATTTTTGGGTAAATGATCCTTGATCTTTGAGGGACATTTTGACGATTTCAAAGATGCAATTCTGCAAGCGGGCCCACCATGAGATATTTAGCTTGATTTTGGACCCAAAGCATTTATATGCAATATGGTTATTTTTATTCTCGTATTAATGCATATATCATGATTTTGATAGTATGGCATTGTGAAGAGGCTTCTTTGAAGGGAAAAACTCTGCTTTAGTGAACTTTCTCGAGCTTCATTGGCATCAAGGTATGCTTGGATTACTTTCCTCATAGATTGAACTTTATTATGAAATTAGTACATTATTATGCTAGATTTGAGTTAAAACTTACGGCTTGGTTGCATGTCTAGCGGAATTTAGAATATTTAGCCGTTAAAGAGTTGTTTGAAGGTAGAATTAACACATTCCTCCTTTCCTTAAGTTAAATTGTTTCCTTAGGATATATTTAGACTTATTAACATGTTCAAGTAAAACTTGAAATCCTTGGTCTAGTGTTAGGTAGGAATTGTCTTAGTAGACTTTCGGGGTTAGTAGGGGGCCTCGTCGGCCCTATATTAGGTCAAATATACTAATTATCTCTTTGTAGACCTCGGAGGACTTAATTCATTACCATACATATATTCTTGAGCTTATTATGATTTAGACATTTTTTGAAATTTTGTCTAGACTTGTTACCTTATACTTTATAAGCTAGTTTGTTACCTTATACTTTATAAGCTAGTTCGTGTCCGATACTTACTATTCACCTATGATACTAAATTCCAAATTTGAGTCCAAAATGTATGTATTAGAGTCCAATTTGTGTCAGGAATTTATGGTTCACTTATGATTAACAAGAATCCAATTTGAGCCCAGTGCTTATGGTATAAAAGGGGTTCATAGATATAGTTTCGACTGTCGGTTTCTTTATAACTATTATTTTTGTAGGCAGTTCTCCCCTGATTATACCCATCGGGCTTATGGAGACTTAATTGGATTGTCTTTCTCTTATTTGCGCCTTTTAGGATTATGGGGGCGCAGTTAGGCTGTTGCTATCATATATTCCCTTGACTTTATTTACTTTGTTATTTTTTATCTGTCAGTCAGAGTATCATTTCAGTTTGCCCTTTATCCCTGACTTTATTTTATATTCTGATATCTTATTATTCTTTAATTATGATTTATCTTAGTCGGGTGATGATGCCTATTGGGTGCCCGTTATTTTGGTACTCATACTACATATTTACATATTTTTTATACAAACTGAGTACTAGTCACTGATATTAACGTTACCTCCAAATTTTTTTTTGGGACTCGGATATAAGGTGAGCTTTCATAGCTGGAGCTAATCTTATTTCCTTTTACTATTTTGTAAGATCTTTAGTTTTGAGACTACCTATATATTGACATTATTTAGAACTCATCTTTGGTATTTAGAGGCTCTTGTACCGACCTTTTTTGTCATAGAATACTCTTTTGTACACTTTTCTCATTCTCTGCTTTTATTTAGTATCTTGCATCTATGATAATCTATTTATTGATCAATGTTTGCTTTATTTTTAATATTTATTATACCTTTCACTTGTTAGCCAACTACTAAAATTCTAGCTATGGTTGGTCTTACCTATTGATGGGTTAGAGTAGGTGTCATCATGACCTGTGAAATTCAGTCATAACAAATTAGTAGGAAAGACTAGGTTCACTAGTATTGTTGTTACAAGAGCAAGTTTATAGTAGAGTCTCGCAAATCAAAATGATGTAGTTCATTTCTTATCGTTAGGAGACTATAGGATATTATTGGGAGAGCTTCACTTTTTTTATTCACTTTGGATGTTGAGTCTGTATTGGTTTCTAAAATTCACATTGTTTCACTCTTTTGTAGATAGTTAGAATGAAATCTATGATGACTAGAGATGAGGACCCTAAGTCCATGTATAGGGCTCCTATTAGAGGTCTTGGCCAGCCTAGCGCTTGAGGTTAGGTCAAGAGCTGCAGCCTCTACTATAGGTCAAGTTAGGAAGCCCTCACCAAATTTGGCTATTGCTCCCCACCCATACATTTTACTATCCCAGCCATTGGTGGGTCAGGGGATATCTTAGGATCCACCAAGGTTAATTTCTTCATCATTGCTTAGAGATGCCTTAGTTTAGTTGTTCGTTTTGGTTGGTGATGCACCGTCTGATAGTGCTCAACCTTCAAATCAAAGTGGCATAGATGTAGGGGTGCACCCTATATCTATGACTCCCGGAATTAAGGTCTCTCCAGCATAGGTGGTTACTCAATCAGTATCACCCAGTCAACTATGTCTATTGAGGAGAAAAAGATATTGGGCAGATTTTTTAGATTGACTCCACCTAGATTTATAGGAGCTCCAAGTGAGGATGCATTTGAGCTCTTGATTGTTTGTGAAAATAGTCTCCATAATTTGGGTCTAATTAAAACTTACGGGGTAGAATTCACCATTTTTCAGTTGGGCTTGGCAACTAGACATTAATACAGAGGTTAACTTAATTCCAGGCCAGCTAGATCTCCTTCGATTATGTGGCCCAGTTCTCAAAGGTTTTCTTAGAGAATTATATACCTCACAACCTTTGGATTCTCTAAGAGATTAGTTTTTAATATTGGATAATGATTGTATGCTCATTTTAGAGTATCAGGGACGATTCCACAAGGTTGCTAGGCTTGCTATTGCTATTTTACTGACCGAGTATGTATGGGTCTAGTGTTTTTTTAGGAGGCTAAGACTTCTATTCTTTTTATTATGACTCAGAGTTTGGTTGCAGCTGGCAATTCTCTTACTGAGAATTCTTTTTATGCCCAGACTAAGGAGAAGATATAACATGAGGCCCAAGGGGCTAGTGATAAGAGATCATATCACTAGGGTAGTTTTAGTGAGAGCCAGAGTGGCTCAATGTTTATTTATAAAGGTTCTTAAAGCAGGTAGCCTCCGCATCTATCTTATCAAGAAACAAGTTCGTCCTAGTAGGTCTGTTTCTTCCATACTTTAGATTACATCAAGAGACCAGAACAATTATAGTGGTTATAGTGGGATAAGAAATGACCAACCTTCAAGAGGTGCACATTCCAGGACTGTGAGCTGAGGTGGCTATTTTGGGTAAGTTGGATCTTTTGGTCAGAGTAAAGTGCTTAGATCATGCTACGATTGTGCTTTATTCATCCATTTTTCAAGGAAGTGTCCCCAATGTGGGGAAATAGTACTTGTAGTGTAGAGTGTTCAACAGATTAAGGTAATGGATCCCCAAGGTAGAGGTGGTATAGATGGTTATAGGGATGGTCTCTAGGGTTCACAAAGAGGTCCTCGGGAAGGTAGGATAGGTGTTTAGTTAGGTACCCAGCCAATCGAAGTTATTTGTATGCAGTACCTAGTTGGTCAGAGGTAGAGTCTTCAAATATTGTGATTATAGGTACTACTTTAATGTACGTCATCCAACTATTGCTTTATTTTATTTAGGATCCACTTATTCATATGTGCCTTCATATTATCATACACTGTGGTTAGAGTTGTCTTGGGAGTCTTTATTTGTTCTTTTTCATGTATCTACTTTTGTATGTGATTCTTTAGTAATGGATCGGGTTTACAAATAGTGTGTTATAACCTTTCAGGAGTTTGATACTCAAGCTGATCTTATTGTGTTAGATATGGTGGTCTTTGATGTGATTCAGTGCATGGACTGGTTATCCACTTATCATGCAATCTTGGATTTTTTTCCATGACCATTACTTCCATGCCTAGTATAAACCCTGTTATGTGGCAGGGTACTATTAGTCGCGTAATGATAGGAATTATTTCCTATGTTCAGGCTAGGAGACCGGGGCTCATTATTCTGATCTTGCATATATTTATAATATTAGTAAAAAGACTATTTTTCTTGATTTAATTCCTATATCCCATTATTTTATTAATATTTTTCCTACTGATAACCTGGCCTTCCTTCGAAGTGTGATATTGAGTTCGTTATTGATCTTGAATTAGGCACTTGACCTATTTCTATGGCACCTTATCACATGGATCCTGTTGATCTTAAGGAGATAATTCTCAACTTCAAAATCTTCTGGTTTAGGGTTTTATTAGGCCGAGTGTATCTCCTTGGGGTGCTCCCATCTTTTTAATGAAGGAGAAAGATGGTTTTATATGTCTGCATATTAGTACAAGCAGCTGAATAAGGTGACAGTAAAGAATAAGTATCCTATGCCTCGCATTGATAATTTATTTGACCAGCTTTAGGGAGTGGTAGTATTCTTTAAGATTGATTTCAGATCTGATTACCATCAGTTGAGTATTCAAGAAGAGGACATCCCTAAGACCGCTTTCTGGACTTTCTATGGTCATTATAAGTTCATGGTGATGTCTTTTGGGTTGACCAATGCCCCAACTGTGTTCATAAATTTTAGGAATCGAGTGTTTTGGCCCTATTTAAACTCCTTTGTGACCATTTTCATTGATGATATCCTTGTGTATTCTGGGACTAGGGAGGAACATGAGCAGCATTTGATGGTTGTGCTCCAGACTTTGAGAGATCATAGTCTTTATGCCAAATTCTCAAAGTGCAAGTTTTGGCTTGAGTTGTTTTATTCCTAGAACATGTGGTGTCTAACAATAGGATTATGGTGGATCCAGTGAAGATTGATTTGTGATTAGGCCAAACCTGCATCTTCGATTGAGGTTTGTAGCTTTATTGGTTTGGCAGGTTACTATAGGCGGTTCATTGAGGGTTTTACTTCTACTGCAGTGCCGATGACTAGGTTGACTAGAAAGGATGTTCCTTTTTAGAGGTCTGAGGAATATATGTTGAGCTTTTTGATTCTTAAGGGCTCTTTTTCTTCAGTTCCTATTTCTACTCTTTTTATTGAGGGTCAAAGATTTAACGTATATTGAAGGCTTCTGGTGTAGGGATAGGTTGTGCTCTAATGCATCAAGGTCGAGTTATTTCTTATGCATTGAGGCAACTAAAGGTCCAAAAGCACAACTACCTTACTCATTCTTTGGAGTTGGTGATGGTAGTATTCGCACTCAAGATTTGGAGGCACAACATGTATGGAGTTCATTGTGAGATCTATTACGACCATCATAGTCTTATGTACATTATGACCCAATGGGAGATTAATTCGAAACCACTCAGGTGGATTGATTTGTTGAGGGACTCTAATATCTTTATTCTATATCATCTGGGTAGGGCGAATATGGTAGAAGATAACTTGAGCCAGAAGGCGGTGAGTACGGGTAATTGGCCTTTATTTCAGTTTTGGAGAAGCCTTAAGATGGGGATGTTAAGTACTTAGCAAACTTATAGGTTTGACTTGATATTTCACACTCCAAGAGGATCCTTACTTGTCAAGACACGAGGATACCCCCTGGTCGCGACAATGGAGCTTATAACAACAAGGGGCTACAAGCTAACCCATGAGTTGGTACCTGTTGTGAGCACTGAACAAGATAGTAATACAATATATGCGCTGAAAGTAATCTGATAAGACACTGTAAAACTGGATACTAAAATACGAATCAAAATATGTCTTAAATATCTTATAGCAATTGATAACACTGAAATGACTGACTTCCTGACTAACTAATTGTCTGAAAGCCTCTAAACATCATGAGGAGTTGATAAGATAGACCCCCAACTAACTCTAACTAACTGAACATATGAAAATACTTAAGTAAATGAAATAAAAAAACCATGTCCTCGATGGATGAGGACTCACCTTAATTGCTGCTGGGTAATGTTGAACTGTCTAAGAGCGATTGGGAAACTATACGTCCGAACCTATGTTATAAGACAACATAGTGCAAAGAAAAGTATGCATTCAGTACTTTGAATGTAGTGGTATATGAGATGAGGAATGGATGATTACATGAGGTAATTGATCATAAATGCATAAACATACAATATCTAAGAATGCAAGACCAACTAAAAACATATTTCTGAGATCCTGTAATCTGAAATATTGAAAGTTGTATAACTGAATAACTAAATATTTGTACACTTAGTCAAGCAAACCTAAACTAAATACACCGATTACTTTACTAAGACTGTGGGAGGTATCATGTAACCGACATGCCCCAATCTGAGATAATCAGGGTCCAACCTGTAACCCTAGTTGTAAGGGTGTTGTTAGTATGGTTCCACAAGTACTAACATTGGCTGTGTAGATCCACTAATCTGATATCCCAAAGGACTAGGGTGTCAAGCCTAAACTGAAGGGTGGCCACTGAGAGTAAGTCAAGCCTAAACTGATGGGTAACCCCTTATATCCTATGCTGGCTACATAGTTTTGGAATATAGGTACTACTACTAACGACTCTTCCTAACTGAAAGGGAAGTCTTCATCCCTGTATTATCTCAGTGCTAAATCCTACACCCAACTAAACTAATACGGTACTGAACAGAACATTATTTCTGATAATTGAGAGTGCTCATCATGATCATAAATATCTAAGTAAATAACAAGACTCATCGTTTCACTAAGTTATTACTTGAAAGATCTGAAAACATGTAAAACACATACATATCGGGTGTTCATAACCCATAGAACTGAATGATCATCAAATACAATATTAAGGCTTAAATCTGTAGTATGAAATCATGATTCAAAGACTCAAAGTATAGCTATTTCATAAAACATGTGAGGATCATAAATTTGAACATGGGAATGTCTTAAACGTGGGGAAACAATTACTACATGGCTAAATTCATAATTTGGGGATTTATTTTAAAATCAGATGAACATGACATGGGAATCGCTACACTTAAAACATGATATTACTCATTCCACTTAATAACACTTGTAACCATAACTTTACATTGAATTAACAAGAGATTCATGGATTTAGTTCATCTTGAACATGTATAAACTCATAAATTAAACCAAAAGAGAGTTTTTTCGGTTCCATGGGTGAAAGGGATCAATGGATGAACATCCCACATACCTTAACACTGAATTCTTGAAGATTTCTTAGATTGGAAACTTGAACTCTAGATTTCTTACGGAAAGACCTTGAATTTGTTCTTAGGAAAGGAGAAGGATTTTCTTGGGAGCAATTTGAGTGAAAGAGGAAAATAATGCCCTTTTAGGACCCCAAATCATGTTAAGGATGGATTTGAGTTGAGGGAAATGACTCAAAAATCAACATCTCGAGGTCAGGAAGACATACTTTTAACACCCCTGAACATGATCCAACTCAAAAATCAACGTCTCAAGGTCGGGAAGACCAAAATAAAAATCATCAAAGTTTAGAGGTATTGAAAATGACTAAGCCATCAACACTTAGTGAAATTTTCAAACTTTGGACCCCTTAAGCATGCAACTAAGAGTGGAATCAAGCTTAGAATATGATGGGGTATAAAAATATCTCCCCCTTGGGAATATTCATCCTCGAATGAGACTAGTTAGACTAAAACTACAAAGGAAACTGAGATCATATACTGAACATGCATGACTTAAAACATGATTACATAACTAAGTCGGAAACATGATGCCTGAACTGAACTAATTTTGTGAATGGATGCAATGACATGAGATTGGTTACATAGCTAGAACTGAAAATGAAAAAGAGTCAAGATAAGGAAAATCATTACCTCAAGCTAAATCTGCATTTGTGGAGAATAGATGAGGATACTTTATTCGTATATCTGCTTTGACTTCCCAAGTAGCTCCCTCAAGAGACTGATTCTGCAAAAGAACTTTAACCAAAGAAACTTCTTTATTCCTTAGCCTACGAATCTGCTGATAAAGGATCTTAACTATGACTTCTTCATAGGAAAGGCTATCCTTAATGTCTATATATTCAAAAGGAATAACTATAGTTGAATCACCAATACATTTCTTTAACAGGAAAACATGAAATATCGAATAACTGATGTTAAATCTGGAGGCAACTCTAGATCAAAAGCTACTTTTCAAAAATGACTCTAGATTCTATACGGACCAACATAGCTGGGACTGAGTTTCCCCTTCTTGCCAACTCTCTTTACTCCCTTCGTAGGAAAAATTTTCAAATAGACCAAATCACCAGCTTCAAACTAAAGATCCCTTCTCCTCACATCTGCATAAGATTTTTGATGGCTTTGGGTTGTCTTCAGCCTCTCCAGTATCAACTGAACTTTCTCAAAATTTTCAAGTCACAAACAACAGCTGCCAACTTAAGATCATGGGTAGGATAATTCTTTTCATGGGGTTTAAGCTGTTTAGGGCATAGGCTATGACCTTACCTCTCTGCATTAAAACACAACCAAGACCAAATTTATAAGCATCATAGTAAACTACAAAACCATTTGAACCATCTGGCAAAGTCAAGACTAGAGCTAAAATGAGTCGAGTCTTCAACTTATGAAAACAACTTCTCACAAGAATCTAACCACTGAAATGTGACTTTCTTCTGAGTCAATAAAGACATGGGGAACGCAATAGAAGAAAACCCTTCAAAAACCATCTGTAGTAGCCATCCAAACCTAAGAAACTCCTAATATCTGATGGAGAGATAGGTCTGGGCCAGTTTATTAGTGCTTTGGTCTTTTGAGGGTCAACTCTTATGCCATCACCAAAAATAATATGACCAAGAAAAGCTACTTACCTCAGCCAAAATTCGCACTTACTAAATTTTGCGAATAAATGAGGAGCTCTAAGGGTCTGCAACACAATTCTTAAATAGTTTGTTGATCATTCTCACTACGAGAATAAACAGGGATATCATCAATGAAGATATGACAAACATCTCCAAGTACTATTTAAACACCCTGTTCATTAAGTCCATAAAAGTTGCAGGGGCATTCCTTAGTCTAATAGACATAACTAGGAATTCAAAGTGACCATACTGAGTTCTAAAAGTTATCTTCGGAATGTCACATTCTCTGACTCAAAGATAATGATAGACAGATCTAAGGTCTATCTTAGAGAAATAACTGGCACCCTAAGTCCATTGAACAAGTCATCTATTTTAGGGAATAGATACTTATTCTTGATTATTACTTTGTTCAATTGAAGGTAATCAATGTACATTCTGAGAGAACCATCTTTCTTACGCACGAATAAGACTGGAGCGCCCCATGTAAAAATATTGTGCTTGATGAAACCCTTATCTAAGATATCTCTTAACTGTTCTTTTAATTCCTCAATCTCAATTGGAGCCATTCAGTAAGGTAGAATAGAAATGGGCTAGGTATCTGGAAGAAGATCTATTCCAAAGTTGATTTCCCTCTTGAGAGGGACTCTGAGAAGATCTTCAGGGAACATATCTAAAAATTCATTTACTACAAAAACTAACTCAAGACTTGGAGTCTCAGTATTTGAGTCTTTGACTCAAATAAAATGGTAAACACACCCTTTAGATATTATCTTTCTTGCTCTAAGATATGAAACAATCTGACCCCTAAGAACTGAAGTGCTACCCCTCCATTCGATAACTGGTTCACTGGGAAATTGAAATAGAATGAATATATTTATGCAATCAATTAAGTCATAGCATGGGTGGAGCTAATCCATACTGAGAATGATATTGAAATTGGTCATCTTTAACTATACGACATCAACTAAGGTAATTTTTTGAGATACTGTGACTGGGTAATTTTTGTATACCCATCTGGTTATAATAAATTTTTCCACTTGGGTAGACATTGAGAAAGGCTCTACTAATGTCTCAGGACTGACACCAAAATTTGACGGCTATATAAGGATTCACAAAAGAGCGAAGCTCTGGGATCTAACAATGTATAAACATGAAGATAGAAAACCTATAATATGCCTGTAACCACATCAGGAGAACATTCCTAATCATGCTGAGTTTGGAGTGCATACAACCTGTTCTAACACTACCTACTGGTTACACTAGATATGGCCCCGTGTTGAATCGAGCGAACTGCTGGAGCTGATGAGAAATTCGACTGGCCCTATTGGCAATCATTTCTTCCCCACTAGCGACCACCATACACTCCCAAACCCTGTGTCCTAGCTTGACACAACTAAAACACACATTACTACCAGCCTTACACTCACCCTGATGATTCCTACTATATTTCTTGTAGAGCGGATTAGTACGACCGCTGTTCATACTGCCCTGGGACTTAGAGCCTATCGCTCTATCTTGACTGTCTTTCCTAAACTTAGGCACTAGCACACTATCTGAAAATGAAGCTAAGGATAAAAATTTTTGATGAAATTTAGAACAGTTACCACCTTCTGACCTTGGCTAAGAAAAGTTAAAATAACCTGTTCTGGCTTCTTTTTCTCTTACTCCCTCTCCTTATGCTTTATCTTCCTAATCTACTGATCATATACACTCCTTAACCACACTATCAGATACAGTTGACATAAACTTACTCATTCTAGACTTATTATCCACCACTATAGAAGAAACGTACCTCGCCAACTGAGTTAACTTACGTGAGTACTCCTTTACGCTCATATTACCCTGCTTCAAATTTATAAACTCCTGAACCTTAGCTTTTCTAAACTCTAAGAAAAAAACCAATCTAAGAAAGTTTTGGAAAATTTTTCCCACTCTACCGGCCCTGCATCAACACCACGGTCTTCCATCTACTACTTAAAGCAGGTGTACAACTGATATGCAGCCAACACTACACTCTCACTCGAAGTGACGCCTGTGATATTAGTCACCTTCTGTACCATATCTAGAAACTCCTACGAATTCTTCTCTAACTTGGATTCCAAAAACAAAGAGGGATTTGTCCAAGTGAAATCCTAAATCCTAACTATAGTTGTATTTGCCACTGGATTAGCTGAGGCAACAGCCTACTGGTTGTTCTGAAGAGCTACTGAATAGTCCAGGGTCATAAAAGCAGCCCTAAATTTGAAATGACAAACAAGATCATTCATTTGATCTTTCTGAAGAGGTGGTAGTGCGAGTTGATCCCCATTCCTTCTTTCATTATTTTTTCTGGGAGGGATTGTCTATAAATGGAATGAAGGATGAGTTAGAAAGAGATTTTAAATAGAGATCATGCTCTTTCGCACAACATAAACACTGAAGGAAGGAAAACTTTACTAAAATATTTCATAGCTTCTTGTCCATAAGTGTAGCACACTTCACACACATGTACAAGACTCTACTCAACGTGGCTTTCAGACTTCCTAGGACACTTTAAAACTTAGGCTCTGATACCAAGTTTTTTCATAACCCGAGGCTACCCCCTGGTCGTGACAATGGTGCTTACGACCACAAATGGCTATAAGCTAACCCATGAGTTGTTACCTATTATAAGCACAGAAATTGATAGTAATACAATACATGAGCAGAAGTCAAGCCGATAAGATACTGTAAAACTAAATATCGAAATACAAATCAAAATATTTCTACAATATCTGATAATAACTAATAATACTAAAATGACTGACTGGTTGATTAACTGATTGTTTAAAAGCCTCTAAACATCATAGGGAGTTGATGGGACAGACCCCCAACTAACTCCAACTAACTAAACATATAAAAATACTGAAGTAACTAAAATAAACAAATCATGTCCTCTATGGATAAGGACTCACAACTATTATTGTTGGGTAATGCTGAACTGTCTAATAGCGGTCGAGAAACTATGTATCCGAACCTATGTTATAAGATAACATAGCACAAGAAAAGTATACGGTCAGTACTTTGAATGTACTGGTATATGAGATGAGGACAGGACGATATATATGAATTAATTGAGCATAAATACATGAATATGTAATATATGAGAATGCAAGACCAAGTATAAAGATGTTTCTGAGCTTCTGCAATCTGAAAGACTGAAAGTTGTATAACTGGATAACTAAAAATCTATACACTTAGTAAAATAAACCTGAACTAAATTCACTAAATACTATACTAAGACTATGGGAGGTATTATGTAACCGAATTGCCCCAATCAGAGCTAATCGGGGTCCAACCTGTAACCCCAGTTGGGAAGGTATCAGTACTATGCCACGGGTACTAACATTGGTTATGTGGATCTACTAATCTGATGTCCTAAAGGACCAGGGTGTCAAGCCTAAACTGATAGGTGACTCCTGAGAGGAAGTCAAGCTTAAACTGATGGGTGACCCCTCATATCCTATGTTAGCTACATAATTTTAGAATACAAGGACTGCTACTAACGACTTTGCCTAACTGGCAGGGAATTCGTCGTCCCTATATTCGCTTGGTGCTAAATCCTACTCCCAACTGAACTGACACTAGTACTAAAATGAACTAAGTTTAACTGAACATTATTTCTGATTACTGGGAGTGCTCATATCATAAATATCTGAGTAAATAACAAGACTCATCGTTTCACTGAGTTATTACTTGAAAGATCTGAAAACATGTAAAACACATACATATCGGGTGTTCATAACCCACCAGCACTGAATAATCATGAAATATAATATTAAGGCTTAAAATTGTAGTACGAAATAATGATTCAAAGACCCAAAGTATAGATATTTCATCAAACATATGAGGATCATAAATTTGAACATGGAAATGTCTTAAACATGAGAAACAACATCATTACATAACTAAATTCATAATTTAGGATTTTATTCTAAAATTAATTGAATATGACATGGGAATCCCAACACATAAAACATTATATGACTCATTCCACTTGAAAACACTTGTAATCATAACTTAACATTAAATTAACCAAAGATTCAAGGATTTATTTCATCTTGAACATGTATAAACTCATAAATTAAACTAAAAGAGGGTTTATTTTCAGCTCCATGGGTGAAAGGGACTCATGGATGAACATCCCATATACCTTAGCAATTGAATTCTTGAAGATTTTTTAGATTGGAAGCTTGAACTCTTGATTTCATACAAAAAGATCTTGAATTTTCTCTTGGGAAAGGAGGAGGGTTTTCTTGGGAGCAATTTAATTAAAAGAGGCAAATAATTCCCTTTTGGGAGACCCAAATTGTGTTAAGGATGGATTGGGGTTGAGAGAAATAACTCAAATGACCCTTGGGCATTTAAATCAAAAGATGAACATACACACACTGGGCGATGCAGGCTATATCCCAATGGAATGGAATAGGCGATATAGACCTATCCCGATGGACTAGCTTAGGCGATGTGGGGCTTATCTCAGTGGACTAGCCCCCATGGCGCGGACCTATTTCGGTGGCCTCACTGGTTTCATTTTCCAAACACACCCCTACACCCATCCAAAAATCCCAAAAATTCCCCAAGACATACCTTTAACACCCTCTAACATGATCCATCGCAAAATCAATATCTCACGGTTGGGAAGACAAAAATAAAAATCATCAAAGTTTAGGGGTCTTGAAAATAACTACGTCCTCAACACTTAGTGAAATTTTCAAGCTTACAAAATATTACATTTCTAGTGTTGAGTCTAGGTCTACCTTATTTGAGTAGATATAGAGTCACCAATTTGAGGATAGAAGACTTTGTGGAATTCCTAATCAGGTTCTGAGAGGTGAGTCCTAAAGGGCTACCTTGGACTCAAAGGGTATTTTGAGGTATGATTCCCATATTTGTATTTCAAAGGTTGGAGACTTGATTTAGTTGATATTGTGGGAGGCTCAAAGCTCTAGATATTATATTCACCCTGGTATAGCCAAAATGTAAAAAGATTTGAGGCAACATTACTGATAGAGTGGCATAAAGAGAATGTAGCAAAATTTGTAGCTCATTGCCTATGTTGTCAGTGGGTAAAGGCCGAGCATTAGAGACCTAATAGTCTAATTCACATATTACCTGTTCTTAAGTGAAAGTGGGACTGGGTCACCATGGACTTCGTTAATGGTTTGCCTCGCACTTCCCATGGTTTTGACAGTATTTGGTCATTATAGATTGATTGACCAAATCAGCCCATTTTATCCCTATTCAGATGTCTTTCAATGCATAGTGGTTCGATCGTATCTATGTTTATGAGATAGTTCGCATATATAGTGGTTTGATTATTTTTATTATATCAAATAAAGGCTCACTGTCCTCTTCTAGCTTCTATAGCACTTTTTAGGAAGATTTGGGTACTCGGGTTGACCTTAATACTGCTTTTCACCCTTAGATCAATGGGCAGTTAGAGTGGACTATTTATGTTCTTAAGGATATGATACACTTATGTGTTATGGACTTTGAAAGTTAGTGGAAGTAGCACTTAACCTTAGCAGAGTTTGCCTATAATAATAGCTACCATTAAGGTATTAAGACAACACTATTTGAGGCATTATATGGTGGCATTGTTGACCTTAGATAGGTTGGTTTAAGACCTCTTAGGTTAGGCTCATGGCATGGACTTACTTTACTAGTCGTTGGATAAGGTTTGGAAAATTAAGGATGGGTTAAGGGTAGCTCAGAGTAGGCAAAAGATTTATGTTGATCATAGACTTTGTGCCTTAAGGATTAAAGGTGATTGTGTTTTCCTACGAGTATTGCCCGTGAAGGGAATGAAGAGATTCAGGGGGAAGGTCAAGCTCATTCCCGAGTATATTGGACCATTTTTTATACTTCTGACAGTTGGAAAGGTAGCTTATGAGTTGGTCTTGCCCCAGATTTTGCAGTTGTTCACCAATATATCTAAGTCTCTATGTCGGTAACATATCCTGAATGAGTCTCACGTGCTTTGGTGGGACTCATAATAGTTGGATGAAAGGTTGACCTTCATGGAGGAACAAGTTATCATATTGGACACTAATGTCAGGCAGTTCCACTCTAGAGAAATTTTAGTAGTTAAGGTCCACTAGAGATACCAACCAGTTGAGGGGGAGATCATCCCCACCTGTTCGAGCCTTCAGGTACACCTTGATACTTTATTTTCACAGACAAATGTCCTTTTTATAGTGGATGTTATAATGACCCTCCAAGTAATTTTCTTTACTTCCATACTATTACATTGTTTAGAGCTTTCCCATAGTTGCGCCAACTCATTTATGACTTGCTGGAGCTGACAGTTTAGTTATCAACCTGTTCGTTAGGTATTTAGAGCCAGTTTCCTATTATGAAGATTTTGTTATTGAGAATTAGGTATCGGGATACCTCATATGCCAATTCTGGAAATTTCATCAGCCTTCAAATGTCGATTTTAGGCTAGGGGACCCTTAGTTCAGGTTTCAAAGCTTCTGGAATCGTTTTGGGTTATTGGATAGATTTAGTTAAAACAATAATTTGGGTGTGAGACCCATATTTCATTGAAATGACCTACTAAAATTCTAATGTTGGCATTGAGTTTTTTTTAGGGTATCATAACTCCTTAGCGTTCACGAAATTCCAAACGAAACTCAAGAGTCCAATACTAACTTGGCAAATTTTGCTGAGTGTTGGTGTAGGCCTCAGTTGGTAAAACCACTTAAGTAAACCTTTGGTTGTTGAAGCGGAGTTTGCTTTAATAACCAAGGCACCATTTTAGTGACCAACATTGGTCCCTGCCTATCCTCTTTAGAGTTAGTGACCCTCGTTCACTTTAGCGGAGGCCGGCCATGGGCTTAGCCACTTAAGTGGTCAATTCGCTGCTAAAGCAGTTATCACAGTTGCATTTAAGACTTGACCTTCTCAGTTTTTGGCCATTTTCAAGTCCTAAAACCCCATTAAACACCACTTAAATCTAAGAGATTATGAAGTTTGGTCATTGGGTGTTCGAGGTGAGTTGGAGAGTTCATTGGAATCATTTTCTCATCTAAATTTTTGTATGTTTTTCTAATTTCTTAGTTAATTCTCTGATTTAAACCAAAATTCCTAATACTTTACCGGCTGATTAAAGAGAGTATTGTGCTAAGATTGCACATATTTTTGAGTAAATGATTCTTGAGCTTCAAGGGACGTTTTGACGGTTACAAAAATATGATTCTGCAAGTGGGCCCTACATGAAATATTTAGCTTGATTTTTGACACAAAGAATTTATATGCAATATGGTATTTTTTTTCTCGTATGAATGTATAGATCATGATTTTGATAGTGAGGCATTATGAAGAGGCTTCTTTGAAAGGAAAAACTCTGGTTTAGTGGACTTTCTCGAGCTTCGTCGGCATCTAGGTTGTCTAGGATTACTTTCCTCATATATTGAGCTTTATTTTTATATTAGTATAGTATTATATTGTATTTGAGTTGGAACTTACGGCTTGGTTGCATGTCTAGTGGAATTTAGAATATTTAGCCGATTAGAGAGTCGTTTATAGGTAGAATTTACCCATTTCTCCTTTTCTTAAAGTTAAATTATTGTCTTAGGACTTATTTTGACTAATTAACACGTTGAAGTAAAACTTGAAGTCCTTAGTCTAGTGTTAGGTAGGAATTGTCTTAGTATGGACTTTCGGGTTAGTAGGGGGGCTCGTCGGCCCTATTTTAGGTCAAATATATTAATTAGCTTATTGTAGATGTAGGAGGACCTCTTTCATTGCCATACACATATTCTTAAGCCTTATTATGATTTAGACATTTTTTGAAATTTTGACTATACTTGTTACCTTGTACTTACTTTATAAACCAGTTTGCGTCTGACACTTAATATTCACCTATGATACTAAATTTCCGATATGAGTCCAGAATATATGATATTAGAGTCCGATTTGTGTCTGATATTTATCGTTCACTTATGATTAACAAGGATCCAATTTAAGTCCGGTGTTTATGATATAAAAGGGGTTCATAAATATAGTTTCGATTATCGATTTCCTTATAACTATTATTGTTATCGGTAATTCTCCTCTGATTGTCTACATTGGGCTTATGGGGACTTAATTGAATTATCTTTCTCTTTTTTGTGCCTTCAAGGATTATGGGGGCCCAGTTAGGCTGTAGCTAGCATATATTCCCTTAGCGTTATTTATTATCTGCCAGTCAGAGTATCATTTCAAGTTTGCCTCTTTATCCCTGACTTTATGTTGTACTCTCATATCCTTTTATGCTTTTATCTAATTTAGCTTTGTTGAATGATGATGCCCATTGAGTACCCATTATTTTGGTACTCATACTTACATTCACATCTTTTTTTATACAGACCTGAGTACTAGTCACCGATATTAACGTTACATCCAGCTCTCTCTTAGAACTTCAAGATAGAGTGAGTTTTCAAAGCTGGAGCTGATCTTCTCTCCTTTTACTATTTTTTATAGTCTTTAGTTTTGAGACTACCTATACATTGACACTATTTAGTACTCATCTTTGGTATTTAGTGGCTCTTGTACTGACCTTACTAGGGCATGTGATACTCTTTTGTATACCTTTCTCATTCTCTATTTTTATTTTGTTTCTTGCATCTATAATAATTAATTTACCAATCATTTGTATGCTTTATTTCTAGTATTTCTTATACCTTCCACAATTATCCCGTTAATGTTCTGAGCAATGGTTTGGATTACCTATTGGTGGGTTATAACAGGTGTCATCATGACCTGAGAAATTAGGTGGTGACACATGATACCATGACATCAAGCGTTTCAAACAAAGGAGTATTCAATGCATGCGATTGAAGATCAAAAGAGAACTATTAGGTATTTGGTCAATGGTTTCTTCCTAAGCGAGGAGTTTTATATAAAAGGGCCGCATAGTTGAATCATTTGAGATGTCTAAACCTTCAAGAAGCTGAAATAATTATGAAAAAAGTACATTGGGGTATATATGGCCCACACATAATTAGTTAGTTTCTAGCATTAAAGACCACTTGAGAAGGATACTATTGGTTGACTATGAAGCAAGATTGTTTCCCCTCTGTCCGCAAGTGCCATCAATACCAAATTCATAGTGACTTGATTCACTCGTCTTCCTCAAAGTTGCACCCTCTGTCAGTTCCTTAGCCTTTCATTGCTTCGGTTATGGACGTCATTGGCTAACTGAGCCAAAAGCTTCTAACGGATACCAATTTATGTTAGTTTCTATTGACTACTTCAACAAATGTGTAGAAGCAGGTACTCTCAAATTGATCACCAAGAAAGTAGTAGTAGAATTATTCTTGTGAACATCATATATTGCTTTGGTATATTGAAGACAATTGTACAAACAATGCAGACAATCTTAATACTCTCCTAATGAAGGAGTTCTATGATAGATTTAAAATTGTTCATTAGCATTCTACCCCTTATTAGACCAAAGCAAATAGAGCTATTAAAGCATCAAACAAAAAATCAAGCAGATTCTTAGGAGAATGGTCCAAAGATATAGACAATGACATGAGAATCTACCTTTTACTCTCTTCGGATACCGTATAACTATTCGAACATCGGTTGGTCCAAATCCCTACTTATTTGTTTATGAAAATAAAATTGTCATACCTGCAGAAATTAAAATCCCCTCATTTCGAATCGTGGTTGAAGTAAAGACTAACGATAGAGAATGGGTTAAGTTTAGGCTTGAACAATAATCATAAATAGATTAAAAAGGTTAATAAAAGTTTACTTTGGCCATTTGTATCAACCAATGAGAGCCCGATTTTATAACAAGAGGGTGAGTCCAAGCAATTTTAATTGAACTATGTTTGACCTAATTCCTGTATGGATATGTAGGCAGCCCCATTTTAGGGTTTGATTTAATGAACCAAAAAATCAAAATCTCCAGTATTCAAAGAAATTGGGGCATTTTTGTTTTACTAAAATGGTTTCAAAGTTGTAGTTCATTCTGAAGTCCTTTCTCTTTGTCCCACTGGAACCTTTTGATCAATTTTTGAGAATGTCAAGTGTAGTGCATTGTAAGTGTGCTATTTGTAGAAAAAATAAAACAAAAAGAAAGAGTCTGACAAATGAAAACCCTCCTGGGCACCATAAGCCATTGGTAGGGTTAGGAAAATAAGATAGTTTTACAGTTGAAAACTCTCAAGGGCACCATAAGGCGATGGTAAGTTGAAAGAAATGAAAGACCATTTTAGGTGAAAGCCCTCATGGATACCATAAGGCGATGATAATTTTTAAGGAAATAAAATGAGAGATTTAGTTGAGAATCTACAAAAGGCGCTACTGATTAAATAAGAGTTCCCTATCTCGACATGAGATTAACTGAAACAAATAATTCGAGTTTAGATTGAAGTATGAACTATTTTGAGCTTTAGACAGCTCTGATGGATCAGACATCCAATTCAAAATGCATGTCATAATTTACTGAAGTTGGTACATACCTCCAAATAAGTTTCTTCCTCATTTCCTTGAAAGGGGACACTTTTTGTTTAAACATAACTTTTTTTTATTTTTCATTTTGTCATTTTTTCCTTGTCCTCAGTACATTCTTTAAGTCTCTTTTTATATATCAAAAACAAGTGCTGCAAAATTGATCATAGTTCCTTAATGAAAGCAAAGGATTGTTTGGCATTCATAGCATCAGTGGTGGTATGAAACCATTTCTAACAAACCTCGGGATGTAAGGCTCCCTAAGAGAAGAGCATTATTCTGAGGTATCAATACAAGGATAAATCAAGAATATGTTTCAAATAATAAGATTGGTTATGCCACATGCGTAAAATGGTATTGGGCCAAAATAGTCAAGACAACGTTTGAAAGACGAAGATTCAAAGGCGCCAAGCAATTTGTTCAATCACCAACAAAGTCAATTGTATAGACAATGGGCTAACTTGAGGGAAAACATGCACATCATAACAAGGCCACAAACTAACCAGCATTTTTAAAACTCACAAATTTTTCTTTGTTGCAATAGGAATAAAACAATTTCAAGAAGTTTGTGGGAAAAGACGAGCACCGCAAAAGTTTTTCAAATCTTTACTCTTCTGTGATAATGATATCATTCTAAGTTTGCATCATAGGGAAGCAAAAAAACTATATATTTGAAAAAAGGCAAAAAAGCTTCAAACTTTCTCGATTTCAAAACTGGGACATTTTCTAATTCTATAAAAACTACCTTTATAGGATACAACATCCTATGATTGTGTATAGGGAACAAAACCCCTTATCTCTTTTTCATGTCTTCATAAGGTATGACACCTCTAGTTTTATTTTAAGTCACAAACAACCCTACATTTTCCATGTCTTCATAGGGTACAAAATTCTTTGGTTGCGTCTAGAGAATAGAAACCCCTATGTATATTCCATATCTTCAAATGGTACAACATCTCTTGGTTGTATTTTAGATCACAAACTCCTATCATTTTTATGTCTTCATAGGGTACAACATCTTAGTTAAATCTAGAAGATAAAAAACCCTATGTCTTTTACATATCTTCATAGGATACGGCATCCCCTGATTACATTTTAGGGCACAAACTTCTATCCTTTTCATGTCTTCACAAGGTATAAAATCCCTTGGTTGTATTTCAGGGAATAAAATCTCTATCCTTTCTATGTCTTCACACGGTACAAAATCTCCTGATTGCATTTTAGGGAACAAAAACTCTTATCTCTTTTTCATGTTTTCACAGGGTACGACATCCTCTGGTTTCCTTTATCTTTTAGGGAACAAAAATCTCTACTTTTTTTCTCTAAGTCTTCACAGTGTATGACATCCCCTGGTTTTATTTCTCTTTTAGGAAACAAAATCCTTTATTTTTTCTGTAAGTCTTCGCAAGGTACGACATCCCGTGGTTGCCTTTTGAAAACATGGATCCTAATTCGTTTCCATGATTTCACAAGGTAAAATAATTCCTTGGTTGTATTATTAAGAATAAGGATATTATTTATTTTCACACCTATCTTAAATAGCTATCATTGTCATTCTTTTAGAGTAGACTTACTAATAACTCACAAAAATTTTCTAGTGCAAACTAGGGCAAAAATTTTATGTCTCTATTTTGTTTGTCTTTGATGTATTGCAGGTTCTCTCTCAAATACAGATTTAATGATCAAGAATGGAATATCATCCTTAGTTAGAGTAGTGAAGAATGTTCAACCTCAAAGATAGTTAGATTCAACTTTGGCAAATGTATCAACATCTCAAGATTCATCTTCTTAACATTTAATCAAGGAAGCACTCATCTACAATTACTCTATGAACTATTCTTAAGAGAAGCATCAATGACCCCATCTATGTTGCAAGTTCAAGTCTCAAGTCCTAACTTCAACATTAAATTTTGAGATTAAGGCACCCACTAGAAGGAGGTGAGGTAATAATTGCAGTTCTAAAGAAAGATCTGAAGGAAGAGAAACAAGACAAGTAGAATAGATAGGATCTTGTATCTTTCCATTTTAGTTTCATTATTTTTTATGTAATAACAGGAACCACAGACCAAAACCTTGATCGGACCTCATTCAACTTTCCAACTCATGCTTGCACCCTATAACCACTTGAACTAACATGACCTGATTTTCTTATAACCCAAGATATGTAGATTGTCCAAATTCAGGGCTAGATCACACCTCCTTATTTTCATTTATCTTTCTACTTTAGTAAATGGCTAGGTCAAAAGTCAATCACATAGTTCACTTCTTTGCTTGAAAACCCTCCATGTTCTAAAGCAAAGAGGGCAATCTATGAATACCTAATTTTTTACCAAACCTAATTAAGGTTATACACTATTTTAGTGTTAAAATATTTTTTTATGTCTAAATTATATATTCAATTTTTAGCTTATATTTTAGAAGTATTTGAAAATTGTAAAAAAAAAATCACATTTTTAATATCCGTTTTGTTTTTATATTTTCAAAAGAAAAAAATAAAAGTTTACAAAGAATATGTTTTATTTTAATTTATGTTTTAATAAATAAGGTAGCAATTTTAATATTTTTACATTTATTATTAGAATAGTTATTTAAAATTTTCTATAAAATTTTATTAATCTTAAGCTAGTTAATTAATATTTTACTATTGTAGTTGAATTTTTATCGACCACCGCCTAAACTAAATCGTAATCCTACCTAGTCCTACCCAAACAGCCCACTCCGCCGTCCTAAACGGATAAACTACATAAATGTCCCTCATAATGGGTTGCTTTATTTTTTGTTTCCCATAATAAAAGTCCTACAAAACTAGCCCTTCCTTTTTATGTATAGGACAAATACCTACTTTTCATCTATATCTCAAATATTTCTAAACAACTTCATACTTAATTATCTTTCAACTTCTATTTTTTTTCTCTTTTTGATTTACTTTGATTTTTATATTTTTTTTCCTAATTTATTTATAGTTTTTATCAATCCTTACTTTTTTCCTTTTCTCCTCTCAACTTCTATTTTTTATATTTTTTTCTGTTTTATTTTACATTGATTTTTCTCTGTTTTTCTTTAGTTTTTTCCAACCCTTATTTTTTTTCTTTTCTCCTATCAAATTCTATTTTTGTAAAAAGAAAATATCCTTTTTATTTTTCTATGGTTTTTTTTAATTTCTCTTAGCCTTTATTTTTATTTTATCTTATTTTTCAATATTTATTTTTTACCTTTTCTCCTCTCAAGTTCTATATTTTCTTTTTTTTTCTTTTTTATTTTTATTTCATTTTTAATACTTTTCTTTAATTTGTTTCCGTAACTTTTATTATTTTTATTTTTTTCCTTTAATTCCTTCCAAACAACAAGTTACGCCCCATGGGTAAAAGTTTCTACTACCACTTATATCTTAATTTATGATATGTTCTATAAATCTTACCTTAGAAGCAAGACTTAGGTTTTTCAAAAATAAGCTACGTTCCATGAGCAAGAGTTGGCACTGCCACTTTGTGTTTTGATTTATGAGATGTTCTATAACTCAAACCTTAGAGGCAAGACGTAGACCAATCTTACAAACAACAAGTTATGCCCCACGGAAAAGAGTTAACACTACCATATTTGTCTTGATTTATCAGATGTTCTACAACTCTTACCTTAGAGTCAAGACTTATCCCAAGGATTTTCAAACAAAAATTCACGTATATTAGCAAGAGTCAATACTACCACATTTTTTTTACCTATGAAATTCTCTATATAACTCTTAACTTAGAGGCAAGACTTAGCCTAATGACCATCAAACAACAAGTTATGCCTCATGAGCAAGAGTTGACACTACCACATTATATATTGATTTATGAGATGCTATATAACTCTTCCCTTAGAGGGAATACTTAGACCAAGGGATTTTAAGCAACAAGTTACGCTCTATTAGAAAGTGTTGACACTACCACATTGTATTTTAATTTATAAGAAATTTTATAACTCTTGCCTTAGAGGCACGACTTAGTCCAAAAACTTTCAAAAAACAAGTTATGTCCCCTGGGCAAGATATGGCACCATCACATTGTGTCTTGATTTATTTTATATTCTATAACTCTTGCCTTAGAGGAAAGACTTAGCCCACAAGTCATACCTCATGGAAAGAGTTGACACTACTATATTTTGTCATTATTTATGAGATATTCTATTAGTTTTTTATCTAAGACAAAATTTAGCCCAAGAACCTCTCAAAAAAAAACTAAGTTACACCCATGGACAAGTGTTGACACTACAACATTGTGTCTTGATTAATGAGATGTTTTATACTCTTGCCTTAGAGACAAGGCTAAACTCAAGAATTTTCAAACAACAAGGTATGCCTCATGAGCAAAATTTGGTACTACAATGTTGTGTCTTGATTTATGAATATAAATTCATACCTACCAGGAATCTTTTAACTCAATATAGGTTGTTGGTGATGGACTTAGTAATCAATAAGGGCAGAAAGAAGAGGAGTGTAGAGGTTTAGCCTAGGATTAAGTGGAGTAGCTTGACTTTGGATAGTTCTTTAGAAATGAAAGAGAAATTAAAGAGTAGTGGGGGTTAGGAGAGTATAGGGGATGTGGATAGTATGTGGGAGACGAATGACAGTTTCATTAGGGAGACCGCTAGAGAAGTGTTGGGTGTCTCGAGAGGTCGACCTGGCAAGCATCGAGGGGATTGGTGGTATAACAAGAGGTTAAGAGGAAGGTAGATTCTAAGAATGTGACTTATGCTAAGTTGGTTGAGAGCAAGGATGATGAGGAGAGGTAGGCAAATAAGGTAGTTAAAAAAGAGGCTAAGTTAGTGGTTACCGTGGCTAAGACAGCAGCTTTTGAGAGCTTATATATGGATTTAGAGGAGAAAGATGGGGATAAAAGTTGTATAGGCTTTCCAAATCCAAGGAGAAGAGAGATCATGACCTTGACCAAGTAAAGTGCATCAAGGGAGATGATGGTTCAGTGTTGTTTGAGGATGCCCTTATTAAAAAGAGGTGGCAGTCCTATTTTCATAAACTTTTAAACGATGAGGGGGACAAAAGTTTTATTTTAAGGGACTTAAAAAATCTAAGGAGTGTCATGATTATGGTTATTGTAGGTGTATCGAGGTTAAGAAGGTCAAGGGGGCTATTCACAGGATGCGGTGGGGTAGGGCGATAGGGCCAGATGAGATTCTAGTGGATTTTTGAAAGAGCACTGGTGGGGCAGGTGTTGAGTAGTCAACAAGGTTGTTTAACATCATTTTTAGGGCATCAAAGATGCCTAAAGAGTAGAATTGGAGTACGATGATTCCATTATATAAGAACAAGGAAGACATCCAGAGTTGCAACAACTATAGAGGTACTAAGTTGTTGAGTCATACAATAAAGGTTTGGGGAAAAGTATTAGGGTTAAGACTGAGAAGGATCGTAACTATCACTGAGAATCAGTTTGGTTTTATGCCAGGTCGCTCGACTACAGAGGCCATTCCCCTTGTGGGGAGACTAGTGGAGCAGTTTCGAGAAAAGAAGAAGGACTTGCATAAGATGCTTATTGATCTCAGAAGGCATATGACAGGGTTCATAGAATGTTTCTATGAAGGTTCTTAGACGCTAGAAGGGTGCCCGTGGAGTACACTGGGGTGATTCAGGACATGTATGATAGTGCAAAGATGCATGTGAGAACGATAGGTGGATATTCGGAGCACTTAGCAGTTTTGATAGGGTTGCACTAGGGATCGACTCTTAGCCCATTTTTATTTGCCTCAATGATGGATGTTTTGACGTGACATATTTAAGGGAAGGTTCCTTAGTGTATGTTATTTGCAGATAATGTGGTACTGATTGATGAGACTCAAGGAGGAGTTAATGATAAGTTAGAGATTTGGATACAGGCGCTACAAGCTAAAGGATTTTGGTAGAGCAGGACCAAGATGGGGTAATTGGAGTGTAAGTATAGTGATGAGTCGTAGGAGGCTGGCGGAGTGGTAAATCTAGACTCTTGGGCTATTCAGAAGAGGGACAATTTCAAATATCTAGGGGTATATGACTCAGGGCAATGGTGAGATTGATAAGGATGTCATGCATCGTATTAGGGCAGGGTGGTTGAAATAGAGGCTCACTTCGGGAGTTTTATATGATAAGAAAATTCCCCCGAAGTTTAAAGATAAGTTCTATAGAGTGGCAATCCGTCCGGTTATGCTGTATGGAGTAGAGTGTTGGCCAGTTAAGAACTCTCACATCCAAAAGTTGAAGGTGGTGGAGATGAGGATATTGTAATGGATGTGTGGCCATACCAGGAAAAATAGGGGGAGGAATGAAATTATTCGGGAGAAGGTGGGAGTTGCTTTGGTGGAGGAAAAGATGTGAGAAGTAAGGTTACATTGGTTTGGGCACATGAAGAAGGGGGTTCTGATGCGCCAGTGCGGAGGTATGATAACTTGGCTATGGATAGTTTTAAGTGGGGTAAAGGTAGGCAGAAGAAATATTAGAGAGAGGTGATTAGGCATGATATGGATCAGTTATAGCTTACAGAGGACACGACCCTTGAGAGGAAAGTGTGGTGGACGCGGATTAGGGTAGAAGGTTAGGGGTGGGAGTGTGTCGGTAACAATAGGAGAACGTTCTTTTATGTTTGAAGTTTCTTATTTATGGTATTGTGTGTTGTCTATGGTTTCGGTTAGATAGTTTTTAGTATAATCTTGTGGCTGTAATATTATTTTATGGCTAGCGGTGTTTGTAAATTTTGCTTACTGTACTAGTTTATATGCATTTATTGTAATACCCCATACTTTTCCTAGCTTAGATTAGCTCCTAAAATGTCAAGGGTCAGCTTTGAAAATAAATTACTCTTAATACGTGTAGAATTTTCCAGCTCTAGACCCAACAATGTGTAGATAATTAGCTTACCTTTTCAACGATACCAATTTCACCTTAATCCGATATTTGGTTGAGAAGTTATGGCATTTTTAGTAAAACAGTATGGCATTTTGACAGGCATCGCGTTGCGGTGAAAGTCCAGTTCCCATTCGTCCTTATTCCAGTAAGGCGACGCAATTTCACCGCATCATGGTAATGGACAAAATGGGGCTCATCCCTTTTCCAGTAGCCCAATGCGATAGCCCCGTGTCGCATTGATGGGCAAAATCGGGCAAGACCCTTTTCCAGTAAGCCACCGCGATAGTGGCGTGTCGCGGTGGGTGGCCAAATCGAATTTTCCAGTTTTTGAGTCAAATTTAAAAAGGGCAACTTAGTCAATTCCCAAGCCCCCAAGTCGTGAATAATACCAAATTAAACCTATTATAAGCATTTTATGCTTACTTCTCATCAAATTACTCTCCAAGAAAACCCTAGAACTCAAAACTTAATCTCCAAGAAATCAAATTTCCACCATTCTTTCTCCAAGGAAACTCAAAATTCAAGGTTTTCAATTCAAGAGATTTAAGAATTCATCTTCAACAGCACAAATAGGGATTCAAGTTCAAGCTTTCTTAGTAATTACATAAATTAAGGTATGTGGGTTATGAATAAGGATACTCTTTCATCCTTGTGCCCAAAACTAATTTTAATTATAAATTTACATGATTTTGTATGATTACCCATGAATTTTAAACTAGGGTTCATGCCCAATATTGCTAATTGAAGGATTTTGAGATTTGAAGCAATATAGATGATGAATTTCATGTTTATTTTCGTATTTTCATGTGGATTGCGGTAGTTTCCAGATTTTGAGTTGATTTATCAATATCTTCATTATCAAGAATGAATATTATTATATTTTGAAATGAATTTGATGCATGGGTCATTAAACCCTAGTTGAATATTGCTATTTTAAGATTGATTGTGCTATAGGCACCCTATGACTTGATTATTTTCAATTTTTTGATAAAAATTTGTTCTTTTGATCTCATCTTAGATATGAAATCCACTTTATAATTTTAGATCACAGTTTAACTTAACAAATATAGGTTGGTTTTCGTAATAAATCATTATACTAGATTTTAAAGTGGGTTTCCAACAGAATAAGCATACAGATTAAAGGGAGTAGTATTTAGCACCGAGTTGGGTATGTTCTCATTCCCCAGAACTACGAGCCAATGTAGGTTTAGATTATCAGATTATTCCTATTTTTATATGGATGACAGATACAAATGTGATCACTTAGATTAAGTGATACTCCTTGGCAAGAGTATGACACCTCTCCCCAATGTGAGGTTTTCCATAAGCGAACTAGACGTTGGACTCCATGATAGCTCACATGGTTTATGTCGGTTAGAAAAAACTTCCTAACAATAAAAGTAAATAAATAGCTTTTGAGTGAATTTTCCTACAGCTTACAGAAAAGAGTAAAGAATAACAGGACAGCTTTTAGAAACTAAGTGTAAAGGCTCACAGTTTTATTCAGACATTGCTTTATATAAGTCATTAGCTACAGATTTCAGCTTTAAGATTTCATATATAAAAGTGAGTCCTTTCTACACTTAGACGGAATGATTTATGGATAGAACACTAGTACAGCTTTTAGAACTAAATGTTATGACTCACTAGATTTATAAAGTATGATTTCCTACTCGGGATTGTGATTCTCAGCCTTCAGATATTCCAGCTTATGTGAGTTATCTACATTTAGCATGCATTGTTTTTCAAATTATGATAATGTTGAGACGCCATTTTACTTATGCATTCACCCCTCATATACTCGGTAGAAGATAGAAGTACTAATCCACATATTCGTCTATGTGCTACATTGCATCGTAATATAGGTTCAGGTGCTCAGTTTCAGTAGTGAGTGATTTCAAATATCTCCATCTATATTCCAACAGTTGGTGAGTCCTCATAGTTTGGAACTTAGTCATTCAGTTTTTAGCTTATTAGTATAGATGATTCAGTGTTTTCAGACAGTTCGAGTCAGCTTGGGGTCTATCCCAGTAGCTCTCTAATTATTAGTAGTAGAGGCTTGTCAGAT
>NC_061114.1:164972947-164992947 GCF_002878395.1 Capsicum annuum | reverse complement strand
TTAAAAATTCCTCTCAATTCAAATATATTATTATAAGAAAAAATCACATTGTATTTTAAGAAAATCAAGGATAAGAAAGAATACTAATCAGATTTTCAAACTACCTTCTGCTATGTGTAAAGTTAGGAGAATTTAAAAATAAATATTTTTATGCATTCAAAATTAGGTAAACAATAAGATAATTTCACAAAAAAAATATAAAATTATAAAATAAATTATTTGAATTTTCTTTGAAAAAGAATAAAAAATTACTTTATCTTTGATTTTTTTATTTTTATCTATATTAGAAAAGGAAAATTAAACAAAATAAAAAACCATAAGAACAATAAATTAAAAAAGAAAAAATAGCTACACTCCATACACATGATTTTACAATAAAAAAAAAAAAAAAAAAAAAAGAAGATAAACCAGTTTCCTTATTTTTAGTAATACATGATTTTTATCTTTTTTGGACTTCATTTGAAAGTTAGTTATTTGGCTGTGATTGTTTTTTAAGTTATTTGGTTTTGATTGTTTTTTATCTGCTACTTATTTATCCAACGCTAAAAAAAAAAATTAAAATTTTCAAAACAAAATTATTAGGTCTTCTATTAATAAAATATTATGTTTACATAATAATAGCATGTAATCTTATTTTCTAGCAACAAATACACAATTTTCTCTCTCCTTTTTATTTTATTTTTAAAATTTAAAATTTTTAATTATCTAATTACTTTCCTAATCAATTTTTGAATTTAAAGTTAATGATAAATTTCTTTTTTGGCGAAATACGTTTTGCCTCTTTTTGATATCCCAAGCCTATCATAAATGAATTACCACAACTCCAAAATAGGAGATAATTATGAATACAATATTATTACTATATATAATCACTTTTTAACAATTTATAATCACATTCTATCTAATAGGATAATTACAGTTTTATTTTAATTTGAATTTAAGTTTATCCACAAGTTAAATTATTTCTGTTTTAAAATTTCAAATTAAATATATTATCTATATAAAGTTATTAACATTATCATTCTACACAATTTTTTTTGCGTTGCTATTTGTATCTTTTGTTAATTGAGTAGGCATATTGTAGGTAGGTAGTTAACTCTTACCTCTTAAATATACATATTTATTTATTTACAACTTTTGATTTTATTAATCTACAATATTATATATATATATATATATATAATATTTTTCTTTTGCCATGGAGTATTTCTACCAAGTATAAATAGATTGTAGGTGATGTTCATCAAATTTCTCTAAATAGTTATTAGGGTATGTTGTTCATTCTTAATTTAGTTTTAAATTATTTTTAATTATTATTATTATTATTATTATTATTTATGATTAATATTATACTTATCATAAATCATAGTCTATCGAAAACAGCCTCTTTATCTCACTCTGAGGTAGTGATATGGACTGCGTACACTTATCATCCTCAGATCCCACTTGGTGGGAATATACTGGGTATGTTGTTGTTGTTGTTGTTGTTCTCATAAATCATAGGCGTATCTATCATGGATAAAAATATTAATTATAGGTAATGTTTATCCTCATATTTCTCTTAATAAATACAAAAGTATGATTATTCATGCTTGATTTCTTTTTTTATTTTTATTTATTTATTTTTTTTAATTATTATTATTATTATTATTATTATTATTATTATTATTATCTATGATTAAAATCATATTTATCTTTTGTCACAGATGTATCTAACGAAGGTGAAGTCTCCACAAATATGATATACGCAAATAATTCAAAATGTGAAATGACTATTTGAGAAATCAATAACTACAATTGAGACTAGAAATATATAGAAGAGATTTAACAGATTATTTGTGTAAAGAATGAATGTGAAAAAAAAACTACAACTATTCTTATAGGAGCTTATCTTTTATTTAGATAATGTTCATCTATTTTTTTCATGGTCTTACTTGTAGATCTTCATTTATGAATAAATTTTTGTTATTTGATTTTATGCATTCCTTCTTAAATAATTTCATTCATTATTGAATTCCTTAGGTTAATAAATTTTTAATTTGAATTAAAAAAGTTAAATTAAACATGAGATAAAATTATATTCAATAGAGGGAAAAGTGTTTAGCTTAAATAAGTGTTGAATTTGAATTTTAAACAATAAGTACTCTAAGCAAATTAAATTAGATTATATTCGAGTCCTCTTCTACTTTATATTTCTTTTGATAAAATCTTACTTTATATTTGATCTTATCATTTTTACTATGCATAATAAAACTTATCATTCTAATTGTACGCAATACAAAACGTATTAATTGTAAAATATAAGTATGTAAAATAGTTAACCAATAATCCTATTTATATTATAATAGTATGAAATTATAATTTAACATAAATATAAAACAATGTCAATATTTATATTTTTAAAGAACATATTGATTAATTTTAATATTTTACAAATTTATTAATTTTAAATAACTAAGGAAAAATCTAAAATTGCAAGGATAACGAAGAATAATAAATTGGTCTTCTTTTATTCATTTTTATCAATGTAAGAATATTTTTAATTTCAAATATCTATCTCTTGAAGAAACAATTTATATATTACATATAAAAAACTTAGAATAAGAAAGAAAAATAAATTGATCTTCTTTTAACAAATTGATATGATATTTAAATTCAAATTTAAAGTAAAACGAAATTTGAGTTGAAATAAAGTTCTAAATTCTTGAGTAATTCCTTAGTATAGATAAAGAAAATAATTTTTTTAAAAAAACTTAAAGATAAACCACAAACTTTAGGAAAATGGGGTGTTGGGGCTTTAAAACTAAGTTTTAAAAAGTAATTAGATAATAAACATATTGCAATCCATAAATCAAAAATTCAAAAGATATGATATAAAAGCTCAAAAAATTCATAAGTAAACAAAATAGAAATACTTATTTTATATTTATAGAAATAGTGAAATTTTCAAAATGTGTATTTAATATTATTGTTCCTTTTTTAATGTTATTTTGTTTCATTATTTTTCTGTATTTGATACAATTATATGCAATTTATAACTTTTAAATTTTTGTATTTAATATCACATTCACATATTTACTTTTTTTTAGAAGGATTATAGAACAAATTTATAGACATTTTGATATTTTAATTTATTTATTATCTTTTAATTTTACATAAATTTTTTAGTGATTTTAGGTATCATTTAGTTTCATCATATAAAGAAAGAAAATTAAGAGCACAAAGATGAATTGAAGAATATGAGATAAGATTATGTTTCTCTAGGTGTAAAAGTGTTTAACTTGAATTTTAAATTATAATCACTTTTAACATATTAAATTATTTTGAAGTCTTCTTTTAATCTATATATTATTTATTTTGATATGCATAGTAAAATTTATCTATTCTAATTTCTATATTTTGAGATATGAGATAAAAAAAACTCAACTGCTTATACGTGTAACAGAAAAAAAGTAATTTAATTTGAAATCAAATTACAAAAAGTAAAGTAATTAAATATAATAGAAAAAAAAATGCACATTAAGGATTTGTTGTGGTGCCGCGGAGGGGGGAGGGGGGGGAGGATATTAGCAATCTATTACCTTTAAATTGTGAATAATAGAACTAAAAAATATAAAATATATTTTCTTTTACAATGACATGATTATTTTTTTTCGTATAGATTTAATTAGAGATAAGAGAGATTGAGGTAGGTGGGGATGGAAACAGGGAAGGGGGGGAGGGTAAAATATTTTTATTTTAAATTTGAGTTAGCCTTCTCAGCGGATAAAGAGGTGGATCATCTGATCTTGAAATACGCGAGGTAGGGGCGGGAGGTGGGTGGGGTAGATTTTATTTTATTTTCTCATTTCATTGAGAAATAATATGATAATTGAACTTTTCTTGAAGGTAATATGATTTAATATGCTCAAGCAAAATATTTTGATATAAAATAATTAGAAATAATATTTTAATGTTATCCGTGCGTCACGCAGGTACGTATACTAGTATATATATATATACACTTAGCCTATTTTGATAACTAATTAAAAGGATGACTTATTTGTGTCACTTTATTCATATCTTAGCTATTTGGTTCCGAGTTCCAAAAAAAATAAAAAAAAATCACCACTATGGGGTCATCCATGTAATTTTGTGTCCCTAAACACGCACTCAAAACTAAAATAAGCTTTGATATGGATAAAGTGATCAAAATATGTCATCCGTTTAATTGGTTACTAAAATAGGCTAAATATAATAATTTATTATATTTTATGTAATTATTTTAACGATGCTTTAATGACAGTGAATAGAATATTTTTTTGTAAATGTAAGAATTTCTTAAGTTTTTTTTTTTTAAAAAAAAAGTAAGCTTTTGTCAAATCAATGTGCAAGATAACTTTATGTCAAATTAATTGTAAATTATTAAATTGTTACAATTCATAAATTGTACTCCCTCTGTCCTATTTTATGTGTCGTCATTTGACCGGGCACGAAGTTTAAGAAAAAGGGAAAGACTTGGTAAAGTTTACCAAATTATCCTTTATCAAAAAATGTGTCAATATTTTTTTTTAATTAAGTGGGATCAATAAGGATAAAAGGATAATTGTGTCTTTAAAAAGTTGCCTAATAAGGAAAGGCAACACTTATTTTGGGACGGACTAAAAAAAAAATGATGACACATAATTTGGAACGGAGAGAGTAACAATTATTATGTTTTTAATGAAAAATCTAAAAAAAAAAGTAAAACTTCGTTTTGTCAAATCAAGTACCACCTAATCCACCTATTACAATTTATAAATTGTAACAATTTATTATGTTTCTAACAAAAAAAAAAAAACAATGCTTCGTTATGTCAAATCAAGCACCGCCTAACCCATCTATTATAATTTATAAATTGTAATAATTTATTACGTTTTATGTTATTACTTTTAATGGTAGCGTGTTTAAAAATATTGGTGCTCAATGTCCCTATTGAATTGTTCCCATGCACTAAGCATGTTTTGCATCTACATGAATAGAGAGGGCATAACCTGTGGGTTTCCCCTCATTCATTGTGAGATGTGTCCTTTAGTTATATTTTTCAGTGAAGGATTCAGCTAATTGATCTAAACTAGATGCCTTGAGTAGTGGATATGTATAAAAAAATGAGTTTGATACGTCAGAAACTGAAATAGTTCAGTAATGGACTCAGTTACTTTACAGAAAAATATAAAGATTTTGAATTTGACTTCTCTGTCATGTAGCAAAATGAAATATAAAAATATTATTATGCTCTGTAGAACTGGAGGATGTAAATTTGAAAATTCGCAGAGTGAAGCTCGATAATAGTTTCTAGCTCTAACCCTGCTTAATGGTGCAGGTACCAGATTATTAAAGAAGTTAGTAATGGTAAGTTTGGAAATGTTTGGTGTGCACTTAATAAACAGACTAGTGAAGTGGTAGGTGCAGATTTGCAAGGAACAACTAAAATCGACTGATGTAACTTTATTTTGGAAGTCATTTTAATTCTAATCATTTGTCTAACACAGGTTGCGATTAAAAAGAAGAAGAAGAATTATTATTCATAGGAAGAATGCATAAATTTTTTCATACATATTTTGGTATGAATTGAACTTAATTAGAGTTCTTGAGTGAACTCAACTATAGAAAGATCAGAGATTAGAGCAGGAAGAAGGAGAAGAATGGAGAAGAAGGAACGTGTTATTGCATAATTCTTGTAACTTACATGATTATATGGAATAAATAAGCAAGTATATATATTAGTCTATGGAATGTTCTAGATCCTAGCAACTTAACCAACTCTCTAGGCTTCACTTCACAAAGTTAGTTATTCAACTAACTTTCGTAAAACAGTTGGTCATTGTTTAATTGGAAGTGAGCTGCAGCTCCTTCTTTTAACACTCCCCTTCTAGCTAGGTAATCCCATATAGACTAAGGATGCGTAGCTTGGATTTAAGATATTCATGTTGAGCTTTGTTGAGTCCTTTAGTTAGTAAATCATCTGGTTGTTCTCTGGTAGGAATGTAGTTGACAATTAGTAGTCCTTGGTTGAGTTTCTCCCTTATGAAGTGACAATCTATCTCAATGTGCTTGATTTTTTCATGATATACAGGATTGGATGCAATTTGCATAGCTGACTTGCTATCAGTATAAATCTTAGCTAGTTGTTTCACTTCAACTCTAATCTCTTTTAGCAATCCTAGTAACTAGACAAGTTCAACAACAGTTATAGGAATGCTTTTGTATTCAGCTTCAGCTGAACTTTTGAAAATAGTATTTTTCTTCTTAGACTTCCAAGAAATCATAGATTCACCTAACTTCTCAAAATAGCCAATAACTGATCTCCTTGAGAATGGACACGATACCCAATCTGCATCACAGTAAGCTGTGACTTCTATTTTTGGTTGACTTGACAGTACCATTCCTTGTCCAGGCTTCGGTGTGACATGTCTAACTAATCTAACAACTGCATCCATGTGAGACTTCTTTGGTTGTTGTAGGAATTAGCTGAGAGTTTGAACAGTATAAGAAATGTCGAGTCTGGTCATTGTTAGATATAACAACTTCCCTATGAGTCTCGAGTAACCTTGTATCATGATCTAATTTACGAGTCATGATGACACCTACTAAAATCCACCAGCAGGTAAGCTGACACCGTAACCTAGAGGCAATGGGTTACTCTGGTAGAAACATCAAACATGGACCAAATATACAAAAAAAATTATAAACATAGTGTTCTAATAAAGTAGAGAATCCATAACATGAATACCAATCCCACAACCTGGTAATATCAGTACAAGAGCATTTAAATTCGATAATAGAAAATACAACTCAAATTCTAAATAGTCTTTTACATTCGTCTCGAATACAAAAGACCGAATAAAGATAGGAGAGAAATGGGCAACTCAAAACTCCAAGAGCTCACCTTATCTCCGAAAGATCAACACTGCACGAACTCAACTCAGCGGTGGCAACTAGTACTCGGGTCTGCACCAAAAAGGTACAGAAGTGTAGTATGAGTACCAAAACAATCGGTACTCAGTAGGCATCATCGGCCGACTGAGCTAAATCATGATATAAAGATGATATAAAGTAAGACAATATCTTTAAGTCAAGGTACAAAATCAAACTTGAATCATCTTTGTCATTATTGTGTATAATCAAGAAAATCAAACTAGAACAATACTACAACATATTCATTTATCATGCGTTAATACCATTATACATAAGAAGTAAATTCTCTAAAACGTAAAGTGTCACTAATTCAATCATAATCGCATAAAGACTAAGATGATATACAAACATTCGTTAAGCATAAGTAAAAGAACCCACCTCGGCCTCCCATACCATCGGGAAGTACACCCAAAAGAACATAAAGTAAAGAAACTCATCACGGCATTCCATACCATCAAAGAGTACACTAAAGAATTAAATCACTAAGTATATAATCATATAACCAACTCATGAATGTCCATGGTTTACTACTTTCACATAAACGGTCATTGCTAAGTTTATGATCATTATTAATTACCACTATTGAATTAACATATATCAAGTACTCACGATCATATTCATAAATCCATTTAGATATCTAACTCATCAATATACTATATCTACTGATTTATAATAACGCAGATTTTATAGAGATTTCTCCGTTCAAGAAATAGCAACTAATTATCATTCACTGGGTAGTGAACATCCACATCTAGCCATGCTACACTACTAAATCATATTTCATTTAATCAAAATTCATTCCTAGTTATCATAGGTGTATTGGTCACCATATAAGAAAAGGTTGCATATTATCAAACACACTTATCTATATATTAAACAACGCCTCTTACTAGTTAACACCATAAATCTCTAAGTCAACAATTAAGCAACCAACGACATTGCATATTAGGCATCAATATCATTAATCATCAACAATGCAAAGTATATTATCTTCACTAGTCATTTAACAAACATAATTACTACTTACCACATTTTAACTAAAAAGAGTCCACCAACTAGTACTCCAAGCTTCTAGCCATTAAGTAACATAACCACTTTATATATACAACTAGTTATCACATAATCCATTTTCTAGGTGAAATTTCACAATTATTCCATTATTTCAAGCCAAATATATCCTCTAGGTGAATCCTTATTTCTACACATGACTACACTTATCAATTAATCTTAACTCATTATACAACATATTCTACTTCTATTCACTAATCAACGTCAATAAGAGCCATGTCGCTTAACAAATGATTAATAGTAGAGAATTATAGACAACTTCCCAAGGAAAATATCATATCCCTAATGCACATACAAGTGTAATCATACAACGGCATAAATACACATATACATATATATATATTTATATATGCTTACCATACTTAGCATCAACATAACATCAACATATCCTCTGGGTTTATCGAGTATCATCATAGCATTAATACCTCTTCTGAATTTATCGGGCATCATCATAACATTAATGTATCCTCCAGCCTTGTCGAATATCAACTATCATCAATATATCCTCTGGCCTTGTCGGGCATCATCATAACATCAATATATCACCTGACCTTGCTAGGCATCAACATATCATTAATATATCCTCCAACCTTTTCAGGCATCATCATAGCATTAATACCTCTTTCGAATTTACCTGGCATCATCTAACATTAAAATATCCTCTAGCATTAACGGGCTTCATCATAACATCAATATCCATCATAACATCAATACGCATATATATAACCAAATCAATAACAAATGCAAGCCCAACGAAGAATAGAGTGAAAAAAAGAGAAGATATATCATTGCTCCTTACCCTTTATTATTAATGCAATATATTAGTAGGGGAATGAGCACGTGTATACAAATGGTATGAACATTCCACACATTTTTGGGCTTAATATAACTATTAGCATAGTAAAAAACAAGTCATGGTTATACTTTCTCAAATCACTTTTATTAGGCATGTTTCACAATACTAGCACAAAGGGGTTCTTCGACACAAGCATAAGTTTAGTCACTAAGCTTGAACATAATATAAATCATAACATAATCCAAGACTCAATAGTAAACTTAGCCAATTGATTAAGTGATAGCATAATCGTGGATTCAACTTACAAGACTACTTATTGCTATTCAAGTGGTGACAATAAGGTCACAATAAAAGATGCCCATTATTTCCAAAGTTAATCATCATGAATAACTCATCTACCGAGTTTAACCATCACATTCCAAAATCATATTCTAGGTGTTTAACAAATATCGAGGTAACTAGCAATTTACATAATTCAAGCTTAATGTGGTCACGTTCCACTTCTAACATACCAAAATATCCATTCAAGTCTAACTTATACTTAGGACTAGACAAATTCATCTACATCATGTCTTAGAGATTTAACAATCCATACTAGTTCTATGGTATAATTCTTCCTTAAGTATTACTCTTAGCTCATTCAATGCATCTAAGGTAAATTTCACAACTAAACATATCAAAGGTCAAATTACTCTTAGTATGAGTGAACAAGGTCACTCCCACACTATACAACTAGCCAAGGTTCTAAGCTAGAGAATTCTCATACTATTCATGAAATAATAAGTCCAACTAGCCAAGGTTCTAAGCTATAAGTCAATCACCACACTATACAAGTTCAATGGACTAAGTAGTTCAACAAATCCCAAATATACCATTTATCATACTAATGCCTAAAACTCATCCCAATATCAATAAAATATCAAAATTATGCTATAATAAAGATCAATCTAACAAAAGTAAGTCTAACCTACCTTGAATCCAAATATAGCTTACGAACCAACAATTTTTCCATTCTCTGTCCTCAAAGATTCTCCAAGGATCCATGATATCAAAAACATAATATATGAATTATCATGAGAATAAAAACACCCATATTGTACCATTGTGCTTCGGGTCCAAAATTATACCAAAAACCTCCAAGTGGGTTCCACATACAGAAATTGAGTTTCTGAGACCGACCCAACATTCAAATACAATTATGAAGTTAAAGCCCTTAATAAATTTGTGAAAAAAACCATATTTGGTTCTAAAATCAAGCCTCAAGCCATTTGAGGTTTTGATTGAAAAATTCAAGAAATTAGAGTATAAAATAGAAGGATTCTTACCTCATCCGTTGTTAATCGCAAATATAAATGTTAAACAAGCTTCTAATTCACCCCAAGAGTTAATTTGAAGCTATCGAGTATTTCTAGGGATGATAGTATTCAAAAGAAAGTGAAGAATGCCCAAAATTCGACCAAAAGGGCCTTTTTATACTAGCTTAAATGGGGCCCACAAGGTCAAAACTTATTTTTGACCTTCCGAACTCATTCGGACTCTATTTTTTTTTAAAAATAACTATGTAACCCCACTAATTTTGATGTTTCAGATGCATTACTGAAGTTAGATTTTCCATACAATGTCATTTAGTCCACTTATGGGTCCCACACCCATAGCTTCTAATTTTTTACTTTTCGACCAATGGATCGAAATGAGCTCGGATGTAGTAGGATCCAAATCAAGGGTCTACCCAACCTAAAATCAATACTATAGAGCTGCTAGCATAGTCAAAATTTAGTTCCAAAATCATTTTACTAAAGTTTTCACTCGGCGGCCATTTGGAATCGATGAAGACTTCTAAATGGGAAATTGGCCTTAAACACTAAACGAACTACCCAGTAACCAAAAAATTAGTTTCAACAGATCATAAATGACTTGGGGCAGCTATGGAAAAGCTTTAACAATGAAAATAAGTGGGGATACGGAAAATGACTTGAAGGGTCATTACACCTTGTATATTTATTGGTGGATCATTCACTTCATGCGCCTGGTTGTAAAGATGATCATATTCTTTTGTTGTGAGCTTAATATTTGTGTCGATAGGTGTAGTGGTTGGTTTAGTTTCTCCTAATATCATCTCAAATATAAGTTCCAAGGCATATTTCCTTTGATGCATCAGAATACCTTCTTTTGACTGACAAACTCAATTCCTAAGAAGAACGTTAGCTTACTAAGATCTTTAATCCTGAAAGCTTGCTGAAATTTTACTTTTGTGCCTTCAATCATCCTCAGAGTGTCACCTGTGATTAATATGTCATCCACATAGACTAATACAATAGTAATACCTTCATTAATCTTCTTTGTGTATAAAGATTGATCAAGTTAACTTTGTTTGAACCCCATCGTAATTAAAGCTTCAGATAACTTGGAATTCCACTACGTGGGAACCTTTTTGAAACCATATAGGGATTTCAAGAGTCTGCATACTGGTTTCTTCTCTCCCTGGATCTTAAATCCCTATGGTAAGTCCATGTAAATCTCCTTATGTGGATCATCTTGTAGAAATGCATTATACACATCCTTTTGGTGAATGAACCTGTGTCTTTGAGCTGTAATTATGAGTATTGTTCTAACTATTTTCATCATCACAATAGGATAAAAGTCTCTTGAAAGTCAATACCCTCTTGTTGGCTATAACCTTTTTGCAACCAATCTAGCCTTGAACCTTTCTATTTTACCAATAGCTTTGTATTTTATTTTGAAAATCCATTTGCAACAATTAGGATTCTTGCCTTCAGGTAAGCTAGTGATCTCCCAAGTCTTGTTTCCTTTTGGTGCTACAATCTTCTCTTTCATTGCTTTTATATACCTTGGATCTTTCACAGCTTCACTATAAGTAGTTGGTTCAGTAGTTGTAGATAACTTTGTAATGTATGCCTGGTACTTTGGATACAATATATCATACTTCAAGTACTTCCCTAGAGCATAAGGTTCTTCCTGATGAATGTTTAGAGAAATAAAATCCTTGAGGCATAGTGGAGCTTTTCTGATTTCGGTGGTCCTTCTGGTGATAACTTATTCTTGATTTTTAGCCTGTGGTTGAGATGTGATTTGAGTTTGAACTTGATCAGCCTATGGCAACTTTTATTTCATCATGTGATCATTAGTGTTCTCATTAGGTATTGCATCTTGTGAGATTTGTATGTTATGTAATTCCATGTCTGACTAGTTGACTAGTCTCTCATTGAGTTTTGTAGTAGTTAAATATTAAGAGGCATGTACTGAATCTTTAAAAGCGAATACATCTTCTCTGAAGATTACATCCCTATTAATAAAGAAAACTTTATTAGTATGATTATATAATAAGTAGCCCTTCTGAGTATCAGAAGAGCCCATCAAAATTTATTCTCTAGATCTAGGTTGCAGTTTATCAGTTGAATAATCTTAGCATAGCATAAGCATCCTATAGTTCTTATGTGAATAATCTATGGTTTCTTTCCATATAATCTCTCATATGGGGAAATATGATCTAACATAGTTGTGGGGAGTCTATTGATGATATACATAGCTGCTTTAACACACAGGCCCCAAGACTTAATAGGTATTGCACCCTGAAATCTTATGGCCTTAGTTTTTCAAAATATGTCTATGTTTTCTTTCAGCTACTCCATTTTCTTGAGGACTATAGGCACATGTAGTCTAATGAACAATTCCTAATTTGGTATCACAAAATGGAACATACAAAGTTGAAAAATTCATTCCCATTGTCAGTTCAAATGACTTTAATGTTTTTATCAAATTGAGTCTTAATAAGCTGAATGAACTAAGACAAAACTACACACACATTAGACTTGAGTTTAAGAAGATAGATCAAGTCATTCTAGATTAGTCATCAACTATTGTTAAGAAATATCTATTTAATTCAAATGTGGAAACTCTATAAGATCCCCATACATCCATATGCATCAATTTACATATAGAATTAGTTTTGGTACAAGTAGTTGGAAAAGGAAATCTAACTTGCTTTCCACAAGGACAGACTACGCATTTATTGATCTTTTTTACTTTTATACTACTATGTATAGGCAGTAATCTCCTAAGTACTTGAGTAGAAGTATATCCTAGTCTTATATACCATAAGACTATATCTGAGTTGGCACTATCAACTACAGAATGACACACAAAATTAGGAACAAAATCAGTAAGAGTAGATCTTTGAGCTATCATCACAACATCATTTATAGTAGTGGTATTGGCAAAGATGTAGAGTCCATCAGCTTCTCTACCAATCCCCTTCACCTTTCCATTGTAGAGATCCTGAAACTCGCATAGTTCTGGACAAAAAGTTACAAGGCAATGTAAGTATTTTGTAAGTTTAGAAATTGATAGAAGATTAAATTTAAATTGAGGCAAGTGAAAAACATTTGTGATTATGTCATTTTCAAATATATTGGTTGAACCAACATATGAGACTAAAGATATGTCACCATTTAGTAAGTATACTCTTTTTGGAGTACTAGTACCAGTTATAGAGGATTTATTTAGTGCGTTGAGATCAGCAACCATGTAGTTGGTTGCACTAGTGTTTATGATCCATGGATCCATATCGGTAGAGCTTGTTGGCTCCACCATTTTACCTGCTACATGAGCTGAGTACATAGCTTTGTCCTCTTTATTTAACAATTGCAGAATCTACGCATATTGCTCATTAGTGAATGCATAGACTTGTCTGTGAGGTAGATCCTCCTTTCACAGGATTTGAGCTGCTAGCTTGAGTGTGAGCTGAGTGAACAACTTGACTATGTCCATGACTTGCATTTTCTTCCCAGCATTACACACTGTATTTGCACTTGTATTAGTTCCAATTCTCTTTCTGAACTTGAAAGCAACTAGGTAACCAATCACTTTCCAACAGTTCTCTCTGGTGTGACCCCTGATCTTGCATACTTCACAATATAAATTCTGAGTTTTCTTGAATTTTTTGTGTTGTTAACCTTTATTTCTTGAGAATATTGTTGATTCAGTACCCTTATAATAGCCATTTTGCTAATTACTCCTTGTAAACATAGCAGATTCATACCCTGTAGTTGCAGGATTAGAGCCAAGAATTCCTGTAATAGCATCTATTGATTTTTTACTTTCATCACTAATTACCATAGCATATGTTTGGTTAATCAATGGCAATGGACTCATGAGTAAAATTTGGCTCCTTGCCTGACTATAGGATACATATAACCTCATTAAGAACTAAAAGAGTTTTAATTTTTGGAGATGAGCAACGTAATCTTTTGAGCTTTAACAGTTGCAACTAGGTATTGGCACCAATGCTTCAAATTCTTCCCACAAATCTTTCAGCCTAGAATAATACAGGGATACAAAGGTGGTTCCTTGAGATAGTGTGGCAATCTCTTTATGAAGGTTGAATGTCCTTGAACCATCAATCTTATTGAATCTTTTACACAGATCACTCCAAACAACTTGTGCACTAGTAGCATTCATGATCCCTTTCCCAGTAGATTTTAGCTACTGCACTCATGATCCAACAAAGTACTATTGTATTCACTCTTTCACAGTGGTTGCTCATTTCATGGAGGAACTTGTCCTTAAAACATGAACCATCTATCATTCCTAACTTGCTTCTTCCTAGTAATGACAATCTCATGGATTAAAACCACATAAAAAAATTTTCAATTCCAGTCAACTGAAAAGAAATAATCTGCAAGGCACTTATATCTGAGAGATGCAGAAAAAATGGATGGTTATAGTCAATTCCCACTAATGTTGGGCTCCAATTGCTCCATTGGCTGAATTTGCAGATTTTTCAGCCTTTGCACCATTGTTAGAAGATATCACCATAGCTGGAAACTGTTTTCTTGATATTTTCGAATAGATGTGTGATCTTTATTGGTTTCAGAATTTATAATTTGTGGAAGCAGAATCTCATTAATGTAGATGATCAATTAGAATCGATTGGTCTCCGATACCATGAACTTAATCAAAGTTCTTGAGTGAACTCAACTATAGACAGATTCGAGATTAGAGCAAGAAGAAGAAGAAGAAGAAGAAGATAGAAATCAGAGGAAGAATGAAGAAGAAGGAACTTGTCATTGCATAATTCTTGTAACTGACTTGATTACATGGAATGAATAAGCAAGTATATATAGTAGTCAATGGAAAGTTCTAGATCCTAACAACTTAACTAACTCTCTAGGCTCCATTTCACAAAGTTAGTTATTCAACTAACTTCTAGAAAACAGTTGGTCACGGTTTCATTAGAAGTGAGTTGCAACTCCTTTTTACATGAATTGATTTGACAAAACGAGACAAAACTGTAATATTTGTGTATTGAGTCAAAAAGGTGGGTTAGGTGATACTTGATTTGATAAAACGAAGAAGTACTTTTTTCTCTAGTTTTTTTGTTAAAAACGTAATAATTGTTACAATTTATAAATTGTAATTATTAAATTATAAATTATAATTTATAAATTGTAACAATTTACAATTGATTTGACCTAAAGTTGTCTTGGATATTGATTTGATAAAAGACTACGTTTTTCTTTTGTCTTTATAAGATATTTATAAAACACCAGATTTTATTATGTTTTACGAAAAAAACACATTGTTCATTGTTGTTAAACCATCGTTAAATTAATATATTTTGTTAACTAATTGAAGAGGTGACTTATTTTGATCACTTTATCCATATCAAAGCTCATTTTGGTTCCGAGTTTCCTAAACACCCTAGCCAACACAAATACTACCCTTTCCATCATCTAACCAATAACTACAACATAATATAACAACTACTACAAACAACAACATTCTAACTCAATTATTTCCTCACAATCCGTTTCCAGCAACGTATTCTTCCTCACATTACCAAATCCGCCAATAGCTACTCCCTCACGTTCCAGAAAGTAGAGCAACCTATATACTCTGGACGTCCAGCAACTACAACAACCCCTATACTCCCTCACGACATTTACAGAACACACACATATAAACCATATCATCGTACAACCTTACCATAAAATTTTTGTCCACGATTTTGGCTTCGTAACTCCTGAAAGTTAGCTATTGTTAATTGTGAAACTCAGTGGATTGTAGCGGTTATTTTGTGGATCAATCCTTACAAGAGGCAATCCGCAATCTTTTTTTGTATAATTTAATCCCAGGGTTATATATGACCAAATTTCAATGGTATGAAGTTATTTGGATTTTGCATGTCTTTTATTAGACGTTTACCTAAGATCTTGAAAGTTTGATCTTTGGTAATCGTGAAAGTTTGATCTTTGGTAGTTTTTTGTACTTATAATTATTTCTAATATGTCGAGTGCTTAAGATTCTTGTGCTGCATGATCTGAATCTAATAATAAACCTTATGTTTGGTGTATATCATGAACGCCGTAAAGAATAAAAACAAAAATCCATATGAATTTATCATGTCAATAGTTATCATTTACATATTGAGATATATAATTTATTACTATTGAAATTGGTTATTTTCATGGTTAATTTTGACATAAATGTCGGTTTGAAACATCAACAAAAGCACATATAATTCACTACTAAAAAAACCTGAAAAACCGACCACACACTGTGGTCAGAAAAAATCAACCAGAAGTGGTCAGTTTTTTATGTTTTTTTAAAAAATAAAATTTTTAAATGACCACATGTGGTCGCTTTTATATTTTAAAATTTCAAAAAAAATATTTTAATAATTTTTATATTAATTATTATTTATTTTAAAAATAAAAATTAAAAAAAATAACAAAAGTGGTCGGTCTTTCAAAAAAAATATAATTAAAAAATATTTATAAAAACCGACCAAATGTGGTCAGTTCTTTTTTTAAAAAAATTTAATTTATTTTAAAAAAACGACCACTAGTGGTAGGTTTTTAATTATTTTTTTTAAAAAGAATATATTTTTAAAAATCGACCACAAGTAGTCGGTTTTTCTTAAAATAAAAAAAAATACTTAAAAAATTAACCACATGTGGTCGTTTTTTAACTAAAAAAATAAAAATTAAATAATTTTTAGTAACTAATAATTATATATATGTAATCAAACATATATATTATTTTTAAAAAACATAATTATATATAATCTAATATATATATATATATATATATATAATTTTTTGAAATTTTGTGAAAAAATTACACTAAAAAATATATCAAACAAAATAAATAAATTACGTTAAACATAATCTTTATCTTTTACTTATGTTTCAATATATAAAATAAATATTTTTCTTTTTACATACGTTAAATGACATTAAACATGCATAATCTTTGTATAATGAATATGTGTATATATATCATACCGTTTAGATAATGATATTATGTTACTATTCCAGTCACAATAATGTAATATATAACTGATAATTCATAGAAATATAATGAACGTGGTTTATTATAAGGTAATATACTTGTGGATGTGATATATATAGTACGCATTCAAGAGTTCATATACATAAATATCTTTATATATATATATATATATATATATATATATATATCGATTGATGAACGATGTAGTCAAAACATAATATTATATTAAGCTAATCAAATATAATTACTCATTCACTCACGTGAGTATGTATAAGAAACACATCGCATTATATTATTGGATAATATACTTGTGTACGTATGAGATATATATAGTACGTATTTAGAACTTGATATAGTCGATAGTATGTATATGTGTGTGTATGTATAGGTGTATATATAGTATATACATATTATATAGTGAAGGTATATTAATGACATAAGATGATATAATCGATAATTCATCTGAGTATTTATGAAATACGTTGTATATTATTATGCGGTAGTAAAATCATGTCTTTGATGTTTATAGTACATATTTGAAAGCTGATAGACAATTAAATATATGTATATATACGTATATCTCGTGTAGTGACATATGCAGTAATTAAAAGCTAGATAACTAAATCTTTCTATCAAAATATTTTGAATGATACGTTGATATATATATCATACTATTGAGAAAATAGATATACTATTTTGGGTCAATGTAGACACGCGTCTGTTGATGAAGTTGTAATAACGTAAGACAAGTATTACGAGGTATTAGGGGAGGGGGGAGGAAGGAAGTAGGGGAGAGAGACAGAAAATTGAATCTTGAAACTGGCATATACTTACCATTTGCTTTGAATTTCGAATTTTGAACGACCGCCAAATTTTTGGGTTGAATTTGAGTTTTCTCGCTTACAAGTTTTATATCTAAGTATATGTGAAATACGTTGTATATTATTCTTGGGTAGTAAAATCGTGTATGTGATGTTTATATATAGTACGTATTTGAAAGCTGATAGACAATTGAATATATGTATATATACGTATATCTCGTGTAGTGACGTATGAAGTAATCGAAAGTTAGATAGCTAAATCTATATTTCTTTTTATTTTGAATGATACGTTGATATATATCATACTATTTAGGAAATACATATACTATTTTGGGTCAATGTAGGCACGCGTATGTTGTTGAAGTTGTAATAACGTAAGACTAGTATTACGAGGTATATATATATATATATATATATATATATATATATATATATATATATCGTATTTAAAAGCTAATTAACAAAAAATTTATCGTAATTTACAAAATTCCTTGATATTATTATACGGTTGAGGAAATATAATACTCATGTTAGTGTGATGATAAAATAACTACTTATCTGATTTATATACATACGAATTGTATTAAATTAATTGGATGTTGTTATAAATATTATAGAATTTACTAAAATTTTAATTTATTAAAAAATTAATTTTAATTTATTAACTTATGTTGTAATTTATTAATTTTAATTTATTAAACTTTAATTTTAAAAATATTTTTAAAAAAATCGATCACTAGTGGTTGATTTTCGTAATAATTAAAAAAAATATATTTAACTCATTAACCGACCCGACCTGACCCGTACTACAAAATAAAACACAAAACACACACAAAATACCCCCAAAATACCCGTCCAAACACAACAACAACACCAAAACCCTCCAAACACATAAACTTCATCTTTTTCTCACTTCTTGAATACCCCTTTTGCTCTTTTATTGTGATTGTGGATTCACTTTGATCTTCTTTCCACTACTGCTAAAAGGTTTGTTTCTTGGGTCACTTCTTTTTTAGTGAAACTTAAAGTTATTATTTGAAACAAATCTTGTAAATGCCATTTAAAGTACGGATCATTTTGGTGGGTTTTGGTGATTGTAATTTTTTTTTAGGGATTGGGGTTGTATATGCTACTATTATTGGTGTGTGTAGTTTGGTAGAGTAGAGAGGATGAGCTCAAGAACTATGTATTGTTCACCAATCTTGTGAAAAAATCAATATTTATTGTGTTGGAACTTAGTTTAAACAAAGTAAAAGGGAATTCCTCTTATGGTTCACTATGAGCTCAAGAACTATGTATTGTTCACTGTTCCTTTTTTGATTTTTTTTTTTGAATAATCTTATTCCTATTCCTTTACTAAATTGTTATAATTATTTAAGCGAAAGATTATTCTTTCTAATAATTTTACTATTTGACAAAATTCGAATTCGGGAAAAGGATTGCTTTGCTATTTTTCGGTGATCGCTTATCTCTTTCACTTTAATTTAGGCCAAGCAAAGGTAAGTTGATTTCTCTCTATTTTTTATAATGAAGTCTTGTTATTTTTCATATTGAAGTCTAGTGAAGTTGTGTATGGCCTTGTTCGATTCACTAGCATTGTTGTTATCTTCTTCTTATTATTCATATTGAAGTCTACTGAAGCCGTGTGTGGCCTTATTCGATTCACTAGCATTGTTTTTGACATCTTGTTGGTCTTTTTATTGCTTGTTTCTTGTATTGCGAACTCGATCTTGTATCATTTGGTATGAAAGCTCAAGCCTTGGTTTTGAATGTGTAGGGACTTTAAAGATGACTCGGTAGGTTGAAAATGAATAAGTGTAGGGACTTTAAAGGTATTTTTTTGTTTTGAATGTGGTTATGTTTGGTGACTTGGTAGGTTGAAAATGATTAAGTGTAGGGACTTTTTAGGTGTTTTTTAATTTTGAATGTGGTTATGTTTGGTGACTTGGTAGGTTGAAAATGATTATGTGTAGGGACATTTTAGTTGTTTTTTTGTTTTGAATGTGGTTATGCTTGGTTACTTGGTAGGTTGAAAATGATTAAGTGTAGGGACTTTAAAGGTTACT
>NC_061114.1:164972638-164972847 GCF_002878395.1 Capsicum annuum | reverse complement strand
ATGTTTGGTGACTTGGTAGGTTGAAAATGATTAAGTGTAAGGACTTTTTAGGTGCTTTTTTATTTTGAATGTGGTTATGGTTGGTTACTTGGTAGGTTGAAAATGATTAAGTGTAGGGACATTAAAGGTGACTTGGTAGGTTGAAAGTGGTTATGTTTGGTGACTTGGTAGGTTGAAAATGATTAAGTGTAGGGACTTTAAAGGTGAAT
>NC_061114.1:164959982-164969638 GCF_002878395.1 Capsicum annuum | reverse complement strand
ACTTGGTAGGTTGAAAATGATTAAGTGTAGGGACTTTAAAGGTGAATTTTTTGTTTTAAATGTGGTTGTGTTTGGTGACTTGGTAGGTTGAAAATGATTAAGTGTAGGGACTTTTAAGGTATTTTTTTGTTTTGATAGTGATTATGCTTGATGACTTGGTAGGTTGAAAATGATTAAGTGTAGGGACTTTAAAGGTGAATATTTTTTTGAATGTGGTTATGCTTGGTGACTTAATCTAATTAGTAGAATCTGATTGATTACGTAGATGGAACCTAATTATAGTTGGATATATCAACGGAACAATGATAATAAAATAGGTATTAGGGAGGAATTTGTTGAAGTTGTTAGACGATTTGTTGAACATGCTAAGACAGTTGATGTTTGGTCACATTTTGGGGTTATTCGTTGTTTTTTTGTTAGATGTGATGGTATAAATCTTTTAAAAGAAGAAGTTGTGAAGAAACATCTATATAGTAAGGGGTTTCCCTAGGACTTTTTAAGATTGCGTGCTATTAATGGTAATGTTGGGCAAAATAACTTTGTTGTTGGAGAAAGTAATAGGTCTACAGGGCATAATAAATATCAAGATACTAGGATGACAAAAATGGTGCACGATGCTTTTGGGATGCAACACGAGAGCGACTTTAGGGAAAATGTCGAAGATGTTCCTAATAGCGAAGCGGGCAAACTCTATGAACAATTGGATGCTGCTAGTCATCCTTTATTTGACAGGTGTTCTCACTCTCTTTTATCTGTTGTTGTTAGATTATTAAGTATTAAATATGACTGGAATATTGCTGAAGGAGGAATGAACTCAATGATAGACCTCATTAAAGAGTTAGTTGAACCCAGCTTGGAGGTTCCTGATTCTTTCTATAAGGAAAAAAGATTGGTGTCAAAGTTAGGTCTCTCTTCGATTAGAATTGATTATTGTGAAAATGGTTGCATGTTATACTTTAAGAAAGATGCTAACCTAGAGTCCTATAAGTTTGTCAACACCCTCGATATAAGCATGGTTCTAGTGGAAATCAAATTATTGTTTAGGCGATGCATTAGTTACCTCTAATACCAAGGTTGAAGAGGTTGTATGCTTCAAACAGCTCAACTCCTCATATGATATGGCACAGTGAAAATAAAAGTCACACTGGTGTTATGTGTCATCCATTTGATGGAGAGATTTGGAATCATTTTGATGAAACTTATCCTGATTTTGCAGCTGAGCCACAAAATATTCATTTGGGATTATGTTTGGATGGCTTCTCTCCTTTTTTAGTTAGTGTTGCGCCATATTCATGTTGGCCTGTATTTATCACCCCATATTATCTTCCTCCTGAAATATTGATGACTAGTCCCTATATATTTCTGAATTGTATTGTTCCTAGCCCGCGTAATCCAAAAAGTGGAGTAGATGTCTACTTGCAACCTTTGATCGATGAACTTCAAATTTTATGGCATGAGGGGTTGAAACTTGGGACATCTCACTTAAACAGAATTTCAATCTGCGTGCATATCTAATATGGACTGTTAATGATTTTTCTGCTTATGGAATGTTGTCTGGGTGGATGACAGCTGAAAAGCTGGCTTGTCCATACTGCATGGAAAAAACAAAATCTTTCACATTGAAACATGGCAAGAAAAATTCATGGTTTGATTGTCATCGTTGTTTTTTGTCACCTGATCATGAATTTAAGAGACTCAAGAATGCATTCAGAAGGAATAGAAGGTAACATGACAGTTCCCTTCCAAGGCTTTCTGGTCATGACATCTGGGAGATAGTTCAGGATTTACCTAAAGCCAGCGAGGAAGCATTGTACAAACTTAATGGATATAGCGTTTTGCATAACTGGACTAAGCAAAGTATATTTTAGGAGTTAGAATATTGGCCAGATAATTTACTTAAAAATAATGTTTATGTCATGCATACTGAGAAGAACTATTTTGACAACTTGTTCAACACAGGTATGGATGTCACCGGCAAAACAAAGGATAATCCTAAGACCAGACTTAACTTACCAGAATATTGCAAACACAGAGAATTACACTTTCAGGAGGGGCCCAATGGAAATGTTCTTAATCCCAAGGCTAGTTTTACATTCAAGTTGGGCTAAAAGCGTCAAATATGTGAGTGGGTCCAAAGTTTGAATATGCTCAATAGATATGCCTCAAATTTGGGAAAGAGAGTTGATATGGCACAAAAAATCTTCCATGGAATGAAAAGACATGATTGTCATGTTTTCATGGAACAATTACTTCCAACTGTTTTTATTGGTTTACCTGAAAACATATGAAAACCAATAGCAAAGATCAGTTTGTTCTTCAAAGACTTATGTGCCACCACCTTAAAAGAAGAAAATCTAGCGCGAATGAAAAGTAATATTATTGTTATCACCAACAAGTTGAAGAAGATTTTTCCACCAGTGTTCTTCAATGTGATAGAACATCTTTACATTCACCGTGTGCACGAAGCTCGGCTAGGCAGTCCAATTCAAACGGTAAGCAATTGCAACGTATTTAAATTCATACGTATCTTTTTTTAATATAGTAAACATCTAATCTTAAGATTGTGCAAGGCAATTGGAAAATTGAAAATAGGTCCCAAAATCAAACATGGGGTGGAAGGCCCTATAGTTGAGGCATATCTTGCAAGAGAAATGTCTCAATTTTGTTCATACTACTTTCGTGATGAAGTTTCTTGTTTAAGAAACCAACCGAATCGTTATTAGGACGATGTGAAAAAGCCTCATTTGCAACCGATATCAATTTTCAATCAATCTGGTTGTAAGGCTAAAAAGACCATACATCATCAGCTCACTCCCATAGAGCACAAATCAGCAACTTTGTATGTCTTGCTGAATTGCCCAGAAATTAAGCCCCTTTTAAAGTAAGAAGATTAAAATTTTAACATGTCTTATTTGTTTAATCATTCCTTTAAAGAAACTAATTGTGTTTCACATGTTGGATCTTCAGTTCATTTAAGATTCGGTTCTACGAAAATCAAGTGTGTGCATCCTTTGCAACATAGTTTACGTATGAGGTTCATAAGTGTATTAATATTTCTACAAATTTTAAACATTTACACATTCCTCAACTAACATATATATAATATATATTTTTATAATATTTTTAGGTACACCAGACTGCAAATACAAGCGCATACGATCAGCTCTTGAGAGATATTTCTTTAGGTCCAGTTGAAGTTCATGCAAGGTCCCATTACACAGTAAATGAGTTTAAATTTTCCACCGAACAACACTCTAGAACAAGAAAAACAAACAATAATGGTGTTTGGGTTAAGGGTGATGATGATGTTGATTACTTTGGCATCATACACGAAATCTTAGAACTGGAATATACTGGTTTTCCAATAAAATAAATTGTTCTCTTTTAATGTAAGTGGTTTGATCCAAGAACAAGAGGCACAAAAGTACATAAGGAGCATAACATCATTGAAGTGAAGCACAATAGGTCGTATACTGCCTACGATCCATTTGTTCTAGCGCAAAATACTAAACAAGTGTATTATGCTCCTTATCAGTTGTACAGTGATAATTCTGATTGGTGGGTTGTAATCAAAACAAAGCCTATAGGACGGGTGGAAGTTGAGAATGTGCTAGAGACTGTGTATCAAAATGAAAAATAGATTAATCACCATCTAGTAGAGTTGACTTGGTGGATAGTTTGAATCACCCAAAAAATATATTTTAAGAAGTTAATATTACGGAAGAAGAGGCTAAGTGGGCAGGAGATGAGAAAACTTCCGAAGAGGGTGAATAGTTTAGTGGAGAGTCTTCAGAAGAGGAGGATTAGTTGTGTAGGTTGCATTTATTATGTATTGATGTCTTTATGCTTTGTACTGTATATTTACCTTTATGTTTCTTGTTTAAGATTGATATGTAATATACTATTTAAGATTGTTGGTTTCACTTTACCATAATTTATATAGTAATAAAAATATTCTTTTCTATCTCGTGTTGTTGGAGCGATTTGAAATGTGAAGTAGTAACTTGAAATTAGTTACTTGGAATGTTTTCTTACATATTCATTTTGTAGGAACTAACTACTTGTTAAATTTACATAATTTAGATGTTAGGTAGAGGTGACAAAGGTAAGGGAAAAGTTGATCCTACGAAAAAAAACAACCTCTGCCTTATAGACGACTAACAGGTATTCATATATCTGAGGGTCGATTTGCTAACGCGACAACATAACCTTCATATTCTAGGTCGTCTCAGTATTCGGTTCCTGCTCCTACATATGTGGGGCCACTACATGAGTCTACACCAACTCATTCTGCTCCTATCACTATGCCACCACCACCACAATTCTATTGGACAACGCTGGCACATCCAGACACCTACCATCATTAGTACCCTCCTGTAGCAGTCACCTAGGTTTGTACAGTGATTCTGCTGGATCTATTGGGTTGTCGGAACTTCATCTTGGCGGCACTCCATCCGGTGCTTCAGATCCGCCCATGTCAGTTCATCCACCATCCCTTGCTCCACAGCCTGGAGACAGTGATGATTATGGGAGGTGTTATCTTATTCCATATGAGACAGGGTAAAATTTCTAAATATAATAACATTATTCATTTTTCATTACTATATTATTATGCTCTATGAAATTACTGTTTGATCTTGTGGGTTAGGTTTAGGCCGGATGCTGGAGTTGGACAAACTATGAGAAAATGCATTTGTCAGAACTTTAACGGCTACCAGACCAGTTGGCAAAAGGTTCCAGAAATTGATAGGAAAAGAATGTTTCAAGAATTTTACGTAAGGATTTAACTTATCGACTACTTAACACATTGTTAGAACAAAAGATTGAATATTATATTTTTATTTTTGTTGTAGAAATTTTACTGGTGGGATGATGCGAATGCATATCTTATAAAGAGGAACTTTTTCAGAAGATGTAGATCCATATTTAACTATCTATTAGATTATTCTCAAACCAACTTGGTACTACCTGACTGGATAAGTGAATCCTTATGGCAACAGTATATTCGCTATTGGAAGAGCCAAGAAAACTAATTGTTGTGGGACAAAGGAAAAAAAGCCCGAGCATCATCCAAGGGTGGGTCCCTACATACTGCGGGTGCCAAAAGTGTAATTGTTGTGGAGGAAAAAATGGTATGTCACTTTTACAGTTTTAATTGTTAGTTTCTATTTAAATTTTTAATTATTTAAAGATTGATAATTTTTTCATATGCAGGAAAAATAAAAAGGTAGGAAGATACCACACGATGAGTTATTCGAGGAGACACATCTAAAAAAAAGAAAAAGAACCCGACTGATGAAGATGTCTGCGTTGAAACTCGTGCAAAACCTACTCATATAAGAATCAAATTTTTAATTTATGAATATTTTTCTCAAAGTTGATATTATTCAAGTATAAGTACTTTAATATTTTTTGACTTTTAATTTTAAGTTTACTTTGAATATAGGACAAATATACATAGGTCGTTAGTGAGTATCGTAGTACTCAGCCTCCTGAAAGTCAGGGTGACCCACTTCCCCAACATGTAAAGGTGTAATTATGGGAAAAAATTGTGGGTCCTGCAGTTAGAGGCCATTACTACGGATACCACAAAATTTGTTTTGGCGAGAATGTTAGGTCTTTGTTCGGCCCTACATACTATAGATCTTCAGTTGATAGAAAAACCGTTAAAACACTACAAAATACAATTTCTAAACTACTGAAGAGCTTGTTGAAGAAAGAGAGAGGGCGCAAAAGGGGGAGGATGAAACAGCAGCACAAGTCAGGATGTTGCAGCAGCAGTTCAGCTCTTTCATTCAGTCTACAGGGGTTATTCCTCCATGTCCTAGTGATATAGTTCGGTCTGCAAAAGGTCTAGGCCCATTAGATGATATCAGCTCAGATGAGTATGCAGAAGACGAGGACGAGGACGAGGACGATGATGATGAAGATGAGTTTTAGTTTTTTGATTTTTGTATGTGTTTTACTTTGGATTTGGACATTTTATTATAGTTCTTACACTTTTGTATGTATTGTTGTAGTTGTTACCCTTTTACACTTTTGTTGGACATTTGGTATGTGTTGTAGTGACATTTTGTATGTTGAGTGGGAATACATTTGGTTTTTTGTTGTTGTTGTTGTATTGTATTGTTTCATTTGCTGCTTTATATTTTTTTTTAAATTCCCAGAAAAAATGACCACAAGTGGTTGGTTTTAATAAAATTAATTAATTAATTTTAAATTAAAACTGACCACTTGTGGTCAGTTTTATTAAAATTAATCAATAATTTACAAAAAAAACGACCACTTGTGGTCGATTTATTTTGAATTTTTTTATTTTTAAAATTATTTTTTTCATATTTTAATAAAATAATAATGACTTTAAAAATATATATATATTTTAAAAAAAATGACCACACGTGGTCGATTTTTAAAAAGCTACCACTTAAAAACTAACCACGCACTTTGGTCGGTTTTGTGGTCGAAAATTGAGGAAAACAGACCACATGTGGTCAATTTTTGTGGTCGGTTTTTCTCTTTTTTTTAGTAGTGTAATATGTCGTTCTGAATGAGGTCACAACTTTGCGTCTTGGACATGAACATATAAACAAGGTGGTAACGTCGCAACTATGCGTTTTAATGTAAATATTTGTTTTTTCACTTAAAAATATCATCGTTGATATCAGTTGGGGCTATTAAAGGTTTAACCATTCTAATCGAATCACAGGCATTAATAATATGCTTTCTCAAAAATTATATTAAGTCAAGTATAAGTTGAAAAAAAAAAACCGTTCAAGCCATGAGACTTGAGAGATGTCTAACTCCTTTCTCTCGATCAACAGGATTTCTTATCCAAAATTTCTAGCAAGCAAGCAAATAACTTAAAGAGTCGTAACTTTTCTTTTGATTAGGGGTAAAATAAGGTGACTTGAAACACCAAAATTTATTTTCAAGTGGCTACTCTATAAATGAATAAACACTTTTCAAAACGTCACTTTAATTAGAAGAAACCCTTAAAATCAATTCTTAGTGGGCCAGGTAAAAATAATTGTGACAAGTATAACTACTTTATTTGAAACTGTATTTTAAATATGCTTCCGGTTAACCACCTCATCATACTCTTCTAATTCATCCTTTTCATAATTCCATAGCACTCCTACCAAAGGAACATCCAACAAGATCACATCAACATAATTTTTCACTTCTCCATCAATAACATCAATTATCGAGATGACTTGCAAGTCCATCGATTGCTTCATGGACTGGCAAACATTAAAGGATACCTCATCATTATACAATCAAAACTTTATCTAACAAGTACTAGGCAAAACAAACAGTGTGGCAGATAGTGTGTTAAAAATCATGTTACAACCCAGCAAAAGCAAGGGACACGACCCCCTTTTAAAAGCCAATTTTTGCTTAAAAACTGACGAGAAAATTAAAACAAGTAAAAGAGATTTTTTTTCTAAAATTAAGACTCATAATTCATTAATGCTGAGACTATGAAGTCCTTTTCTAAGGTAACAAAATCTTTCTTCTAACAGGAGTTTTGTAAAAATATCTTCCAGTTGGTTTTTGGAGTCAACAAATGTTAACAAAAAATTACCATTTTCTACATGATCTCAAAAATTATGCTTAAAATCAATGTGTTTGGCCCTAGAATGATGCACGGTATATTTAGATAAGCTAATAGTATTGGTATTGTCACACAATATGGGAACAGATTCAAAGAAAAAATTAAAATTAAGTAGTTGATGTATGATCCATAAAATTTGAGTACCACAACATCCAACGGCTATGTATTCGACTTCAGTTGTTGAAAGAGCAACTGAAGTTTGCTTTTTGTCGCCATGAGATCAATACATCACCAAAAATTTGACACTTTCCACTAGTGTTTTTTCTGTCACTTTTATCATCTGCAGAGTCAGTGTCTTTGGGAGTTTGTTTGATTTGTAATCCCAAGAAGAATGTGAGATCTCCTATAAGACTCATTTCAGATTCTTCTTTTCATAAAATTAGCAAAATTCTTACACAGAGAGATGTTAGAACTACCAAAAATAATATCATCAACATAAATTTGCACAATAAGAAGATTTGAATCAAGCTTCTGTATAAACAGAGCTGTATTAATTTTACCTCTTTGAAAATTATTAATTAGTAAGAAAGTACTCAATCTTTCATACCAAGCCTTTGGAGCTTATTTGAGACCGTAGAGTGTTATTGACAATTTGAAAATATAATTTAGATAAGATGGATTTTCAAACCTGGGAGGTTATTTTACAAAGATTTCCTCATGAATGAAACCATTTAAGAAGGCATTTTTGACGTCCATTTGATATAACTTAAAATATTTGAAAGCAGCAAAAGCTAATAAATTTTGAATTGATTCTAACCTTGCCACAGGAGAAAAGGTTTCATCATAATCAATACTTTCTTGTTAGGAGTATCCTTAAGCTACAAGTCTTGCTTTGTTTCTGATAACCTTGACTTTTTTATTCAATTTGTTTCTGTAGACCCATCTAGTTCTAATTACTGAGCAATTCTTGGGTCTTTCAACTAGAGTCCAAACTTGATTTCATTCAAACTGGTCTAATTCTTCCTTCATTGCTTTGACCCATGATTCATCTTTGAGGGCCTCATTATTTTTTATTTCAATTTGAGATACAGGGGAAACAGATGCTTGCTTTCTCAATAATGCTCTTATTTGCATCCTATAATCTAGATTTTTGATGATAAATTTATTTGGATATCTAGCATCATGTTTCCACTCTCTCGGAACAATTGTTTTGACTATTTCTGTTGTGGGAGCTGAATCTTGATAGGGTATAGTCAACTTATCCTGTCATGGTTTAGAGGTTGAGCTAGTATTGGCTCCAGATTGTAGATCAACAACGTGTTCTTTATCAATACTAAAACTCATAAAAGGGTGATTAGATTCATTAAATATAATATGCATACTCACATACCCAAGCATTCTATGCCATAACCAAATAGCATTGGTTTGCACAGTGAGGTAGGTTAAAGTAGAAAAGTCAAGAATGTTTAAACCATAAATATTATCAATACGTTTACCAATGAGAGAGATGTCTCTTTTGTCGTGTTTGATTGAGCAACTTCCGGCTTTGAAGGAGACTTCAAATCTGGTGTCACACAGCTGACTGATTCTAAGCAGGTTATGTTTGAGGTCGTCAACTAGATACAGTTTAGTACCTTGACATGAGGAGTTGAGCTTTACTGAGCTGACTCCGATGACATTTCCTAGGTATTATCATCGAATCTGACTAATCCTCCATCTATATTCTTTAAAGCAGAGAAATTTTCATTTTTTTGATCATATGTCTGGAACATCCGCTATCAACGACTCACATTCCCCTTTTATAGATCTTGCAGACATGTTTCTCATAGGATTCACCCATTGCCATGAAGCATATATTGATGGCTTCTATTTCTTCTTAGGTTTCATCTTTCTCACTCTAGGCTCCAAAATTTTAATTCTCCCTGGATGTTCTTCTTTATAGATTAGGGCAGTTTTGTTTAAAGGGGTCAGGTCTTCCACAATAGTAGCAGTGATTATCGTTTTTAGTGGAGTCATTATATTTGGATCCTTGGGATCTTTGCTGACTCTGTTTTATGATCTTTATTAATCCACGGTTAATGAGGGTCATTCCTTGGATATT